>NC_133388.1:92797044-93112332 GCF_047511655.1 Castor canadensis
AAACCTAACTCTAACCTTAGCATAGCCCAAGCCGTAACCTTACTCTACCCACCCTAACCTTAGTCCTAACCCTAAACTTTGACCTTGACCTTACTGTACCCTAACATTAGTTTAACCCTTCCCTCATCTTAACCACAGCTCTAGTCCTAACACAAACCCTAACCCTAGAATTATTCCTAGCCTTAACCATAACCCAGGCCCTAATCCTAACCAAGGCCTAACCTTAATCTTATGTTAATCCTAGCCCAGTACTAGATAGACCTGAGGTCTAAGATAGACCAAGGTGTAACTCTAACTCTAACACTCACCATATCTCCAGCTCAAGTTGTAGTCTAACCCAAACCCTACCACTAAACCTAATTCTAACCATAGAGTAATCCTAACCCTACCCTAGCAGTAACTTTAACTCTAAACCTAACCCTAGTCCTAGGCCCAATTTAGGCCCTAGATTTAGCACTAATCCTAGAGCTAGACCTAGCACTAACCTAACCTCAACACATTCCCAAGCCCAAGACCTAGCCCTTGCTCTAAACCTATCCCTTGCTCTAAATCTATCCCTAACATTAGCTATACACCTAAGCCTAAACATGACCCTAACACTAAACCTATAGCTATCCCTAGATCTAACAATAATAAACATAAACTTAACCTTAAGCCTAACAATTACCTACACCAAACACTAACCATAAACCTAAACTTTACCCTATCCCTAAACCAATCCTAGCCCTAAATTTAAGCCTAACCCTAATACTAAATCTAGTCATAATACTAGCCCTAGCTCAACCCCTCAGTCCTATCCATAACCATAGCCCTAACCCTAACATTAGCCTTAGCTCTAGCTCTAGCCCTAGTCCAGCTCTAATCCTAAACCTAACACTAACCCTGACACTTGCACTAACCCTAATCCTGTCCCTATCCCTATCCCTAGCCATAGATCTAGCAGTATCCCTGGCCTTAACACTAACCTTAACACAAACCCTAACACTAAATCTATTCCTAGTTACAAACCTAAATGTATCTCTAACCTTAACATTAACCCTAAATTAGTTCTAGCCCTAGCCCTAACACTAAATGCAAACTTAATCATAATGCAAACCCTAATCCCTAACCCTATACCTCCATATCACTAGATGGAGCCTAGGCCTAACCCAAAACCTGACCCTAAACATAGTTCTTGTCTTAGACCTTGCCCTAACCATTACTCTAAATGTAAACCTAACTGTAAGCCTACACTAGCCCTAGTCCTATATCTATATGTAACTATGATCTAAATCCAACCCTAGACCTAGCTCTTGAACTTGCCTTAGCCCTAGCCCTAGAGTCACCCTAACCCTAGATTTAACCCTAAAACTAACTCTAATCCATCTGAACACTAACCCCAAATTAAACCTATTCCAAACCTGCCAGCAAATCTAGTCCCAAGCATTACCAGGCGCTAACACTAATCTAACCCTAACCATTACCCTAAACCAAAACCCTATCCCAACACCTAGCCCTAACCTTAACCCTAATACTTGTGCTAGACCTAGACTTAGTTCAAGACCTTCACTTAGCCCTAAACCATAAACTAGCTCTAGCTCTAACCATAATCCTAAAGCTAGCATAAACACTAATCCTAACCCTATCCACAGACAAAGCCCTAAACCTAACCAAAACCCAGATGCTAAACTTAATTCTAGCCATAATCCTTGCTAGCTCCAGCCCTAATCCTAACCATTGCCCTATACCTAAATTTTACCATAATCATAACAGTAACTATAGCCCTAGTCCTAGCACTAGGTCTAACACTGAAATGTCAATGTTATGACAAGCCCTAAAACTTTAATCCTAGCACTAGTCCTACCCCTAATCCTAACACTAATCCTAGCTCTAGCCCACAACTGCCCTGGACTTAGTACTAGCACTACCCCAACCCTACCACAGCATTTACACTAACCCCTAACCCTAACATTTACCCAAACCTAACACTAGTTTGACCCATATCCAAGACCTAGAACTAAACCTCACCTTAACATTGGCCCTACCCCTAAATCTAACCCTAACCATACCCCTAACCATAAATCTAACCTAAACTTAATGCTAATCCTAGCCCTAATTCTTAGCACAGGCTGACGTCTCACTGTAAACCAAGCTCTAGTCAGAGCCTTAATGCTAAACAAAACCCTAAACCTAAACATAGTCAAAATCTAACCCTACAATTAACTTTAACCCTGACCCTAGCTGTAACCATAACACTAAACTTAAACCTTACCCTAAATCTAACCCTATCTCTTGTCCTAGCACTAGGCATAGCCATAGCCATACACCAAGCCCTAGCTCTAGAGCTATTTCTATCCTAAGCCTAACCCTCACAATAGCCCTAAGCCTAGTTCTAGCCCTAAACATTGTGCTAGTGCTAACTTTAACCATAGCCCTAACCCTAACCCTTACTTTAACATAACAGAAACCTTAATCTTAAACCTAACACTAAATCAAACCATAACCATAACTCAATCACTAGACCAAGCCATAACCCTAACCTTCACACTCATTCTAATCCTAACCCTAACCCTACCCATAATTCAACCTTAACCCTAACCTTACACTAATCCTCCCTAACACAATAACCCTAGCCTTAGCCCTTGTGCAAGACAAAAGCCTAAATCTAACCATAACTGTAGTCCTATTCCAAAACTTAGCTTTACACATAAACCTAACCCTAATGCTAACTCTAATCAAGGCTCTAGCCCTAAACCTAACCTGAACCCTAGCCCAACCCTAACCCTAACTTTAGCCACAACTCTAAACCTAAAACTAAACCTAGCCCTAAAAGTAACCTTAACCTAACACAAACCCTAAATCTAGCCCTATACCTAAAAAAAACCCTAAACTTAACACTAGCCCTAGTCTAACCCTAACACTAGCTGTAGCACTAGCTCTCAATCCAAAATGTACCCTAGCCAAACCCTAGCCTAAACACTAACTTTAACCATATCTCTAACCTTAATACTCAGACTAGCCTTAGCTCTGGACCTAGCCCTAAATCTAAATATAATCCTAGCTATACTCTGAACTCTAGCTGTAACATAAACCTAACCCTAGCCCTAAAAGTAACAAAAACCCTAAACCAAACACTAACCATAGCCATATCACTAGCCTTAACCCTAACCTTATACTTATAACTAACCATAACCTAGCCCCAACTACATCCATAAACAGAAACTGCCCTTGAACTCAGCTTAGCCATAGCACTAGCCCTAGGCCTAAACATAAACTTAGCCCTAGCCAACACAGCTCTAAACCTACATGTAAACCAAACCATAACATTAACCATCATCATAATCCTAACTTTATCCCTAGCTCTAGGACTAATCCTAACATTAGCCGATGTCCTAGCCCTAGATCTAACCCTAACAATATACTTGGCCTAGCCCTAGACTTAACCCATCCCTAGCCCTAGCCAAAAAACTAACCATAAACATAAATACAGTACAACACATAGCCCAAGCCCTAGACCTAGCCATAGCCTAACACTAACCCTAACACTTTCCTAGCCCTAGAAGTAGCCCAAGCCCTAACCCAAGCCCTATACATAACCCTACTCTAACCCTAACCATAATACCAACACTAACTCTAGTCCTAATCTGTGCCCTAGTCCCAGCCCTAGTCTAAGCCCTACCTAAACCTGACCATATACTTTGACTTAAACGTAGCCTTAGCCTCAACATAGACATAGAATTAACCTTACACCTAAACCTATACCTAAACCAAGCAAACCTTAAATATAAACCTAACTTTAACCAAATTCCTAGCCCTAAACTTAACCTTAACACTAACCCTTATACTATTCTAAACATAACACTAGCCTTTACCCTAGACCAACTTCTTCCCCTAAACCTAACCATAGCCATAACCAAGCCCAAATACTAAACCTAACCCTAATAAAAACCATAACCTTAGCCCTGACACTGTCATAACACTAACCACAACCCTACACCAAACACTAGCACTAAACCTAAACTACATCCTAAACCTAGCCCTAGCCCTAAGCTTAACACTAATCACAAACATAAACTTAAACCTAAACCCACCCTATCACTAGCCATAGTTGTAGTCCTAACCCTAGTCCCAGAAATAACCCTAATATTAACCCTAACACTAACACTAACATTAAACCTAAACCTAAAAGTAAACCAAGTAGGCCTAACCATAACCCTAAATCTAACTCCAAGCATAACCTTAACCCTTGACCTAACCCTAGTTCTAATGTTAACCCTACTCTTAACTTTTAACCTACCCATAATCATAACCTAAACCTAACCCTAGTGCCAAACCTAATTATAACTAGCCATAAACCTAACTGTAACCCTAACCATAAAGCTAAACCAGCCTTAAACTGAGCCCTATCCCTAAACCTAAACTAAACTCTAACACTATTCCTAGCCCTTGACGGTAACCTTGGCCATAAACCTAACTGTAACCCTAACTCTAAACATAAAATAGACTAGACTTAGCCTAGCTCTAGCCCTACATATAACCTTAACTCCTAACCATATCCTAGCCTAGATCCTAGCCCTGCAACCAAATCTAACCCTATCCATAGTCCCAAACCTTACTCTAACACTAACCCTAACTCTACCTCTAAATTTAACCCTACAATAACTCTAACCATTACCTTAAATGTAACCCTAAATCTAGCCTAATACCTAACCCAAGCATGAGCCATAACTCTAGTTCTAGCCCTGTGTCTAGTCCCAGCCCACGCCCTAGACCTAACCCTAAGCCTAACAATAACCATAATCCTAACCAAACCCTAACTCTAAATGTGACACTAACTCCAACCCTAACACTTACCATAAACAAAACCATACCCTATCCCTAGTCCTCAGCATAATACTAACACTCAATTTCACCCTAAACTTAAATGTAACACCAACACTTAACTCTAAGACTAGCCATAGCCCTAGCTCTAGACTTAACCCTAACTCTCAACCTAGCCCTAACCCTAGCTATAACCCTAAACACACCCCTAGCCATAACATGAACTCCAGCCCTATCTGAACATAAACAAAAAACATAAACATAAAACTAGCTTTAAATCTAACTCTAGGCTTAGCCCTAACCCTAACTCTAAACAAAACCTGTACTCAAACCTCAACCCTATTTCTACCCTTGCCATAGCCCTAGCTCTAGCCATAACTCTAACACTAACTTCTACCCTAAACTTAACCATACAACTAGTCCTAGTCCTAACCCTAGCCACAACACTTGCCCTAACTCTCGACCTAGTTCAAGCCCTAGATCCTGACCATGACCAGAGACCTATCCCTAGCACCAACATTAACCTAGTCTCATCCTAATCCTAAACTTAACCTAATGTAACCTAACCCTAGCCGTAACTGTAAAATTAACTCTAACCTTAACACTAACCCAAAGTCTAGCCCAAGTCCTGAAATTAACCCAAACCATAACATTACCCCAGACCTAGTCAAAGCACTAATGCTAAACCTAACCATAGCCCTAACCCTAACACTAGGCTAACACCTAAACCTAAACTTAGCAATAACCCTAACTCCAAACTTCACTCTTACCCAAACCTTAACCCTAACCCTAGAACTAGCCTAGCTCTATTCCTAGATTTAGCCCTAACCCTAAACATTTTCCTAGCCCTAGCTCTAGTTCAAGTCCTAGTTCTAAACCACACCTAATCCTATTGAAGTCCTGTCTCTAGCCAGTTCTACAATAAACCTAATGATAGTCCTAGCCCTAGGTGGAAGCCTAGTCCTAGCCAGAGACCTAGCCATAACCTTAACACTTACTCTAGTCATAAAACTAGCCTTATCTGTAACCTTAACCTAACCCTAGCCAAAACCTTAACCCTAACTCTAGCCTTAACTTTATCCTTAAGCCTAACCTTAACCATAATCATAACCATAATCCTAGCCCTACCCCTAGATCTCAACCTATCAAACCCTAACACTAACCCATGTCTCAGACTAGTCCTAAGTACAACACTAAAACCAGTCCTTATGCTAACTCAGTCTTAACCCTAGACTTACCCCTAACACTAACACTAGGCCTAAACCTAGCCTAACCATACTTAGCTTTAGCCCTAAAACTAACTCAAGCCCTAACACTAGACCTCCTCTTTCCCCTAACCAAAACACTAGCCCATACACTAACCCCAATCCCAAACTTTACCATAATCCTAATACTAACACTAACCCTACCTAAAACACTAACAATAACCTACAACAAACTCTAGCCATAAACCACACCCAAAACATAACACTAGACTTAGACCAGCCCTAAAACTAAACCTACCATATTAGTAGCCCTAGTTATAGATCTAGACCTTACTGTACATCTAGTCCTAGCACAGGCTCTGGTCCTATTCTTTAACCCTATCCCTAATCCTGATACCAACTCTAACACTAAACATAATCCTAATCATAAACCTAACACTAACCCTGGAACTAGCCCTAAACTATTTCCTAATCCTAGCCATAGCCATAGTCCTACCACTAACCCTAACCCTAACACTAAACTTAACCCTAGACATAACCCTAAATCTAACTTTAACCATAACCCTAGCCCTAACGCTAGCCATACCACTAACCCTAATTATAACTCTAATCCTAACACTAATCCTGGCCCTAATTTTAACTCTATTCCAAAACCTAACCCTAACCCTATGCCCATCCTAACATTAGCCATAAACCACACCCTAACCCTAGTTAGCCATATCTGTAGCTCTAAACCTAACCCTGACCTTAGCACTAGCCTAGTCCTAGTCCTAGCTGTAGCTCTAACACTAGCCTTAACAGTAAGCCTAACCCAAACTCTAACCTTAACCCTATACCAAACCTTTAACTTCACACTAGAGCTGACCATAACCCTAACTTTCACCATTACTCTAACCCTAGCCATTGACCTATCTATGCTGCAGTCCTGGCCCTTAACCTAATCATAACCTTAGCACTCACTCTAAATCTAGTTATAGACCTAACTCCAACCAGACCTTTAGCACTAATACTAGCACCAACCAAAACCATAACCCAAGCACTAGCCCTACTCTAACACTAACCTTAACCCTAACATTACCATACCAAAATATTAACCTTAATCCTAACTCTAAATCTAGCCCTAATTCTAGCTCTAAACCTCATGACACTAGACACAATTCTAATAATCAAAATAAACCTAGGCATTGTTCTACCCTTACCCATAATCTTAACCCTAGTGCTAACCCTAACCCTGGACATAGACTTAACAGTAGATATAGCATTAACCCTAAACCTAATGCTAACTCTAACCCTAGCTAAACTTCACCCTAACTATAGCCCTAATCATGACCATAACCTTAACCTAAACACTATCCTAACCCTAGCATTATCCCTAGCCTTAACCATAGCTCTAACCTTAACATCAGACCTAAAACTAAGCCCACCCCTAATCCCAACCCTTATCATAAATTTAAACCTAACAAAATCCAAATCCTAGCCCTACACCTACTCTAGCCCTAAACCCAACCCTAATACTTGCCCTTGTCTGACCTCTAACAAGAGACCAAGCCTAACCCTACTTTCACCATAACTCTAACCCTAACCATATTCCTAGCCCTAACCCCAGCACTAGCACTAAACCTAAACCTAACATTTACCTTAATCCTAACACTAGCTCTAAAATTAGGTCTAGCCCTAACAATAAACAACTCAATCAGTAAAATTAAACCTAACCCAAAGCCTAAAACAAAGTCTAGCACTCTCCCTTACCTTAACAGTAGCCCTAACCCTAATCCTAGCCCTAGCATTAGCTGTGCCTGAGCTCTAGCCCTAAACCTAACCATAACCATAGCTATAACCTAAATCAAAGCTCTAACCATAATCCTAACCCTAGCTCTAAGTCTAATTCTAATTAACTGCAAGCATAGCCTTAGTCATAAATATAACTATTACACTAGCCCCTACCATAAACCTACCCCAAGGCCTATTTATAAACCTAGCCATAACCTAAACCATATCTCTAATCTTAAATTTACCCCTAACTGAAATCCAAACTCTAGCCCTAGAAGTAGATTTAACCTTAGCCCTAACCATGACCCTGACACATGGCCTAACCCTGGCCCTGGGTCTAACAATAATGCTAACTCTAATCATAACCATAACACTCACCCTAACCCAAACCATTACCACAGCCCTAGCTCCAGCACTACCCCTAAATTAACCTTTATCCTAGCATTAGAAGTATCCTTAGCCCAAGCTATAAATCTAAACCTAAACCTTAGACTAACCCTTGAGCTTGAGCTAAACCTAGCACTAGCACTAGCCCTAGACCTACGCAAAACCTAAATCTAACCCTAGCACAAGCACTAACCGAAAACCCAACCCTAGCCCTAACTTTCAACTTAAACATGACCTAGCTCTAACCATTTCCCTAACTCATTCCCTAACCCTAACCATAATCATAACACTTAGCCTTAAACTAAACCCTAACCCTAATCCTAATCCTAACCTTAGCACCTATAAAAAACCCAAACCTTAACCCTAAACCACAACCTAAGTATAGCCCTAGCCCAAAAATCTAATCTTAACCCTGAAGATGACTGTAATCACAGTATTACCCTAGCCCAAGACTTTTCACAAGACCCAAACATAATCCAAACCATAAATCTAACCCTAATAATAACATGACCCTAACAGTAAGCCTAAACAACCCTAAAACTAACTCTTTCCCTAGTCTTAGATCTAACACTAGCCATAAAACTGAACCAAATCTTAACCCTAATTTCAACGTAACCCTAACCTAACACAAACCATAAATGTAAACCTCTCCATAGTCCTAACAACCACCCTAACTCTAAACCTAAACCTAAACCTAGCCCTAGCCTTGCCCAAGACTGTGAGCTAAATCTAACTCTAACCCTAAGTTTAGCACTTACCCTAAACCTTTCCATAACCATAACCATAACCATAACCCAAGCAATAGCCATAGCTCTAATCCTAACCCTAACTGTAGTCCTAAACCTAACCTTAAACATAATTTTAACCCTAACAATAGTCATACCCCTAGCCCTAGTCTTAGGCTTAGCACAACCCCTAGCTCAATGCAAACACTAAACCAAGCCCTAACCCTGTCACTAACCTTAACACTAACCCTATCTGTAATGCTACTGATAGCCCTAACCTTGCCATAGTGCTATCCCTAAGCCACCCATAATACTAACTTTAACCTTAACCCTACCTGAGACCCTAGCCCTATCCATAATACTAACTTAAACTCTAACCCTAATCATAAAACTAAAATTACACCTAGCACTAACACTAACACTAACCCTAACCCTAATCCTAGACTTAGCCTTAGCTATGGCCTATTTCAAAACCTAAAACTATAAACCTAAATCTAACCCAAATACTAGTTGTCACCCTAAACCTAACCCTAGCTACAACTCTAGCCTGCACCCAAACACTATTATAAACTCTTAATCTAGCCCTACTCCTAAACCAAATCCTACACCGAAACCTAACCCTAACCATAACCTTAACCTTAACCACAGATACTATCACTAGACCCAACCCTAGACCTAGCACTAGCAGTAATGCAGAACCTAACACTTGATCTGGCCCTAACCCTAACACAGGCCCTAGATCTCTGCATAAATATAACCAAACACTAGCCATAACAATAACCATAAATCTAACCCTAATACTAGTCATAATCATTGGCCTAGCCATAACAATGACCCTAAACCTAACAGTTGCCCAAGTTTAATACCTTTGTAAGCCCTAGAAAAGCTCTATTACAAACCTAATCTTACCCATAACCCTAAATATATTTCTAACCCTAACCCTAATCCTAGCCTCAGCTCAAGCCCCAGCCCTAGTCTTAAAATGACAACTAAGCCTTTCCCTAATCCTACACCTAGCCCTGAACTAGCTCTTGACCTAACACTAACCCTAGCACTAAGTGTGACCCTAATCTTAACCCTAACCTCACCCTAACCAGTAAGCCTAATCCTAACCCTAGACAGCACTAACCCTAACTTCTAACCATAAACCTAGGCCTAACTGTAACCGAACCCTAACACTAGCTAAATCCCTAAACCTTACCCTAACCTAAACCTAACCATAACCTAAAACTAGGCCCTAGCTCTAGCCCTAACCCTAACCCAAGCTCTAGCCCTATCCTTAGCATTAGCCCTAGCCCTAGTCCTAACCCTAAATGTACACTACCCCTAAGACTAACCCTAATCCTTATCCTAACATTAATACTAACCTTAACACTAGCCAGAGCACTAAACCTCACCCTAAATCTAGCATTTGTACTAGCACTCGCCATAACCATAAAACTAACCCTAGCAGAAGCTGTAGCACCAGCCCTAACTAGTTTTATGCCTAGTCCTACACTGGGCCTAACACTAAACCAATTCCTGAATATACCTAACCCTAGCCGTATCTGTAACACTAAACCTCACTTTGATGCTAATCCTAAACTTAACCCTAATGCTAACCCTAAACCTAATCATAACCCTATCAGTAGTGCTAGTCATAAAGCTAACCTTCCTCCTAATTCTAATCCTAACTTTAAATTTAGCTCTAAAATTAACCCTAACCCTAACTCTAACACTAAACCTTGGCCGAGACCTAATCCTAATTCTATCCCTATCCGTAGTCCTAGCCATATCACTAGACCTAAAACTTACCCTAGTTCTATACCCCAAACCTAAACCTGATCCATAACCAAAATCCTAACTTTAGCCCTAGCCCTACACCTAGACATGACCATTAACACTAACACTAACCATAAACATAAACCTAGACCTAGCCCTTTAGCAGGCCAAAACCAAATCTAAACTTAGTCCTTACAGAAACCCTAACCCTAATCCAAACATTATCCTAACCATAAAACTACTGCTATACCAAAACCTAGCCCTTGCCATAATCCTAATCCTAATCATAACCATAAATTTAAAACTAACTCTAAACTTAACCCTAATTGTAACCTTCAAACAAACCTAACCATAACCAAATCCTTGTCCCCAGCCTAGCCATAAACTTAATCCTACCCTTCCCCTAATGCTAACCCTAACTTTGACCCTAAACCTAACCTTACACCTATAATTAACATAAACATAAATCTAACCATACCCTAACCCTAACACTAACATTAAACCAAGCCCTAGAACTTGACCTAAACATAACCATAAACCTAACCCTAACCCTAAAGCTAGCTCTAACACTACACTAACCCTAACCCTAAATCTAATCAAAAAGATAACCCCAACCCTAATCATAAAACTTACCCTAGCCCTATCCCATCCTTGAAGCTAAGCCTAACCTCAGCCATAACCCCATTCCTAGCCGTAGCCCTAGACCAAGATCTATTCCTAGCCCTAAACTTTAACCTAACACTATTCTGAGCCTTATTCCTAGTTGAAGTTCTAGCTCAAGCCCGAAACTTAACCCTAATCATAGGCCTACCTTTAATACTAATACTAATCCCAATCCTAGTCCTAACCCTATCCCAAACCATAGCCCTAGCCCCAGCTCTAACCCTAAAACTAACCCTAATCATAGCTATAAATCTAACCCTAACACTTAGCCTAGAACTAGCTCAAAACCTAACCCTAAACATAAACAATCTTAACCTGGCATTAAACTTAGCCCTAACACAAGCCCTGGCCTTAACCCTAAACCCAACCATTAGCCTAGCCCTAATCCTAACCCTAGTCCTTACCCCATCCCTAAAAATCCCTAAACCCAAACTTTACCCTAAATATAACCCTATATAATCCTAGCCATAACAATAAAACAAGCCCTAGTCCTAGCCCTAACCCTAACACAAGCCCTAGTATTAGCCACAGTCCTAATCCTAACCCTAAACCTAGCACTAACCCTAACATTAACACGAAATTTATCACCAACCCTAACCATAACCCTAAACCTAGCACGAGCACTAGCCCTGATCCATTCCTAAGCTTTCACCAACCTTAAACCTAACTCTAATGCAAAACTAATCCCTAACATTTAATTGTAAACCCAGCACTAGCACTATCCCTAAAACTATCCTTAGTCCTCTACTTAAACCTATCTGCAGCCCTGGGCCTAACTCAAAGTCTAGCCCTAGGCATAACCATAAACTTAGTCCAAACCCTAGACCTATTCCTCATTTTATCCTTATCTGTGGCTGTAGACTTAGCACCAAACCTAATCCTTGGCCTAGCCCAATTTCTACCCTAACCATCACCCTAGCCCTAATCCTAACTGTCCCCCTATCCTTAACACTAAGCTGAATCCTAAACTTAAATCACCCTATCCCTAAAATTAGCCCTAGTGCTAAACCTCACTCTAACTCTAATACTTGCCCTACCTCTGGCCATAACCCTAACCCTATCCCTAGCCTTAGCACTATCCATAGCCCTAGTCCTACCTCTAGCTGTAACACTAACACTAACTTAACCTTAACACTAACCCTAGCACTAAACCTCAACCTAGAAGCAGCCCTAGCCCTAGCCCTAGCCCTAGCATAGCCTTAGCCCTAACCTACCATAAGTCTAACACTTACCCTAATCTGAAACTTCACCCTAAACAAAACCTTAACACTAACCCTAAACTATCCTATCCAGGCCCTAGTCATAACAAAAAAAATCACACTCAGACTATCCTTAAACGTGACACTAACTATAACCCTAGCACCAACACTAGGCTTAGCCTGAGTCCTAGGGAAAAACCTAACCCTAACCTTGGTCCTAACCTTAACTGTAGCTCTAATCCTCAACCTAATCCTAGCTTAAACCCTAAACCTAAAACTAACAGTAATCCTAACCCTAGTACTAAATCTAATCCTATACTTATTCATAAACCTAGTCTTAACAATAACCCTAGCTCTAGACCTAGCCCAATACCTACACCCAGACCTAAACCTAACCTTAACACTTGCTCTAGCATTACTCCTAGTTGTGTCTCTAACCCTAGGCTTAGTCCCAGCCTTCATCCTAAATAAACCCAAATCCTAACTCTAACCCTAACACTGAACATAACACTAGCCCTTGTACTGCCCTAGGTCTAACACTAGACCTAACTCTAACCCTAATCCTAACCCAAATCCTGACTCTAAACCTAGCCCTAGCTCTAACCTAAACCCTAAGTATACCCCTCTATCAATACTTAGCAATGACCCAAACCCTCAATGTCACCCTAATTTGAACCCTAAACCTATCATTAACCCAAACTCTAACCTTAGCCTAGAATAAGGCATAGCCTAGGGATAAACAAAACCCTAACACTACCCTTAATCCTAAACGTAGTTCTAACCCTAACATTAGCCCTACCCCTAAACCAAAACTAACCCTGATCTTAATCATAATCCTAGCCTTAGCCAAAGGCCTAAAGCTAACTCTAGCCTTAAAACTTATACTATACTTAACCCTAGCTTTAATCTTAACACTAAACTACACCCTTACCCTAATCTTAGGCCTAGAACAAGTTCTATCCCTATCCCTAAGCCTAAACCTAACCTTAACCATTACCATAACCCTAGCTCTAAGCCTAGCCATACCCTAACCTCGACTCTAAACCTACCACTATCCCTAACCATAGCCTTAACCCTAACTTTGGCCCTTACCCAAGACCTAACCTTACTGTAGCCCTAAACCTAGCCCTAATCCTCACCCTAGCAATAACACTACCTTAAACCTAGCCTTAACCCTAACTCTTAACTCTTGCATAAGACTAACTCTAGTTCTAGCCATAAACCTATTACTAACTCTAACACTAACCAAAACCCTAATCCTATCCATAACCCTAAAGCTAGCCCTAGCCTCAGCCCTAACCCTAACCCTAACCCTAGCCCTCACCCTAAACCTAACATTAATAATAAATCTAACCATAGCCCAAGGTCATGATGTAACCTAGCCTTAATCTTAATCCTAACACTTGCACATGCACTAAACCTAGCCTGGGCCCTAGTCCAAGCCTTAACACTAATCATGAACTTAGCTGTAGCCCCAACACTAGACATAGCCCTAGTGATAACATCAGCCCCCAAACTAACCTTAATATTAAATCTAATGCTGATACTAATATAGTGCAAACTTTAAGCCTAAACCTAACCCTAAAGTTATACCTAACACTAAATTTAACCCTAACCCTAACTCTAATGCTAACCTTCAACATAACCATAGCCAAATCACTAGCCCTAGCCATAACCCTCACCCTGATCCTAATCCTAACCTAAACCTATATCAAACTCTAACAATAAACTTTGCCCCAGCCCTAGATTTAGCCCTAGGCCTAAACCTAACCTTAAGCAGACCCTAAACATCCTTATAATTAGTTTCCAGAGTAACACTAACTCTAATCCTATCCTTAGCTTTAATAATAGACCTATATCAATGCCAAGCCCTAAACATAAGCATAACCTAAGAACTAACCCAAATGCTAGTCCTAGCCCTTGCCCTAGAGCTTGTTCCAGCACAATACCAAAACAAAACACAGCCCTAGCCCTAGCCCAACCCCTGGCTCCAGCCATCAATCTAATACTAATACTAGCCCTAACCTTAACGCTGATTCTAACAATAACCCTAATCCTAGATGTAGCCCTAATCTTGCCCTAGTCCTAGCCATAAATTAAACTCTAACCCTAACCCTAACTCTAACCCTATCCCTAGGTGCAACCCTAGGGCTAACCCTAACCCAAACTCTATCCCTAACCAGAACCATAACAAAAGCATAACCATAAACCTGGCTCTAGTCCTAGTCCGTGTGACAAACTTAACACTAACCTGAGCCTTAACACTTATCCTAGCACTATCCATAACTCCAAACCTAGACCAAACAATAACCCTACCTAACAGTAATCACAACCTAGGACTAAACATAGAACTCTAGAACACTCATTGCCCCTAAATCTAAGTCTAACCTTAACCTTTAACTCTAACCCTAGTCCGAGTCATAACTCTAAAGCTATACCTACCCTTAAACTTAGTCCTAGCTGAAATCCTAACACTATTCCTACACTAGCCCTTACCAGAAATCTAATGCTAAGCCTTACATTAATCCTAACACTAAACTCAATCTTCACACAAAAACTAACCTTAACCTCAGCACTAACTCAAGCCCAAGACCTTAGCCCTAGACCTAGCCCTAGCCCTAAACTTAAACCCACCCTTAAATCTAACATTAAACCTAACACTAAACCTAAACATAAACCTAGCTGTAGCATAGCTATAGCACTAAAGTGAAGTCTAAACTTAGCCCTAACTCCAACCATAGTCTTAGACCTAGACATGGATCTAGACTAAACCTAAACTTAACTCTTGCCCAAGCTTTATCCATATCAAAAGCCCTAACCTTGCCCTAACTTAATACAAACCCTAGATCAAATCCTAAACCTAAAAATAACTCTAAACCTAAATCTAAACTAAGCCCTAGTACCAACCCTACCCTAAACCTAACCCTAATCCTAGTCATAGCCCTAAAACTAAACCTAGCAATTGCCCAAAATTTTCCATAAAAGTCCTACCTACCCTAACATAAACCTAACCTTAGGCCTAACACTAACACAAAACATAACCCTAAACCTAAACTCAATCCTATCACTAATGCCAATACGGCCCAAAACATAATCCTAACCCTAACTCTAAACCTTGCCTCTAGCCCTAACCTTAGCCTTAGCCTTAGCCTTAGCCCTAGGCCCAGCCATAGTGATAGACCTAACACTAACACTTGCCCTAGCCCTAAACCTAACCCTAAACACACAACCTTAAAACTAAAACTAACCTTAACCCTAACCTTATGCATAGACCAAGTTCTGGTTCTATCCTAACTCTAACACTGGCCCTAACACTAATCAAAACCCTGACCCTAGCTTGAAAACTAACCATAACCATATCCCTACCCCAATCATGAAATAACTCATCCTATCACTAATCCTATTCCTGGTCCTAACTTTAGCCCCAGCTATAGCTCTAAACAGCCAATACTAGCACTAACCCTAACAGGAACTCTAACAATAAACCTAACTCTTACTGTATACAAGCCCTGCCCTAAAACAAGAGCAAAACATAACCCTAAGCCTTGCTACAACTGTGAACCTAGTCCTACATGTAATTCAGATTCTAACCCTAACCATAACCCTAGCACTAACACTATACTTGACCCTAAAACTAACAGTAGCCCTTACCATAGGACTAGGCCCAGTCATAGCCCTACCCCTAGTCTTATACCTAGCCCTATTCCTATAACTAGTCAAAGCACTAGAACTAGAACTAGTCCTAAACTTAATCATTAAGCCAAAAAGAAAACAAAACCCTAGACCTAGCCCTAGCCATAACCCTTACCCTAACCTCAACACAAGCACTAACCATAAACCTAAACCAAACACTAACATCAGCCCAGGCCCTAGCCCTAACACTAACCCTAACACAAATCATAACCCTAAACATAAAACTAGCTCAATCCCCAGTCCTAGCACTAACCCTAACCTAAAACAAAAACCCTAACATTTTAATCTAAGCCTAATCCTAAACCTAGCCCTACCCTAGTCCTAATCCAAAATCTAACCTTAACCCTAATTTAACCTAACTCTAACCTTATGGTAAAACTAAAAGTTGACTAACCCTAACCCTAAACATAGACTTTTCCCTATCCTACCAAAACTCTGACCCTTACCCTCACCCTCATTCTAAATTTAACCCTAAGCCTAACCCTAACCTTAACCATAAATATCACTCAAAACTAATCCTAACCCAACTCTAACTCTAACATTAAACTAAGCCTCAGCACTTGGCCTAAACCAAACCATACTCCTAGCCCTTACCCTTAAACCTATTTCTAACCATAATCCTAGTGCTACCCTTTCCCCAACCCTAATCATACCAGTAATCCTAACAGCAACCATAAAATTGATCCTATAAGAAGCCTTAAACCTAAGCCTAACCTTAGACTTAATCATAACTATAGACCTAGCCATAGCACAGAATCTAGCTTGGCCTTTCCCCTTACCCTAAAATGAGCCAAAGCCTTATCCTTAGCCAAACCCCAAGCACTAGCTCTAAATTTAACCCTAAACCCAGAACTAAACCTAACCCTAATCATAACTCTAAATCTAACCCTAGCCCAAACCCTAAAATTAACCCTAATTTTAGCCCTAAAATAAACCCTAAATCTAACCATAATACTAAGAATATCCCTAGATTTCAATCTAACCCTATCCCTAACCTAACCCTAGCAGAGCACTGGACTTAGTCCCAGCACCAGATTTACTCCAAACCCTAGCCATAACCTTTAGTACCCTATCCCTAACCCTATATTAGAACTCGTCTAAGCATATCAGTAACCCAAACCATAGAGCTAGTGGTAGACTTGACCTACCCAAGCCCTAGCCCTAACTCTTATCTTAACACTAAGCCTAATGCTATCATTAATCCCTAAATTGAAACCTAATCCTAACCCTAAACATCAACCTAAGCATAGCCTGAGCCCACGACCTAAACCTCACATAACCTACCTTAGCTCTAGCCCTAACCCAAAACTTAACCAGAGACCTAGCCTGAGATTTTACCCTAATCTAGCCCTACACCTAATACCCTATACTAGCTCCAATCCTAATATTAACCTTAATCTTAATCCTAACAGTAACACTAACCCTAAACCAAGCCCTAACCCTAACACTAATCATTGCCCTACCCTTAGTCCTATTCCTAGTCCTAGCAGTAAACCTAAACATAACCCTAGCTAGAAACACAACACTTACTCCAGCTCTAAACATACACCTAACTCTAACACCAACCATAGCCCTACCCCTAAACCTAATTATAACACTAGCCATAACCATACCTGTAGCCCTAAGCCTAACCTTAGACCTTGCTTTAGCCTTAAGTCTAACCTTAACCCTAACACTAACTGTAGCACTAGATGTACTATTAACACTAACCCAATCCCTAACCGTAACCTCATCCCTATACCTAGTCATAGACTAAGAACTATACTTAGCCTTAGCTTTAACCCTGACCCTACCACTTTTCCTAACCCTAGCCCTAAATAAAACACTAGCCCTGGGCCTAAAAATAAACCTAACCCTATCCCTAAGCTAATCCTAACCCTAGCTCTACCATAACCCTATCACTAATGCTAGCCCTGACTCTAACCCCAACCAAACCCTAGACCTAACCCTATATCTAACATATTCCCTGTCCCTAATCCTAATCCTAACCCTAACTTTAACCATAATCCTAAACTGGAATAGGCTCTAAGCATAGAGGATAACCTTACCACAGACCAAGTGCTGAACTTGATCTACACTAGCCCTAGCCCTAACCCTAATACTAACACTAAGCTTAATGTTATTCATAACTACTAAAACTAATCCTAATCCCATCCCTATCCCTAAACCTCAAACTAAATGTGACCCCAGCCCAAGACCTAACCCTAAATCTAATCCTCAGCATAAACCCAAATTTAGCCCTAGAATTAGCCTGAATCATACCTTAATATGAGACTCAGGCTGAGAACTTACCCTGGCAGGGACCAATCCCTAACCCTAACCCTATCCTAGCACTAACCATAACCATAACATTAAACCCTAAACATAATCTGAGACCTAACCCTAAACTTTAACCTAATGATAAACCTAAATGTAGCTCTAAACCTAATCCTAGCCCTTACCTTAAACATAACCCTAAAGTAGAACCATAAATTTAGTTGAAGCTCTAGAGCTAGTCCTAGATCTAACCCTAAACCTAGCCCTATTTCCTGGCTCTAGCCACACTCCTAACCCTAATACTAACCTACTCTGCCCTCTAAACCTAATCCTAATCTGAATCCTAAACCTAATTTACACTAACCCTAACCCTAACACTAAACCTAGCCCTAAACCTCACTCTAATCTTAGGCTTGACCTAGTCCTAGCAGTAACCCTCATCTCAACTCTAGTCATAGCTGATGCACTGGACATAGGGCTAACCATAACATTAGCCATAACACTAACTATAATGCTAACCATAGACCTAGCCCAAGCCCTAGACCTAGCTTTAACACTAACTCTAACATAATACTAACCCTAACCACAACACTATCTTTACCACTCATAGCCTTATCATTCCTCCTAACCCTAATCCTAACTTTAAAAACAACTCTAAACCAAACCTTATTCTAACACTAACCCTAACTCAAACCCTAACCCTAATACTAACTCTTGCCCTAAATGTAACCCTATACCTATCAGTAGTCATAAACCTAGCCCTAGCACTAGGCTTACCACTACCCCTAGCATAACCACAAATTAATCCTAATCCTAAACTTATCCCCATCCCTAACCATCAACTAATGCTAACCCTAAACATACAATTGTTCCTATCATAGGCAAAACCCTAACCCTTAGCCTCACTCTAATCCTAACCCTAACCTTAATCCTAAACCTAACACCAACTTTAAATCTAACCCTAACCCAACCCTAATTTTAAACTTAACATTAACCCAAACCCTAGAACTTGGACAAAACCTAACCCTAAACCTAGCCATAACTCTAGCCCTAATACATGCCCTCATTTTAGCCTATCCCCAATTTGAAACCTAAACCTAGCCTTAACCCTAACCCAAACCCTAATGCAAAAACCTACCTCTAACCCTAACCATCACACTCAGCCTAGAACTAGTACTCGCCCTAACCTTATACCTGAACCTACAACTACCCATAGCCCTAGCACTCACCCTAAAAGTAAATGTATCCCTATGGCTAAAAAACCGTTGCTCTAAACCCAAGGTTAATACTTGGCATCAGACTAACTCTAACTCTACCCTTAACCCTGACACTAAACTTTGCACTAGACCTGTCATAGCCCTAGCCATAAACCTAACCTTAACCTTAGTCCTAAACCTAACATAAGCCATTACCCTTCCTGTAGCTCTAATCCTAACCCAAGCCATAATCTTAACCCTACCTAACCATAATCCTAACCATAGACCTCAATGTAGCCCTAAACCTAGCACTAACCCTCAACCTAATGCCTAACTCAAACCTTAGCCCCAGCCCTAACCCTATCCTAGACTGAGCCCTCCACTAGGACCGAGCCTTAGTGTATTACCTACCCCTACTATAGCCCTAACCCTAAGCCTCACACTAACCCTAAGACCAAACCCTAATTGTATCAGTAACACTAACTTTAGCACTAATGCAAGCCCTGGCCCTAAACTTCACCTTAACCTTAGCCCTAGACCTAACCCTAAACCTAACCCTAAACCTACACTTAAACCTAACTCTGACAGTAAACCTAACTAACACAAGTGTAGACTTCGCTCTAATGTTAGCCCTAAACCTAATGTTAACCTTAGATTTACTCCTACATCTGGCCCTAGACTTATCCCACCTAACACTTGCCCAAGCTATATTCATAGCCCAAGGCTTAGTCCTACCCTAACTTAAACCTAACCAAACTGCAACCATAACAATAAAATATCCCTAACCCTAACCATAAACCTAGCACCAGCCATAGCTGATACACTAGACATATGGTTAACAGTACCACTAACCATAAAACTAAACCTAATCCTAACCATAGACCTACCTGTAAAAATAACCTTCAACCTCACCATAGTATTAACCATAACCCTAATCCTAGCACTAGACCTGGAACTTATACTAAACCTATCCTTTGCCATAGCCTTAGCCCTAGCCCTAAACATAACACTAACCACACTCTAACCCTATCCTAACCCTAGTCCTAGCCTTATGCCTAGACTTATACCCCTAGCCCAAGCCCTAACTACAGTCCTGGTCCTAACTCTAAACATAACACTAACCATAGCCCTAAGCATGAATGAAAGTAACACTACCCTATCACTAATCCTAGCCCTGGATTAACTTTAGCCTCATCCCTAGCTCTGAACCTAACCCTAAAACTATCACAAACATTAACAGTAACTCTAAACATAACCCTATCCCTAGACTGAGCACTATCCCTTGCCCTAGCCCTAGAACTCAACTTAACCTAACTGAAGTTCTAACTGCAAAACTATTCCTAACTGTAATATTAATTCTAACCCTAACCCTAGCCCTATCCCTAAGCCAAGACCATACCCTAACCCTAACACAAGACCTAAACCTCATCCTAATCTATTTTTAGCATAACACTAACACTAAGCATAACCCAAACCCTAACACTATCACTAAACATATCCTTAACCTAAAGCTAGTCCTAGCCCTAGCCCTAACACTAAACCTGAACTTAAACCCAACCCTAACCTTAACCCTAAACATATGCAAAACTAACCCTAATCCTAATCAGAGCATTGTACCTCATCTAAGCATAAATCTAATCTTCACTCTCAGTCTAATCCATACCCTAATCATAACCATAAATCTAATTCTAAACCTAAATCTAACCCTAAACCTAATCTTAACCTAAATTAACATCAATCCAAGCCTAGCCCTTGACCTAAAACTAACCCTAAACCTTCCACTAAGCTACACCATAAATCTGACTCTAACACTAATTCTAACCCCAACATTAATCTTACTGTAAACTTACCAATAACATAAACCCTAACTCTAACCCTAACAATAAACCCAGGTCTAGTTCTTAATCCCAACCTAGCCATTAACCTAGACCTAACCCTAAATCTAGCTCTAACCCTAAATTTTACCTTAATTCTACTCTAGCCCTAACACTACCCTAGTCGTAATAGCAATCCTAACCCTAACAGTAATCTAGCATGAAACCCTGTCAAAGCCTTAAAGCTAAGCCTAACCTTAGCCCTAACCCTATCCCAAACCATATCCCTAGACAAAGATATAGTCCTAACCCTAAATTAAAGTTAACACTACGACTAAACCTAACACTAATCATAAACCTAATCCTAATCCTAACACTGGCCCAATCCATATCTGTAATTTTAAACACAACCATAATTGTAAGTCTAACTCTAGCCATAACTCCAACACTAACCCTAAGCCTATCACTACCTCTAAACCTAATTCTATACCTAGAACTAATCCTAGCCTAGTCCTGAACCTAGCCCTAAATATAAAGCTAACACTAGCACTAAACCTAACCCTAGTCTTTACCCTAGTCCTAGCCCTAATCTTCACTCTAAACCTAGACCTAACCCTAACCATAACCCTAACCCTAACACTAACCCTAATCATAACCCTACATAGTCCTAGCACTATCCCTAAACCTCACCCTTACACTAGGCAGAAAACAAAGTCTAGCTCTACCCTTATTCATAACCCAGATATATGCCCAAGCTATAGCCACAGACCTATCCCTATTACTAGACCTAACACTACCCCTAGCATTAGCACTAGCCCAACCCATAGCCCAATCCTTAGCCCAAGCCCTAACCCTAGTCCTGACCCTAGTTCTAGTCTTATCTCTACCCAAACACTACACATAAAAAACCATAGCCCTAGCCCTATTTCTACCCTAAAGCTAATGCAAACTGTAGCCTACCCTTAACACTAAACCTAATCCAAAACCTAAACTACCCCGAAATTTAACAATAGAGGTAGCTTTAAACTTCACCCTAAACCTAGTCCTTGCATAAACCCTAGCCATCCTTTACCATAAACCTACACCTAAACCTACCACCAACCCTAGCCCTAGTCCTAACTCTAGCCATAACATTAACCTTAACTTAATACTAAACCTAAACATGGACCTAGACATAACCCTAGCCCTAACACTCAGCCTATCCTAACCCCAAGTGTATCCCAAAACCAAACGTTAACCCTAACCCTAAACTTAAATAACCCTAACCCTACTCCTAAGCCTGACTCTAGCTCTAACCATCAATCTAAACATAGTCTAAAACTTAATCCTAAACCTAACACTAACCTTAACCCTATGCCTAACTCTAACATGACACTTATCCCTAACCCTAACTTTAACAAGTTATAGCGCTAACCAAAAACTAGTTTAACACCTAATCCTAACCCAAGCACTTACCCTAGTCCAGTAGTACTCATTCTAGCCCATGCCTCAATACCATCCCTAAACCTAACTCAAACCCTAATACTAAACACAGCCCAGGTTTAGCATTAGCCCCAGGCCTAACCCTAACCTTAACCCTAAGCCTACCCTAGCTTTAACCCTAACACTAATCCTAGTTCTAAATCTAACCCTAACCCTAAAAATAACCATAAACCTAACCCTCCCTCTAAGCAAAGGCCTACACCTACGTATAACCCTAGTTTTGTTCCCAAACCAGGCTGTAGCCCCAACCCCAGCCTTAATCCTGAACTTAGGCTTTACTCAAACCTAACACTAAACCTAACAGTAGACCTGGAACTAGCTGGAGACTTGTCCTGGGCCTAACCCTAAACTTATCCCATGTCATGACCATAAAACTAGCCAATAAAATAAACCTTACATAACCCTAACCTTAACCCTAAACACATCCCTAGCCCTAGCCCTAGCAGTAGCCCTCGTCTTTACTCTAAATCTAGCCCTAAACCTGACCCTAACCACAATCTTACCCTAACCATATCCCTATCTCTGTCCTACCCATAGCCCTAAGCCTAACCATATGCCTAACCCTAGTCTTAACACTTTCACTAACTGCAACCCTAACAGTAGCCCTAAACAGAAACAACCATAACCATAACAATAAACATAACCCTATGCCTAACATAACCTTAATAACCCTACACCTAGCCCTAGCCCTAAGCCTAACACTAAACACAGCCTTAACCATAACACTAAATCTAACCTAAAACCATGCCATAAACCCTAACTGTAACCCTAAACCTACCACTAGACCTAGCCCTAACCCTAATACTATCACTAAATCTAGCCCAAGCCCTAGCCCTAGTCCTATCACTAGACCTAGGCATATTCTTAGTTCTAGCCCTAGTTATAACCCACAAATAACCCTAATCATAATCCTAACACTGACTCTAGCCCTAACTGAAGACCTAAACCTAACCAAAGCCCTAACCCCAAATGTAACCCTAGAGCTATTCCTAGCTTCACCCTAGCCCTTACACTAGAAATAACACTAACCCTAGACCTAGACTGAGCCCAGGCTCTAGTCCAAGCTTTAACTTCAACACTAGCCCTAACTGCTAACCCAAATGCTACCCCTAACCTTAGCCAGGCCCTAGTTCTATCTAATACTAACCCCCAGACATATGTCTAAACCAAGCCCCAACAGTAGCACGTAACCTAACCATAGCTCCAACCTTAAACCTAGCCATAAACTTAAACTTAATCTTACCAAACTATAACCATAACCCTAACCCAGGGCTTAGACAAAAGCCAACCTAACCCTAACCCCAACCCTAAAATAAACCCTATGTTTAACCCTACTGAAACAATAGCCATAGCCCTAAACCTAAACTTAACCCACAGCCTAGCTCTATCCCTAACATTAACCCTAACCTTTGCCATAGCCCTAGCTCTATCAAAGCTCTAGTGCTATCCTTAAACCTTTTGCTAAATCTACCCTTAACCTGAACCCTAACCCTAACACTATCCATTATCATAACCTTAACCCTAGTGCTAACACTAACCCTAGCTCTATACTTAGCCCTAAACCTATTGCTAATTAGAGGTCTAACCCTTACTCTAGGCCTAACTCTAACACTAAACCTAACCATAGCCCTAACTCTAATCTTCACCCTCACCCTAACCCTATACCTATCACTACCCTTAAACCTTACCCTAACCATAGCCTTAGTCTGAACCACAGTCATCTTCCTGATCTGACCCAAAATCTAACTCTAAACATAATCCTTATTAGAACCCTAACCTTTAGTCTAACCCCAGCACTATCCCAGAATGAACCCTGACCAAATCATAACTATAACTAAATCCCTAGCACTTGCTGTAAACCTAGCCCTACCCCTCACACTAGCTGTATCCACACCCTAAACCTATCACTAACACTAAACCTTACTCATGACCTAACACAAACTCTACTTCTAACCATACACATAACTATACTAGTTCTAACCCTAATACTACTCCTAACCATAACCCTAAAGCTAATCCTTATACTAAAGCATGCCTTCAATGTAACCATAACCTTAATCCTACAACTATCCCTAGAGGTTGGCCAAGACCTAAGCCTGGTCTAACTCTAACCTTAAAACTTGCTCATGACCTAGCCCTAAAAAAAAGCCCAATTCTAACCCTAGCAATAACCCTAAACCTAAGCCTAGCCCTAGCCCTAGAAATAACCCAAGCCCTACCCTAACATAACTCTAACACTAACCCTAACACCAAACTAACCTTAATATTTACCTAACCCTAAACTTAAGTCTAACACTTACCCTAAGCTTAAACTTAACCAAAACCTTAACACTAACCCAAAACCTAACCATCACTGTATCCCTACACCTTTTAAACCCAAGGGTCATGAACTGAATCCTAGCCCTCAACATAATCCTAGCTGTAAATTAAACATAAATACAACCTTAACAATAAACCATGCCCAAACTCTAACTCAGCGCTAGACTTAAACATAACCCTAACAATAGCACTAACTTTAATACTAGTTCTAAACCCAATCCTAGGCCACCCAGAACCCTAATGCCAACTCTAACACTAACCATAAAAATAATCCTAACCATAGATCTAGCCAAGGCCATAAAACTCTGCATAGATTAAACTCCTAACACTAACACTAATCCTAGAACTAGCCTTAGACCAATATCTAGCCATAACCCTAACACTATCTGTAACTTACCCCAAACCCTAACCCTAACCATAAAGCTAACACTAACACTAACCTTATCACTTAAGTAATCCTAATCTTAACTTTAGCATTAATCTAACCCCTGACCCTAAATGTCACCCTAACCTGAGCCATAGTCCTAGCTCTAAATCTAACCATAAACATAACCTTAAGCCTATCATCATATCTAAACCTAATCCTTGAATTAGCATAGACATTCCCCTAAAGTTATGTCTAAACAAAGTCTGAGCCCTAGCATTAGACTTAGCCCTAACCCTAAACCTAACATTTGGCCAAACCTTACTCTATCACAAGTTTTAGCTGTACCCTAATTTAAACCTAATCCTAGCCTTAACCATAACCCTAATTCTAACCGTACTCTCAGGACTAGCCTAAACCCTAGATTTAGCCCAAGCCCTAGACTTAAAACTAACCCAAATAATAACCCTAACACTAATCCTAACCCTAACCACAACCCTAACCCTGACCCTAACCCTAACTATAAGCCTAACCTTTGTCCTAAACTTAACCCTATCCCCATATAAGCTTGACCTAAGCCCTAGCCTGACCTATCCTTAGACCTAATCCTAACACTAGTCCTTACCATAAATCTAAACCTAGATTAGCCCTAACCTTAACTCTAAACCTAATCCCAACCATAACACTCAATTTAGCCCTAGCCCTAAACCTAAACTTTACACAAGTCCTAGTCATAGCCCCTAGCACTTATCCCAACATGAAACCTAGCCCTAAACCTAGCCTAATCGTAAGCCTAAACCTACCACTAGTTCTCACCCTAGCTAAATACCTGAATATAGATGTAGACATAGTCCTAATCCTAGAAACAAACCTATCTATAGCCATAGGCCTAACACAAAGCCTAGACCTCTCCCTAAAATTAACCCTCATGCTAACACTAATCCTAATCCTAAACTGAGCTCTATTCCTAAAAGAACCCTTATGCTAACACTAATCCTAAATCTAAAACTAGCCCTAGCCCTAACATTATCCCTGGAACTAAATCTAACCCTAACCCTAACTCTAACTGTAGGCAAGACCAGCTCCTAGCCCTAACTCTAACCCTAAACCTTGACTTTACCTTAACACTAAAACTAGTCCTGGTCCTAGCCATAGTCATAGCACATAACCTAGCACAAACCCTGACCATACCCTTAGCCTTATTTCTACTCTAACCAGAATTGTCCCCTTCCCCTAGCACAAGACTAATCCAAAATTTAAGATAAACCTATCCCTAACACTAACCCAAAACTTCACCTCTGTCTTAGTCTTTGCCTTAGCCCTATTCATAACCCTAACACTAACCCTACCCTTAGTACTAACAATAGCCCTTAAACCAGTCTTTTTTTTTTTCTTTTTTTTTTTCATTTTTCTTTTATTATTCATATGTGCATACAAGGCTTGGTTTATTTCTCCCCCCTGCCCCCACCCCCTCCCTTACCACCCACTCCACCCCCTCCCACTCCCCCCCTCAATACTCAGCAGAAACTATTTTGCCCTTATCTCTAATTTTGTTGTAGAGAGAGTATAAGCAATAATAGGAAGGAACAAGGGGTTTTGCTGGTTGAGATAAGGATAGCTATACAGGGCATTGACTTACATTGATTTCCTGTGCGTGGGTGTTACCTTCTAGGTTAATTCTTTTTAATCTAACCTTTTCTCTAGTTCCTGGTCTCCTTTTCCTATTGGCCTCAGTTGCTTTAAGGTATCTGCTTTAGTTTCTCTGCATTAAGGGCAACAAATGCTAGCTAGTTTTTTAGGGGTCTTACCTATCCTCACCCCTCCCTTGTGTGCTCTCGCTTTTATCATGTGCTCATAGTCCAATCCCCTTGTTGTGTTTGCCCTTGATCTAATGTCCACATATGAGGGAGAACATACGATTTTTGGTCTTTTGAGCCAGGCTAACCTCACTCAGAATGATGTTCTCCAATTCCATCCATTTACCAGCGAATGATAACATTTCGTTCTTCTTCATGGCTGC
This sequence comes from Castor canadensis, assembly GCF_047511655.1. Classification (NCBI taxonomy): domain Eukaryota; kingdom Metazoa; phylum Chordata; class Mammalia; order Rodentia; family Castoridae; genus Castor; species Castor canadensis. The sequence continues at coordinate 92,824,699 of NC_133388.1, forward strand.
ATAAAATTTCATTGTGTAGAGATACCACATTTTCTTAATCCATTCGTCAGCGCTGGGGCATCTTGGCTGTTTCCATAACTTGGCTATTGTGAATAGTGCCGCAATAAACATGGATGTGCAGGTGCCTCTGGAGTAACAGTCTTTTGGGTATATCCCCAAGAGTGGTATTGCTGGATCAAATGGTAGATCGATGTCCAGCTTTTTAAGTAGCCTCCAAATTTTTTTCCAGAGTGGTTGTACTAGTCTACATTCCCACCAACAGTGTAAGAGGGTTCCTTTTTCCCCGCATCCTCGCCAACACCTGTTGTTGGTGGTGTTGCTGATGATGGCTATTCTAACAGGGGTGAGGTGGAATCTTAGTGTGGTTTTAATTTGCATTTCCTTTATTGCTAGAGATGGTGAGCATTTTTTCATGTGTTTTCTGGCCATTTGAATTTCTTCTTTTGAGAAAGTTCTGTTTAGTTCACCTGCCCATTTCTTTATTGGTTCATTAGTTTTGGGAGAATTTAGTTTTTTAAGTTCCCTGTATATTCTGGTTATCAGTCCTTTGTCTGATGTATAGTTGGCAAATATTTTCTCCCACTCTGTGGGTGTTCTCTTCAGTTTAGAGACCATTTCTTTTGATGAACAGAAGCTTTTTAGTTTTATGAGGTCCCATTTATCTATGCTATCTCTTAGTTGCTGTGCTGCTGGGGTTTCATTGAGAAAGTTCTTACCTATACCTACTAACTCCAGAGTATTTCCTACTCTTTCTTGTATCAACTTAAGAGTTTGGGGTCTGATATTAAGATCCTTGATCCATTTTGAGTTAATCTTGGTATAGGGTGATATACATGGATCTAGTTTCAGTTTTTTGCAGACTGCTAACCAGTTTTCCCAGCAGTTTTTGTTGAAGAGGCTGCTATTTCTCCATCGTATATTTTTAGCTCCTTTGTCAAAGATAAGTTGCTTGTAGTTGTGTGGCTTCATATCTGGATCCTCTATTCTGTTCCACTGGTCTTCATGTCTGTTTTTGTGCCAGTACCATGCTGTTTTTATTATTATTGCTTTGTAATATAGTTTGAAGTCAGGTATTGTGATACCTCCTGCATTGTTCTTTTGACTGAGTATTGCCTTGGCTATTCGTGGCCTCTTGTGTTTCCATATAAATTTAACAGTAGATTTTTCAATCTCTTTGATGAATGTCATTGGAATTTTGATGGGAATTGCATTAAACATGTAGATTACTTTTGGGAGTACAGACATTTTAACTATGTTGATTCTACCAATCCATGAGCATGGGAGATCTCTCCACTTTCTATAGTCTTCCTCAATCTCTTTCTTCAGAAGTGTATAGTTTTCCTTGTAGAGGTCTTTCACATCTTTTGTTAGGTTTACACCTAGGTATTTGATTTTTTTTGAGGCTATTGTAAATGGAATTGTTTTCATACATTCTTTTTCCGTTTGCTCATTGTTAGTGTATAGAAATGCTAATGATTTTTCTATGTTGATTTTATATCCTGCTACCTTGCTATAGCTATTGATGATGTCTAGAAGCTTCTGAGTAGAGTTTTTTGGGTCTTTAAGGTATAGGATCATGTCGTCTGCAAAACTAACTTGACCTTAACACTGAACTGAAAGCTAGATCTAGCCCTAGTCCTAACCCTAAGCCTAATCCTAACAATAAGCCTAACTCTAACCTTAACACTAGCCCTAAATTTAAACCTTACTTAACCCTAACACCAATGCTAGCCCTAACCTAAGCCTTAGCAATATCCCTGGCTATAACACAAATTCTCACCTTCACTTTTTCCCTAACCTTTACCCTCACTCTTACCCTAGAACTAACCCTAGCCCTAGCCCAAACTCTAGGTAGAAGTCTAACACTAATCCTAGTCCTAGCCCTAACTCTAGCTGTAAGACTCAACTTAATCCTAGCCTCACTCTAAACAAAACCTATCATTAGCCCTAACCCTAGCATTAAACATAATCATAACCCTAGATTTAGCTCTCCCACTAGATCCAGCCTGAACCATAACACTAACCCTAAACCTAACTCTAACTCTAACACTAACCATACCCCTAGCCCTGACCATAGGTCTAAAACTAAAACTAATCATAACTCTAACACTACTCTAGCTGTAAATCTAATCCTAAAACTAGCCCTAACCATAACTCAAACCTTAAATCTAAACCTAACCCTAGTTGTTACCCTAACCCTGACCCTAAGTAAAACTCAAACCAGTCCATAACCCTAGCCCTACCATAGACTAGCTCTTGTCCTAGCTTCAGTCCTAGCCCTAAATCTAACATTAACCCTAACACTAACGATGCAACTAACTGCAGCCATAGCATAAGCCCGGAACATAGCCCTACCCTAACACTAACACTTTACCTAACCATAAACTTGGCACTAACACTAACTCTTACCCTAAAACTAGCCCTAATATTAATTTTAACCTTAATCCTAATCATACCCTTAACACTAGCACTAGTGCTAGCCTTAACTTTAGTCTAACCACCCTAAACTTAGCTTTAGGTCAAACCCTATGCCTTGTCCTAATACTAACACTAACCCTAATGTTATTCTTAACCCTAATCCTACCCCTATCCTTATCCTTGCCCTAGGCCTAGCTCTAACCTTAGCCTTAACCCTAGCCTTAACCCAATCCCAAACTCTACTCTAACCTGAACTCTAAACCTACCTTAACCATAACCATAATCCTAAACCTAAGCCTATACCTAGCTCTAAACCTAACCCTAAAATTAGCCTTAAGCCTAACAAAAAACCTAACCCAAAACATACTACTAACCCTATCTGCAACCCTAGTTTTAGAACTAGACCCAGACCAATACTTGTTCCTAGCCCTGACCACACCCTAACACAAACCCTAATCTTAACCCATACACTATTTCTAGCACTAGTCCTATCCCTAAATCTAGACCAAATCTTTACCCTACCCCTAAATATATTCCTACCTTTAGTCCTATCCTTGACACTAGAAAAAACACATAGCCCTAACCCTAGTCTTAGTTCTATCCTAATGCTAACCCTAACCCTAACACTAAACCTAACCATAGGTCTAACACTTACCCTATACATTTACTTAATTCTATCCTAAACCTAACCCTAAAACTAACCTAGTCTTAACCATAATGATAACACTAGCCCTAAATCTAACCTTTAACCTAACCCTTAAAGTTAATCCTATACGTAGATCTAACCCTAGCTCAAGCCCTATCCTAATCTAGCCCTAAACCTTGCTGTAGCCCTACCCTAGCCTTAGCACTAACCATAGACCAACCATATCCCTAAACTTAACCCTAACCTTAACTTTAACCATAATCCTAACCCTAGACATAGTTCTAGCCCTAGCCTTAGATCTAACCATGACCATAGCTATAATCCTAATCTTAACCCTATCCTGACCATAAACCTAACTCTAACACTAGCAGTAGCCCTAAACTACACTCTAATCATGCCTTAACTTTAACTCTGACCCCAGCCCTGACCTTAACCCTAACCCTAACCATAACCATAACTATAACCATAACCCTAACACAAGCCCTATCCTAGCCCAAACCATATCCTTAACCCAAACTCTATCCCTGAACCCATCCAAGCTCTAACTTGAACCATCCTAACTTTAAACAATCTTAACCATACCATAAAACTAATCCTGGCCCTACTCTTAGTCCTAAACCTAATCACATCCCTACACTCACCCTAGCCATAATCATACATTAACACTATCCCTAACTCTAACCCAAACCCCAATCCTACCATAAACCCAAGTCTAGTTCTAGCCCTAGACCTTGCACTAACCCAAATCCTAACTCTTGCCCTAGTCCTCACGAAGCCCAAGCTCTAGTCCTAGTCTTCAAGCTAAACCTAACTCTAGCACTAAACTATCGCTAAACCTGGCCCATATCCTAACCCTACCCCTAACTCTACCATAACCTACACCCTAATTCTAGACTTATATCTGCCCTAGTATTAGCCCTAAGGTTTACTCTAACCCTAAGTTTAGCCCTATACATAGCCCTAGCAATAATTATAACCCTAGCTCTAAACTTATCTCTAAAGCTAATCACAAATATAACCTTAGCCATAATCCTCAAGCTAGCCATAACACTATCCTAACCCTTTCCCTACTGCTACACCTAACCCAAATCCTATCTTAAACCTAATGATAGCACTACCCTAACCCCTATCCCTATCCCTAATCCTAACCCTAACTCTTATCCTAGTGCTAAACCAAGCCTAAACCCTCGTCATACCCCTAAACCTAAACCTTACTCTAGCACTAGTCCTAGTCTTAGCTCTAGTCCTATACCTAGTTGTAGCCCTAGCTCTGCCTTAGATCTAAAACTACCCCAACCCTAACCCTAATACTAACTCTACTTCTAGCCTAATCCTAACAATAGCTTTAACCACACCGCAAACCCTAACACTAACCATAATCCTAAAACTAGCCTTAGCCATATCAGTTATCCCTAACACTAATCCTACCTTTTACCCTAGCCATAACCTTAATCCTATATTTAGTCCTAGCCCTGGGTGGAAAACTAGTCCTAGCCTGTACCTGACCTTAACAATTGCCCTAGTAAACCACTGTCCAAAGCCTAAATTAACCTTAACACAAATCCTAATGCTAGACAAAACCCTAGACCTGGACCTAACTATATCCCTACCACCTAGCCTAACACTAATGCTCACCCTAACCCTACACCTATCAACTGTACTTTCCTAAACCTAACCCCAAGGAAAATCCCAATGTCAATCTAATCCAAAACCTATCACTAGTACTAGATCTACTCTTAGTGATAGTCCTAAAACTAGCCTTAACACTAACCCTAACTTCAAATTTAACAGTAAAGCTAACTATAACCTAAGCCTATCCCTTACTATTAACCCTAAGTCTAACCTTAACATAAGCTTAACATTACACCTTCCCCAACACCTGACCTGGACCAAGCCCTAAAAAAAATTCCAACACTAACACTAATCCTAAACATAGCCATAAACATAACTTGAACCCTAACTATAAACCTCACCATTATCCTAACAGTAACCCTAAATTTACCATTACCCTAGTCCTAAACTATCTTAACCCTAAACATAACAGTACCTCTCGGCATATCCACATATCTATCCCTATCACTTGCTCAGACCTAGCACTAGCCCTAGTACTAACCATGGCCTTAGCCATAGCCATATCCCTAACCCTAATGCTAATGCTAAACATAAGCCTAATGCTTACCCTAACCTTAAGCTTAACCCTAACCCTATACATAATCCTAACCATAACCCTGACCTTAAACATTACCCTAAACTTAGAACTCTTGATAACACTAACAGCACACTTACCCTATTCCTAACCTTAAACATAAATCTAACCATTACCATAACCCTAGATCTCACCATAATAGTAACCATCACTCTAAGCATAACCTTTAGGATAACCCTAAAACAAACCCTACCACAGGCCCATGGCTATGTATCTATACCCATGGCCCTAGACCTAACCCTAACCCAAACCATGACTCTAACCCTAATCAAAACCTTAACCCTAACCCTAATGCTATCCCTAACCCTAACCACAGGCTTATCTCTAACTAAAGCCAAAACCCTAACCCTCAACCTCACCCTGATCCTAATCCTGAGCATAACCCTAACCCTAACTCTGAACTTACCTCTAACTCTAACCACAAACTTACCCCATTCCTAGACTTAATCCCAGGCTTAAACCTAAACCAAGCCCAGGCCCCAACCCTAACTCTAGGTCTAACATTAACCCTAACCCTATTGCAAACATAACCCTAACATTAACCCTAATACAACCAAAACCATAAGCCTAGCCTTAGATCTATCCCACCCATATACCTAAGCCTAATGTTAAACATAAACCTAACCCTAAATATAGCCTTGTCACTAGCCATGGAATTAACTATAGCCATAACCCTAAACATCACACTTGACTAGCCCTATCCCTAGAACAAGTCCTGGCCCGAGTCCCAACTTAAACCTAACCACAGGTCTAAGCCTAACCTTAACCATGACCCAAGCCCTATCCCTAATCCTAGCCTGAGCACTATTTTTAATCTCAGAACTAGACCTAAACTTAACCCTAATCATAGCCCCAACCCTAACACTGACTAACCATGATTCTAAGCTCAGACCTAGCCATTAATCTAAACCTATTCCTAGATCTAACCATTGCGGTAGCCTAAAACCTAGCCTAGCACTAGCCTTTGGCCTTAATTTTGTTCTACCCCTACTCCTAAACATAAACATGGCCCTATTTCTAACCCAAGGCCTAACCTTAACCATAACCCTCACCCTAGCCCTAATCCTAGCCTCAGCCCTATCGTTAGCCTCAGCCCTAGACCTAAACTTAACCCTAATCAGAGCCCTAACCCTTACCATGACTGTAACCATGCTCCTAAACTCACATAGCCCTAAACCTAAAAATGTCCCTTGATCTAACCATCACAGTAGCCAAAGACCTAGCCCTTGCACTAAGACTTAGGCCTTAATTTAGTTCTAGCCCTAAACCTAACTATAACTATAGACGTATTTCAAACCCTAGGCCAAACACTAATGTTAACCGGAACAATAACCATAAACTTTATCATAAACATACTAAACATAGCACTAGCCTTAGCCTTAGTCCTAGCCCAAAATTAACCCTAAAATATGATATGGCCTTAGCCTTAGCCCTAAACCTAATTCTTAACCTACCCTCAACTCACCATAACCCTAACACAAAACTGACCCATAATCCTAACTCTAACCTTAATCCTAGCACTAGACCAAACCCTAAACGTAGCATTAGAACTAAACCTAACATTAGCCCTAGCCCTAGCCTTAACCTTAGGCCTAGAAACCTTAACCCTCACTGTAACCCTAACTCTAATCCAAACCCACGAGGGTTAATCCTTGTCCTAACCCTAGTCCTAGCCATACACCTAAACTTAGTCCTAACCCTAATCCTAACTCTGATGCTAGTCTTAGCCCTAGTCAGATCCCTAGCCCTAGCACTAGCAAACAACATTAGACCAAGAGCTAGCTACCTTAGTTCTATCCTAACATAACACTAGCCCTAACACTAACCTTAACCTTTCTATACACTATCAGTAACCCTAATCCTAAATCAAACACTAACCCTAACCTAACACATGCCCTATTACTAAACTTTACCCTAAGCCTAGTACTTTCCTTAGCCTTGGCAGTAATCCTAAACCTAACCATAGCTCTAGCCTTAGCATTAGCCCTAACACTAGCTCAAACACTAGCGATGACACTAACCCTAATTTAATTTTGACCATAATCTTAACCCTAATCCTATACTAAACCTAAACATAAACCTCCTATACTAAAACCTAAACATAAACCTCAGCATATTCCTAGCCCCACCCCAAGCCCTAACCTGACCCTAACAAAAGCCAAACCCTAAATCCTACCCTAAACTTTACCTTATCAAGAAACATAACTCTGACCCTAACCATAACACTAACCCTAACCATAAGCCCTAGTCATAACACAAACCCTCACCCCTAGCAAATCTAAACCCTAACCATAATCTTAAACCTAACTCTAACTCTAACACTAAATCTAAACTAGCTGTAGCCCTAGCCCTGGTCCTAGGCTTGGACATGCTTCTATCCATAACCTTAACACTACACTAGACCTAAAACTAAGCCTACCTCTACCCTAAACTCTGTCCCTAACCCTAACCCTGGTCCTTACCCTAACCCTAACCCTAACTCTAGACCTATACTTTCCCTAATATTAGCATTAAGTTTATTTAATTTTAACCATATCCATAGAATTAATAATGATTATAATCTACCACTAAACTTAACCCTAACCATAATTATAAACACAACTATAGCCTTAGTCCTACCCATATAGCTACCCCAAGCTTAGCCATAACCTTCATCCTATGCTTAACACTTCCCTAAACTTCACTTGGCATGAATTCTATCTTAAACATAACTCTAGCAATAGCCTTAGTGTAAGGCCTAAACTGACCAGAATCCTAGCTCTAGCCATAGGCCTAGATCTAGCCTTATCACAGCATTAGTCCTAAACCTAATGTAAACCCTAAGCCTAAGCCCTATCCTAACCCAAGCCTTAACACTAGTGCTAGCTCTTTCCTAAACATAAACTTAAATCTTGCTGTAACCATAACCCTACCCGTAACTCTAACCTTTACCTAACCCTACCCCAGGCCTAAAACAAATCTCAACCTAACCCTAACAGTAACCCTAACCAAACATAAGTGTAACCATAGCCCAAGAACACACACTAGCCCTAAATCTTACTCAAACCATTTCCCTAACATTATCCATAGCACCAAACCTATCTCTCAACCACTTGACCCTACCCCAGTCATCTCTAGCCCTACCCAGAAGCCAAACCCAAACACTATCCTTAACCCTACCTCTAATTCTAACCCTAACCCTAGCTTAAAATGAAACTTAACCCTAACTATAGCCCTAAACCAAATGCTACACCTAGTCCTACCCAAAGAATAATACCAACCATAACCCAATCCCTAGACCTGCCATAACCCTATCTCTAATCCTAACTCCAAACTGAGCCTTAACCCTACTAGTAACTCTAAACATAACCCTAGCTCTAGACCTAACTTTAACCTTAAGCATAATCCCATACATGACCATAACCATAACCTTAAACACAGGTCTAGCCCCAGCCCTAAACCACCTAATGCAAAACCTAGACCTACACCTAAACCTAACCTAAAATCTAGCACTGCACCCAGAAATAGCACTAGTCCTAACACTATTCCTAAATCTAGCCCTATCTCTGTCCCTAAACGTAGCCCTAGAACTAGTCTTAAAGCTAGGCCTAGCCAAAACCCTAAAAGTAACTCTAATCCTAAACCTAACCATAATAATAGCCATAGACTTAACCCTAGCACTCAACCTAATGCTAAAATCAAACCTTAGCCCTAGCCCTAACCCTGACCATAGTCCTAACCCTAAACTCAGCCCTAGCCATAATCATAAACCTAATCCTATAACTAATTTAGCCCTATCCATAATCATAAACCTAATCCTATACCTAACACTAGCCCTAACTCTAATCCCACTGGAAACCTAAACCTAGCATTAGCCTTAACCCTAGCATTAATCTTAATGCTATTTCTTGTCTTAGTCCTATCTCAAGCCCAAGAACTAGACCTAGACCTAAACCTAACCCTAACACAAGCCCTAACATCATCACACCCATGGCACTAAGCCTAACCATAATCCTAGTCCTAAACCAGCCCTAGCTGAAGCCCCAGTACTGCCCTAGCACTAATCATAATCCTAACCCTAGCCCTACACTAACACTACTTCTAACCCTAAGCCTAACAATAGATCTAAACCTAACCCAATTGGTAATCTTAACCATAACTCAAAATGCAACCTTACAAAAGGCCTAAACCTAGCCCTAACCCTAGCCCTCACCATAACCCAAATTTTAATCCTAAATCAACTCTAGTCTTAGATGGAGAAGTAGGCCTTGCCCTAAGACTAACCCTAGCACTTGACCTAACCAGTAGACATATCCTAACTCTAACTCAAACCCTAACCTGGTACATAATCTTAACCCTAACCCTATTCTAACCCAAACCCTAATGCTAACCCTATCCCTAACCCTAATCCTAATCCAAACCCTAACCTTACATTTAATCCTAGCAGTAGTCCTAAACCACAAATAACCCTAACCTTGCCTGGACCTAATACTTACCCCAAACCTAACCCTATCCCTAACAATAACCCTTGTAGTAGACCTTGTCCAAAAAATGTCCTAACACTAACCCCCTAGCCATAACCTTAACCCTAAACCTAACCCTAATGTAAATGTAGATGTTACCATTAACCATAACCCTAACTGTAAACACAAGTTTAACCTTAGACCTGCCTAAGCCTGACCATAACTTAGCTCTAAACCTAACTCTAAGCCTAGCTCTAACTGTTACATTAGTCTGAGCAAAGCCCTAACCCAAACCCTAACACAGGCCATAGCTTTACACCTTATCCTAATGTTCCTCTTAACGCTGTCCCTAATCCTAACTTGAACCATAAACCTAAACCTAACACTAACACTAATTCTAAACCAAAGTTTAACTCTAACCCTAACCCTAAACTAACACTAAACTTAAACCTAAACCAAAACTTAACCCTAACGCAAACCCTGATCCTAATCCTAACCATATCACTAGATCTAACCCTAAACCTAATTTCAACCTTACCCATATCATAAGCCCTATCCCTAGTTCTATCCTAAACTTAACCCTATCCCAAACACAAACTCTAACCTTAACCATAAACCTACCCATAACCCTCAAATTAGCCATAGACCTAGTCATAAATCAAGCCCTAACACACAACCTAACCCTAATCTTAACCCTAACCTTAACACTAAACATAAATCTAAACCAAGCACTAAATCTAGCCTGAAGCATAGCTGCAGCCATAATGCTAACCATAAGCATAACCCTAATTTTAACAATAAACTTAACACTAAAACTAAACCTGAATCTTATCCTAACCCTAACCCTAGCCCTAGTCCTAACTTAACCCTATCCCATGCCCTGGCACCGGACATGGCCCTAAACCAAGCCCTAAACCTAACCTGACCCTTGACCTAATACAAAACCTAGCCCTAACACTAATTCCAACCTTAAACCTAGCACTAGACTTATCTATAGTCCAGTCCAGTCTTAGTCAAATCAGAGCCCAGTCCCAGCCCTGCCCATAAACCTAGCCCTAACCCTGGTTCTAATCTTAACCCTAGCCCTTTCCTCCCCACAACCCTAACCATAACCCCAATCCTAGTCCCATCCCTATCCTTAACTATAGACCTAACCATAACATTAATCCTAGTCCTAGCCATAGCCTGAGGTGAGCCATAGACCTAACACTAATCATATCACTATGCCTAACATAGTCCTAGCCCTAAACCTAACATATAACTCTAAACCTAAAAGTAGAACCCTAACCTATCCCTAGGCTTTTGCCTAGCCCTAAATCTATCTAAACCCTCTTCCTAACTTTTAACTACAACTCTAACCTTAAACGTGTACTAATCCAAGCCCTAGCCATTAACTCACTAATCTTTAACCTAGTCCTATCCCTAGCACATATCCTAACTATAATCATAACCCTAAAGTTAACCATAAAACCAACCCCAACCTAGGAAAATCCTTACCTTAACCACAGTCCTAACTCTAGCCCTACACCTAAACCTTACCCTAACCCTAATAATATACCTAAATGTAGCTCTAGTTCTGTTCTAGCAATAGATCTACCAATCAAAGTATAACTCTAACCCTAACCCTAACCATAGCTCTATGCCTAGTGCCAGCCATAACACAAACCTACACCAACACCCTAATCCTAATTCTAAATATACCCATGAGACAAACCCACTCTCTAATTCTAACCCTAAATCAAAACCTAGCCAAAGCTATAGCAGACTCCTAAATATACCTATAACCCTAGCCGTAACTTTACTCTAGCTGTAACCCTAAGCCTAACTCTAGCCATAACCCTGACCATAACTATAGCCTAACACTGACAGTATACACTAGCCATAGCCAAGTTCCTAAACTAAACCCTAGCTCTTGAACTAATCCTAGTCCTTGGCTTAGCCCAGCCTTAGGCCTAAACCTAAACTTAACACAAATACTAACACTAAACCAAGTCCTAACACTAGACCTACTACTAGATATAGCCTTAATCCTAATCCTTGCTATAATCATAAATGTAGCCCTTTTTAAACTCTTACTCTAGCCTAAACATAGCCCTAACCCTAACTCTAAACCTTGTGGTGAGCATATCTTAAGTCCTCATTCTAACCCTAAATTTATCCCTAACCTTAACCTTAATCATCTCACTAAACATAACCCTAAAACTAGGAGTAACACTAGCCCTAAATCTTACTCTACCCATTGCCCTAAAACTAACTACAGCCTTAACCCTAAATCTAAACTTAGGAGAAAGACTAAACTAACCCAAAACTTATCCCTATGCCTGCCCTAGCACTAGTACTAAGCCTAATCCTAACCATAGCCTCAGCATATTGCTAACTCTAATCCAAACCCTAATTTGAACTCTAACCCTAACCATAATCATAACTGTAACACAAACCCTAATTTATGAATAGTCCTAGCCTTAAACCTAGCAATGACATAGTCCCAACTCTAAAACAAAATCTATTCATAAAAATAATACTAAACCCAACACTCACACAAGCCCCAACTGAAGTCTTATCACTAACCCTAGCCCTAACCTAACCCTAACCCTTACCCAAATTCTAACTCTAATCTTAACCCAATTCCTACTATATCTCTAACACTAAATGTACACTTAAACCTAACTCTAGACCTGGCCTATCCCTAGCACTAGTCCTAGCACTCTCCCTAACCATAACACTAGCCCTATTCCTAACCTTAGAAGCAGGCCTAGCCCTTGACCTAGCCCAACCTGAACCTCAACACTAATTCTAACCCTAACTCCTAACCTTAACCCTCACCTGAATACTAATCTTATCCTGAAGCATAGACCAACCCCAAACCTAGCCCTACTCTAACCCAAGCCCAAGCTCTAGCAATAACATGAACCCTAACACTAACCCTAATCAAACACTAAAACTAGCCCCAGCCCTAACCTTAACTGTAACTTAATCTTAAACCTAACTCTAGCCCTAAACTAACACTAATCCTAACCCAAGACCTGATTTAGGACAATCCCAAGACATAAACCAATCCCAAAACTAACTCCAAACCTAACCCTAACCAAATTCTAAACCTTAACCATTAGTTTAATTCTAGCCCTAGCAATGACACTAGACCTAGCCCTATTCCTAGCCCTCATTCTATTCTGCAACATAATCCTAGGCCTAGCATTAGCCCTAGTCCTAACCCTAGATCAAGCCCTGGATGTAGCTCTAACTCTAACACTAACCCTAACTGAAACCCTAGCCCTAAACCTAAACCTAACCTTAATCCTATCCCCAGCTTAGTCCTAGCCCTAGCCATAACCATAACAGTAACTCTAACACTAGCCATAGCCCTAGATCTAGCCTTTCCCCAATCTTAACCCCAAATCTAACACAATCCAATAACTATAACCCTCACTCTCAACACAAACCTAACCCTAGCCCTAGCCCTAAACATAACCCTTACCTTGACCCTAGCTGGAGACCTAGCTCTAACCCTAACCCTAACATAAGCCTAGACCTAAACCTAAACCTACCCTTAAACCAAACCCTAACATTAACCCTCACACTAGCACTAGTCTTAGACTTATCCCTAACACTAATGGCAACCCTAACCCAAACCCTAAGCCTAGCCTTAACCATACACTGAATACAAATGCTAACCCCACCCTAACACAGCACTGACCCATAGACGTAGCCATAGACCTAGCCTGAACCCTAACCCTAATCCTAACATTAACCCTAGACCTAGCTGTAACCATAACCCTTCTACTAATGTGTCTACTAATGCTAGCTCTAGCCCTAGCCATAGGCTCAAACTGAGTACTAACCCTAACACAAATCCCAACCTTAACTTTGACATAACCTAACTTTATCCCTAACTATAACTCTAAAACTAACCCTAACTCTAATCCAAAACAGAGCCCTAAGCCTAGCCCTAGCCCTAGCCCAAGCTCTAACCTTAAACTTAACCCTAACCCTTGCTTTAGCCCTAGCCAAGACCTTAGCCACAGCTCTTTGACTAACAAAAACCTACTCCAAATCGTAATTCTAACTCTGACTTTACCCTATCCCTAACCCTAGCAGAGCCATGGTCATTGCACTAGCACTAGTCCAGCCTTATCTCTAATATTAAGCTTAACCTTAACCCTAACCTATTAAAGGCCAGCTCTAGCCTTTCCCTAGCCCTAGCCCTAACCCTACCCTAACCCTAACCCTGATCCGAATGCTAATTTTTACCCTAGCCCTAGCCTATCTCTTTCCTAAACTTGGTGCTAGCAATAACCCTAAAACAAACCCTAAGCCTGGACCAAGACCTAACCCTAACACTATCCCTAACCTTAACACTGTCCATAACAAGAAACCTAGCCTAGACAAAGACATAACCCCATCTCTAGGACTTGCACTAGCCCTAACCCTAACAGTAAACCTAAACCTAACCCTAGTCCAAGACCTAGGCTTATGGTGAACCCTAACACTAGCTCTAATCTTAACCCTAAATCTAACCCTAGACCAAGACATAGTCTGATCACTAGCCCTTGATATAGTCCTAACCTAGCCCTAACTATAACACTAGTCCTAGCCATAGCTCCAGTCCTAGTACTAAGCTTAAAACTAATCTTACCCCTAGCCCTAGTACTATCCCAAGAATAGCTCTAACCATAGCCCAAAAACAACTCTAAAACTAACCCTAAACCTGGCCCTAACCCCAAACCTAAGACTAACCCTAACACAACCCTAGCCTTAGCCCAAGTCCTTGCCTAACACTGGCCTTAATCACCCTACACTTAAACCTAACCTAAACCCTAACCCTAATTCTAACACTAGCCTTAAACCTAGCTCTAACCCTAACCATGTTTATGAGTCCTAGACCTAACACTTATATTAGCTCAAATCCTAACCATAGCAGTAAACCTAACACTAACCCAACCTGAGCCCTATGTCTATTCCTAAAACTAATCTTAACCCTAACCCCAATCCTAATACTAATCCTAGCCATTACCTAAGCTCTAGGCCAACCATATCCCTAATACTAGCCCTAGCCATTACCTTAGCCCTAGCCCTAAAACTAGCAGTAGCCCTAAACATAAACCTAGCCCTAGCCCTAGCTTTATCTGTAAACCTAGCACTAATCTTAGTCCTAACCCTAACACTAGTCATGGACCTATCCATAGACCTACAAGTGTACTAGCACTTGGCTTAACCCTAAAATAAGCCCTATGTCTATACCTAGCCCTAGCCCTAACCGTTACCATCACCCTAGCCCTAGCTCTAATTCTATAACTAACACTAACTCTAAACTTAACCCTAAACAAGTCCTATCTCTAGCCTTCAACTGAGCACTACACTAACCCTAACACTAATCCTAACCAAAACCAAAACCCAAACCATAGACCTAAACCTAGCATTAGCATTTGGCCTAACCATAAATCTAACCCTATACCTATGCTTATCCCTAGACTTAACCCTCATCATAACACTTTCTCTAACCCTATCACTTCCCTAGCACTGGACCTAGACCAAGCCATAACCCTAAACCTAACCCTAGCTCTAGCACTAACATTAACCCTAACACTAGCAAAAACAATCCTAAACATAAGCCTAGCCTTAAAACTAATGCAATATTTAAATCTATCCCTAACTGTAGCCATAACCATATCCCTTAACCTTAATAGTATTCCTAATCACAACCCTAAGCCTAACCATACCCTGAACCATAACCATAACCTGCACACTAACCTAAATCTTAACACTAACATAACCAAATTCTACCCCAGCCCTAGCCCTAGTCCTAACTAGTAACCTAAACTTATCCCTAAATCTAACTCTACCTCTAACTCTTAACCTAGCCCTAAAACTAATGCCAATCATACCACTAATACCCTAATAGCCCTAGCTATAGCATAGCCATAGCTCTAGGACTAACCCTAACCCCAACCCTAACCCTAGACCTAAACCTACCCCTAACACAAAGTGTAGCACTAGTCTAGCCCTAGCCATAGCCATATCCATAATACTAACCCAAAATCTAGTCCTAGCACTAGGCCTAGCACTTACATTAAGCCTATCTATAATCCTAACCTTCACTACTCTAGCCCTAGCCCTAGGCTAAGAACTAGACCTATCAATAACCATAATGCTAACTCTAGTCCTAGCCCTAGGCCTAGTCTTTATGCTAACCCTCCACCTACACTTTTTTTTCCATTTTTCTTTTATTATTCATATGTGCATACAAGGCTTGGTTCATTTCTCCCCCCTGCCCCCACCCCTTCCCTTACCACCCACTCCGCCCCCGCCCTCTCCCCCCCTCAATACCCAGCAGAAACTATTTTGCCCTTATTTCTAATTTTGTTGTAGAGAGAGTATAAGCAATAATAGGAAGGAACAAGGGGTTTTGCTGGTTGAGATAAGGATAGCTATACAGGGCATTGACTCACATTGATTTCCTGTGCGTGGGTGTTACCTTCTAGGTTAATTCTCTTTGATCTAACCTTTTCTCTAGTACCTGTTCCCCTTTTCCTATTGGCCTCAGTTGCTTTAAGGTATCTGCTTTAGCTTCTCTGCGTTAAGGGCAACAAATGCTAGCTAGTTTTTTAGGTGTCATACCTATCCTCACCCCTCCCTTGTGTGCTCTCGCTTTTATCATGTGCTCATAGTCCAATCCCCTTGTTGTGTTTGCCCTTGATCTAATGTCCACATATGAGGGAGAACATACGATTTTTGGTTTTTTGAGCCAGGCTAACCTCACTCAGAATGATGTTCTCCAATTCCATCCATTTACCAGCGAATGATAACATTGCGTTCTTCTTCATGGCTGCATAAAATTCCATTGTGTATAGATACCACATTTTCTTTATCCATTCGTCAGTGGTGGGGCATCTTGGCTGTTTCCATAACTTGGCTATTGTGAATAGTGCTGCAATAAACATGGATGTGCAGGTGCCTCTGGAGTAACAGTCTTTTGGGTATATCCCCAAGAGTGGTATTGCTGGATCAAATGGTAGATCGATGTCCAGCTTTTTAAGTAGCCTCCAAATTTTTTTCCAGAGTGGTTGTACTAGTCTACATTCCCACCAACAGTGTAAGAGGGTTCCTTTTTCCCCGCATCCTCGCCAACACCTGTTGTTGGTGGTGTTGCTGATGATGGCTATTCTAACAGGGGTGAGTCCACCTACACTTAACACTAACCCTAACACTAGCCATAAATTTAAACATATCCTTAACCTTAATCCTAATGCTAATGCAAGCCCTAAACTTAACCCTAACCCTAGCACTAACCTTAATCTTAACTGTTGCCCTATACCTAATCTTAACCCAAAACCTAACTCTAACTGTAGCTCTAAACCTAACCCTAACATTAAGCCTAATGTTAACTCTTGCAGTTTCAATAGCCTTCAACCTAGCCCTTGCTGCAATCCTAAACATAACACTAATCTTAATCCTGAATCAAGCTCTAGTCCTATACCCAGCCCTAATAATTGCCCTAAACCTAATCCTAATGCTGACACTAGCCATAGCACTAAACCTAGCACTAGCCCTATCCCTGTCCCTATCCACAGCCTTATCTCTGACCATTATCCTAGCCATATCCCAAACCATAATATTAAATCTTACTCTAAACCTAGTACTAGTCCTATCCTAGCCCTAGCCCTAGACCAAGCTATCATAACACTAGCCCAATTCTCAATGCTATCCTGACACTTACCCTGACTTTAAATCTAGACCTAACCTTAGACCTAGCCTTAACCTAGCCTTAGCCCTAGTCCTAACCCTAACCCCAAGCATAATCCTATCTATAACCTAACATTAAACTTAACCCTAACACTAACCTAGGCCTATTCCTATCCCTAACCTGAGACCTAAACCTAATCATTGCCTTACGTAAAACTAACCCTAACACTATGCCTTGTCCTAACCATAACTCTGGACCTAACATTAGCTGTACCCTCACCTTAACCATAAGTGTTGACCTAACCTTAACACTAACACTATTCATAGCCTAGGCCTATCCCTATCCCTATCCCTAGCCCTAATCTAACCCTAAACCTAATCTTATCCCTAAGCCAAACAATAAACCTAACTCTAACCCTAACCCAAGCCCTAGACCTAGGCCTGTCACTATCCCTAGCATGAGACATAAACCTAACTCAAACCTTTAGCTAAAACTATCCCTAGTGCTATACTTAAATCCAAGCCTAGCCCTAACCCAGCCCTAACCCTAACCCAAATCCTACTACTAATTGTAGCACTAAGCCTACCCAAAACACTATCTCAAAACCTTACCCTAACCCTAGGCCTAGCCCTAACCCTATCCCTAGCACTAGACCTAGCCCTAACTGTAATTCTAACACTAAACTCAAACCTAGCCCTAACTCTAACACTAACCTAAACCCTAATCCTAGCTCTTGCCCTAGCCCTTGCCATATCCAACTCCAAACTGAAATCCTAACCTTAAATCTAGCCCTAACTCTATAACTTGCCATAATCCTTACCCTAATTCTAATCCTTGCCCCAGCCCTATCCCTATACTTAACCCTAAGCCTAGTCCTAGCTGTAGCCATAACTCTAACTCAAACCCTAACCCTAACTATAGTCCTAAGCCTGACAAAACATTACCCTAAAAGCTACTCTAGGCCTAGCCCTAGTTCTAGTCCTAGCCCTAATCCTAGCCCTAGCCATAATCCTAATACCTAACCCAACCCTAGCCCTAATGCTAACACTAACCATAACCCTAACCTTAACACTTGCCATAATCCTAACCCAAACCAAATTCCTAACCTTAACCTAGCCCTTACTCTATGACTTGTTGTAATCCTTTCCCTAACTCTAATCTTTACCCTATCGCAATCCCCAGCCCTTATGCTTAACCCTAAGACTAGCCCTAGCCCTAATTTTAACTCTATGCTAGCCCAACCATAACTCTATCCTGTGCTCTAGCCCTAGCTTTACCTCAAGACTGAGCCATACCTTAACCCCAACTGTATCATTAGCACTATCCCAATACTTACCTTGACCCTAACATTAGCACTAGCTTTGTCCTAGTACTAACTTAGCACTATACCTAGCCCAAGGACAAATCCTAACCCTAAACTTAATCCTATCCTTATCCTAAACATTAAACCTAGCCATAACCATAGCCCTAGCTCTAGGGACTATTCCTACACCAAGCCCAAGATGTAAACCTAAACCTAAGCCTTACCCAAAACTCGGCATACATGAGTCCCTAACTCTAATCCTACACTGTACCTAACATCTTACCTTAACCCTAAACATAGACCTAACCTTAACCATAAACCTATTCCTATCACTAGGCCAAACCTTAGCCCAAGCCCTAACCCTAACCCAAACCATAATCTTAAACGTAGAACTAAGCCTGCTCAAAACACTACCCCTAAACCTTACTCTAGGACTAGACCAAGACTTAGCCCTAACCATAATCCTAAAACTAAACTTTACCCAAGTCCTAAGTGTAACCCTATCACTAACTTAGCCCTTACTGTAATTCTAGACAAACCAAAATCCTAACCTTAAACATAGCCATACCCCTATAACTTGCCTTAATCCTTGCCATAACTCTAATCTTCACCCTAACGCTTGCAGAAGCCCTATACCTAACCCTAACCCTAACCCCTAACCCTAACCCTAACTCTAGCCCTATCCCTAACTTTTAACTTAACCCTAACCCTAAACCTAGCCCTAGCCCTAGCCTAAGGCATAGTCATAGCCTAGTTCTAGCCCAAATTTAGTCTTAGCCATAATCCCAACCCTCTTTCCTAACACTAACCCTCACCATAAATCTAACCCTAAACCATCCCTAGGCTAACCCTTGCCCCATCCCTAACCATAGCCTAATCATAACCCTAGCCCTAATGTTTAACCTAACCTAGCCTGAACCCTAACCATAACTTAAACTTAACCCTAAATCTAGTATTAACCATAACCCTAATTCAAACCCCAAACACAGAAATAGCCCTAGCTCTACCCTAGAACTACCCCTATCTATAACCATAATTGTAAACCTATTCCAAGCACTAGTCCTACCCTAATACTAATACTAAATATAACCCTAGTCCTATCCCTAGTCTTAGCCCATACCTTAGGCCTAACCTTAACCCCAATTCTAACTAAAACCCTAAGCCTAGTTCAAACCCATCTGTATCTCTGAGCTAATCTTAGTATGAATTCTAGCCCTAGACCAAGCCCTCTTTTTACCCTAGCACAAACCTTTACCCTCAGCCTAACCTTAAACCTAGCCTTAGCACTACACCTACCCAGAACTCTAGCCCTAGACATAACTTAGGTGTAATTTTAATCTTAACCCTAAACCTAGACCTGTAAGAGCCCCAACCCTAAACTTAATGCTATTCCAAGCCCTAGCCATATCCCTATCTCTAGCTCAAGCACTAACCTTAAATCTGGCTCTTGTTTTCTTCCCACCCTGAATCATAGATCAAGCCCTAACCCAAGCCCTAAACCTATCCCAAAACCTAAGCTTAACACTAATGAAAACCATAGCTCTAGCCCTAACCATAGCACTAATCCTAAACCTAAATCTAAACATAACCGTAGCCCTGGTCCTAGCCTTTGTCCTAGACCTAGCCATAGCTGAGGCCCTAACCTTAACCTTGACCCGAACTTTAAAACCAACCCAAACACAAGACCTAACACTACCATAACACTAAACCCAATTCATGCCCTAATACTAACCTAACTCTGGCTCTAGCACTACCTAATCTTAGCTCTAGTCCTAGCCCTAGCCCTCACCCTAGACATAACCTTAACCCTAATTCTAACAATAAACCTATGCCTAGCCCTAGCCTTAGCCCTACAAGAAGTCCTAAACCTTACTCTAGAACTAGCACTACCACTAGCACCAGCCCTAACCCTAACTCTAATCATAGTCCAATGCTAACCATAACACTAAAATTAACCCTAACCCTAAACCTAGCCCTGGCTCTAGTCTTAGCATTAGCCCAAAACCTAACATAGCCCTAGTCCTAAACCTAACTCCAACCCCACCCTAGCCATAGTCCTAGCCTTAACCCTAGTCATAATCCTTGGATTGACCATAATTCTAATGCTAACCATAATCCTAGACCTGGACTTAGCACTTGTTCTACCAACAGCCCTAACCCTAACTCCAACAATAACTTTAATGCTAGCCCTAATCATAAACTTAGGCCTAATAAATCCCAAACACTAACACTAACCTGAAACTGAACCCTAAACTTAGCCCTAGTTCTAGACCAAACCCTAAACCTAAGCCTAACCCTATCCCTATCAGTACATTAAACCTAACCCTTACCTAACAGGAAAACAAAGCCTAGCCCTACATCAGCCCTTTAGCTAACTCTCACCCTCATGCTAGCCATAGCCATCCTAAACATTGCCATAGACATAAACTTAGGACCAGAACTAACCATAACCACAACCATAACCCTAGACATAATCCTAACCATAGCCCTACCCATAGCCCAAACTCTAACTCTAATTCAAACCCAAACCCTACACCTAACCCTAGCCCTGTCCCTAATGCTACCAGAGGCCCTAGAATTACCCTTCCCAAGTCCTTGCCCTAGCCATAATACTAAACCAAATACATACCCTAGACAAAACAATAAGCCTAAACCAAATCTTAGACCTAAACCTAGCTCTGACCCTATCCCTTGCCTTAACTGTAACCTAGCCTGAATCCTAAACCTAGCCTTGAATATAGACCTATCCCAAGCCTTAGACTTAACTGCAGACTTAGCCCTTGCCCTAGTACTAGCCATAGGCAAACCCTAAACCTAACCTTTGGCCTAATCTTAACTCTAAAGCTACCTAACTGTAACCCTAACCCTAATCCAAAACCAGGCTCTGAAACTAGTCTGTGCCTAGCTGTACTCCTAGCTCTACTGATAGCCCTAACCCTACCTCTAGACCTATTCCTCATCTTAGTTCTAGCCTTAGATCTTATCCTAATACTAAACCTAATCATAATCTTAACCTAATCCTAACCCTACCAAAACCCTAATCATAGCCCTAACCCTATCCCTAACCATAACCCAAACACTAGCCTTAGACCTTACAGTAGACCTAACCCTAACCAAAGTTAACCCTAATTCTAATACTAAAAATAACCCTAACATTTAGCCTGAACCTAACCATACCCTAAGACTACCCCTTGCCCTAGCCTAAGCCCTAACAATAAATCCACCCCAAACATTAACTTAAATCTAACTCAAACAAAAATGCTTACCCTAATCCTAATACAAACCCTAAGTCTATTCTAATTATAACCCTAACCATAACTCTAGATAGCATTAACACTAATAGTAGACATTGCCCAACTAGCTAGGGCTATAGTTAGGGTTATTCTAGGCTTAGAGTTAGAGTTAGAGTTAGGGCTATAGGTAGGACTAGGACTAGGTCTAGTGTTATGAATACAAGCATTTTGAGGGAAAGGGCTTTGGTTAGGGTTAGGTTTAGGCTTTGGTTAGGATTAGGTATAAGTTTTGTGTTAGGGCTAGAAAGTCAGCTAGAACTTGGCCTAGGGCTAGGGCTAGGGCTAGGGCTAAGGTTATAGCTATTGTCACAATTAGGGTTAGGTTTAGGGCTATGTTTAGGGTTATTGTAGGGTTACGATAATGTTTAGGTTTAGGGTTAGGTTTAGATTTAGGGCTAGAGTTCAGGTTAGGGTTAGGTTAGTGTTTGGGTTATGTGTAGGATTAGAATCAGTTTAGTGTAAGGGGTAGAGTTAGAGGTTGGGATAAGGTTAGCGTTAGTGTTAGGATTAGGGCTAGGGATATGGCTAGGTCTAGGCTTAGGGTTATGGTCATAGCTATATCTAGTTCTAGGTCTTGGGCAAGGATAGGGCTCTGGGTATGGCTATTTTTAGGGTTAGAGTTATGTTTAGGTTTAGATTTCTGTTTCAGGTTATGGTAATATTAGGGTAATGGTTAAGGTGAGGATTTGGTTTAGTGTTATTGTTAGGGCTAGGGTTATTGCTATGTCTAGGGCTAAGACTATAGTTAGGGTTATGGTTAGGTATATAGTGAGGATTTGGTTTAGGGCTAGGGCTAGGGCTAGGGATATGGCTAGGTCTATGGCTAGCATTAGCATCATGGTTATGGCTAGGTCTAGGTCTAGGTCTAGCGTTAAGCTAGGGTTAGGGCTATGGTTACACCTATTGTTAAGGTTAAGGGTAGAGTTAGGGTTTTGATCAGAGTTATTTTTAGAGTTAGGTTAAGGATAGAGCTAGGGCAAGCACTAAGGATAGTTTAGGGTTAGGGTTAGTGTTAATGTTAGACTTGGGCTAAGTAAAGGGCATAGACTAGGTCTATGGTTATAGATAAGTTTAGGATAAGTGCAAGGGCTTCTAGGTGTAGGGGTAGGGATAGAGTTAGGACTAGGTTTAGAGCTAGGGCTTGGGTTGTGGCTAGGGTTAAGGTTATTGTTTGCATTAAGATTAAGGTTAGATTTTGGTCTAGGGATATATTTCAGGTTAGGTTTGGGGTTATGCGTATGTTTAAGGTTAAGCAGGGGTTAGATTTAGGGTTTGGTTTAGTACAATGTTGGGATAGGTTTTGGGCTAGGTTATGGGTTGAGATAGGGTTAGGGTTAGAGTTGTGTTTAGGGTTAGGTTTAGGGCTAGGACAGAAGCTATACCACAGATAGGGCTAGGGTAAGGCTTATGGTTCGGGCTAGGGCTAGGGCTAAGGTTATGACTGTTGTCAGGGTTAGGGTTAGGTTTAGTGGTATGCTTAGGGTTACCATAGGGTTACATTAACGGTTAGGTTTAGAGTTTGGTTTAGAGTTAGGTTTAGATTTAAGGCTAGGGCTAGTCTAGGGTTAGGATTAGGGTTAGGTTAGGTTTGGGTTATGTTTAGAATTACTGTAGGGTTATGGTAAGGTGTAGAGATATAGTTTAGGATAATGTTAGTGCTAGGGTAGGAAAAGAAGCCTATCATGGTGAATGGAAGAGACAAATGTAAATGCTGGCACAATAGCATGGAAGTTAGAAGACTGAGAGTCTTTGACAATGTTCTTCTTTTAGAACTAAGTGTGAATTTCCACAGAATACTTTCTACATTCAGCATTTTCAAGTGTGAGAAACATTCACTTTATGGTAAAAACCCTACACTGTTGAATGTAAGAGACATATGTATACCCTGGAATAATACGATCAAAGTCAGAACTAGTAGTGTCTTACACATTACTTCCCTTTGAGAACTGAGTTTGGCTATCAAAGAAATGCTCCCCATCAGTCACCATTTTTAAGTGGCATAAACATTCACTTAAGGAAAATAAGCCTGAATACCAATTGAAATAGACACATGTGAGTGCTTGAAGCAGTACTTCAAAGTTAGAAGGTTGAGCCTGTTAGACAATGTTCCCCTTTGAGAACTAAGTCTGAATTTCAAAAGAATACTTCCTATGTGTCAGCATTTTCAAGTGAGAGAATCACTCACTTTAGAGTAAATAAGCCTATATCTGAATGGAAGAGGCACAGGTATCCCCTGGAAGGATACAATCAAAGTGGGAAGCACGATTATCTCACACACTGTTTCCCTTTGAGAACTGAGTTAGCTTTTCAAAAGAAACTCCCTATCTGCCAACATTTTCAAGTGAGAGAACAATTCATTTGTAGGAAAAGAAGCCTGTCATACTGAATGGAATAGACATATGTAAGTACTGTGTACATAATAGCATGGAAGTTAGAAACCTGAGAGTCCTTGACAATGTCGTCCTTTTAGAACTAAGTGTGAATTTCCACAGAATACTTTCTACATTCAGCATATTCACATGGGAGAAACATTCACATGGTGCAAAATAGCTGTATTCAGGTGAATTGAAGAAATATATGTATCTCCTGGAACAATACCATCCATACTGTGAGAATTGAGTTAGTTTGAAAGGAATACTCCCAATATGTCAGCATTTTCAAGTGGAAGAAACAATCACTTTATGAAAAATGCCCCTATTAAGCTGAATTAGAGAACAAATGTATCTCCTGGAAGAATAAAATAGATGTTAGAAGCAGAAATATCTTGCCCATTGTGTCACTATGAGAACTGAGTTAGCATGTGATAGGAATACTCCCTATCTCACAGCATTTTCCTGTGGGAGAAACAATCACTTCATGAAAAATAGCCCTATGCAGCTGAATTGGAGAAACATGTATCATTTGGAACAATACAATCTATGTTAGATGCAGGAGTGTCTTGTACATTGTTTCCCTATGACTTAGCTTTTGAAAGGAATACTGACTAGCTCTCAGCATTTTCAAATGGGAGCAACATTCACTTTATGAAAAATAGCCCAATTCAAATGAATTACAGAATCACCTGTATCTCTTGGAAGAATACCATATGTCAGAAGCAGGATTGTCTTGCCAATGTTTTCCCTATGGGAACTGAGTTATCATGTGACAGGAATACTCCAAATATCCCAGCATTTTCAAGTGGGAGAAAGATTCACTTTTTGAAAAATAGCGCTATTCAGCTGAGTGGGAGAAACACTTGTACCTTCGGGAAGAACACAATCTATGTGAGAAGCAGTATTGTCTTAACAATGTTTTCCCTATGAGAACTGAGTTAGCATGTGAAAGGAATACTTCCTACCTGTAAGCATTTTTAAATGGTAGAGGCATTCACTTTATGGAAAATAACCTGATTAAGAAGAATTAAAGAAACACATGCATCTTTTGGAACAATACCATCTATGTTAGAAGCAATAGTGTCTTGCACATTGATTCTTATAAGAACAGTGTTAGCTTGTGAAAGGAATGCTCCCTGTCAGTGTTTTCATGTGGGAGAAACATTCATTTTGTGCAAAATAGTACTATTCCGCTGATTTGAAGAAACACATGTATCTCTTGGAACAATACCATCTGTGCTAGCACATTGTTTCCCTGTGAGAATTGAGTTAGCTTGTGAAAGGAATACTCCCTGTCAGCCTTTTCAATTAGGAGAAATATTCATTTTATGGAAAATAGCCCTATTCAGAAAAACTTTTTCTCAATGAGAACTGTGTTAGTTTGTGAAATGAACGCTCCCTGTCAGCATTTTCAAGTGGGAGAAAGATTCACCTTATGAAAAATAGCAATATACAGGTGAGTTGGAGAAACACGTTTATCTCCTGGAAGAAAACCATCTGTTAAGGGAGTGTCATGCACATTGTTTCCTTACAAGAATTAAGGTAGCTTGTGACAGGAATACTTCCTATCTGTCAGCATTTTAAAGTGGATGAAAAATTCCCTTTTTGAAAATAGCCCTATTCAGCTCAAAAAGAAAAACACATGCTGATAGAACAATAATGTCACCATTTCTAAATTGGCAGTCATTTTACCCTCAGACCTCATTTGAGAAACTCTCAAGTACAAATTCCCTGTACTCTAAGATAGACCCACTCCTACCAGAGACTGCCGCACATGCGCTAACTGCCTTAACCTCCCCCTTCTATAAAAGCCACGCCTGACCCAGGTTCGCTGCTGTGCCATCTTTCTCTCAGCCAGCCTGGCAGTTTGGGCATGCCAGTAAACTTTGCTCTATGGATGTGAGACTTTTCTCATGAGCTTTCTTTGTGAGTGGCATTTTTCCTAACACATGCATCTCCTGGAAGAGTACCATCTGTGTTAGAAGCAGTAGTATCTTGGCAATTGTTTCCTTATGACAACTGAGGTTTCTTATGAAAGGAATACTCCCTATCTGTCCTCATTTTCAAGTGGGAGGAACTTTCACTTTGTGCAAAATAACATTATTCAGCTGAATTGAAGAAACACTTGTATCTCTTGGAACAAAACCATCTGCATTAGAAGCAGGATTGTCATGTACATTGTTTCCCCTGTGAGTACTGAGTTAGCTTTTGAAAGAAATACTGCCTGGCTCTCAGCTTTTTCATGTAGGAGAAATATTCACTTTATGAAAAAGTCCTGTTCAGATGAACTGGAGAAACATGTATCTGTGGAAGAAAACCATCTATGTTAGATGCAGTAGTGTCATGCCCAGGTTTTTCCTATGAGAACTTACTTACCAAGAGACATGGATACACCCGACCTGTCAACTTTTTCAAGTGGAAGAAAAATTCAATTTATGAAAAATAGCCCTATTCAGCTGAACTGGAGAAACACATATATCTTTTGGAGCAATACAAACTGTGTTAGAAGCAAGAGTGTCTTGCACATTGTTTCCCTATGAGAATTGAGTTAGCTTTTGAAAGCAATACTGTCTAGTTCTCAGCATTTTCAAGTGGGAGCAATATTGACTCTCTGAAAAATAGCCCATTTCAGATGAACTAGAGAAACACCTGTAGTACTTGAAAGAATACATCTATGTTAGAAGCAGGATTGTCTTGCTAAGGTTTTCCCTATGAGAACTGAGCATGTGACAAGAATACTCCCTATCTCTGAGCATTTTCAAGAGGGAGAAACATTCACTGTTTGAAAAATAGTCCTAGTCAGCTGAATTGGAGAAACACTTGTAGCTGTTGTAAGAACACAATCTATGTGAGAAGCAGTATTGTCTTAACAATGTTTTCCTTATGAGAACTGAGTTAGCATATGAAAGGAATATTCCCTATCTGTAAGTGTTTTCAAGTGGGAGACACAGTCACTTTATGGAAAATAGCTCTATTCAGAAGAATTAGAGAAACACGTATATATCTTCAAACAATATCATGTGTGTTAGGAGTGTCTTGCACATTGTTTCTCCATGAGAACTGTTACCTTTTAAAATGAAAACTCCCTGTCAGTGTTTTCAAGTGGGAAAAATGTTCACTTTGTGCAAAATAGCACTATTCAGCTGAATTGAAGAAATGCATGTATCTCTTGAAACAATACCATCTGTGTTATAACACAGAGTGTCTTATAATACAGGAGTGTCTTGTATAATATTTCCCTATGAGAACTGAGTTAGTTTGTCAAAAGAAAGCTCCATATCTGTCAGCGTTGTCAAGTGGGAAAAACACTCACTTTACAAAAAATAGCCCAATTCACTTGAATTGGAGTAACACGTGTATCTACTTGAAGAACATTATCTGTGGGAGAAGCAGTATTGTATTTACAATGTTTAAGGTATGAGAACTGATTTAGCATGTGAAAGGAATCCTCCTTATCTGTCAGCATTTTCAAGCAGGAGAAAAGTTCACTTTGTGCAAAATAGCACTATTCATCTTAATTGAAGAAATGTGTGTATCTCTTGGAACAATACCATCTGTGTTGGTAGAATTGTCTTGTACATTGTTTCACTATGGGAATTGAGTTAGCTACTTAAGGATTGCTCCTTATCTGTCAGCATTTTCTAGTGGAAGAAACATTCAGTTTATGAAAAATAGCCCTCTTCAGGCAAATTGGAGAATCAAGTTTGTCCTTTGGAACAACATAATCTGTGTTAGAAGCAGGAGCATTTTGTACATTGTTTACCAATGAGAATGGAGTTAGCTTTTTGAAAGGAATATTGCCTAGCTCTCAATGTTTTCAAGTGGGAGAACATTCACTTTATGAAAAATAG
Source organism: Castor canadensis (assembly GCF_047511655.1). Lineage (NCBI taxonomy): Eukaryota > Metazoa > Chordata > Mammalia > Rodentia > Castoridae > Castor > Castor canadensis. The sequence continues at coordinate 92,852,911 of NC_133388.1, forward strand.
CCCTATTCAGCTGAATTGGAGAGACACTTGTCTCTCCTGGAAGAACACAATCTATGTGAGAAGCAGTATTGTCTTTACAATGTTTACCATATGAGAACTGATTTATCAGGTGAAATGAATATTCAGTATTTGTCAGCGTTTTCAACTGGGAGAAAGGTACACTCTGTGCAAAATACCCTTATTCGGCTGAATTGAAGAAACACGAGCGTCTCTTAGAAAAATACCAGTTGTGCTAAAAGCAAAAGTGTATAGCACATGTTTTTCTATGAGAACTGAGTGAGCTGTGAAAAGAATGCTCCCTATATGTCAGCATTTTTAAGTGGGAGAAAGATTCACTTTTTGATAATAGCACTATTCAGCTGAATTGAAGAAACGTGTGTATCTCTTGGAATGATGCCATCTGTGTTAGAAGAAGTTGAGTTTTGAACATTGTTTCCCTATGAGAACTGAGTTAGCTTGTGAAAAGAATGCCCTCTATATTTCAGCATTTTCAAGTGGGAAAAACATTCACTTTATGAAAAATAAGTCTATTCAAATGAATTGGAGAAACAAGTATATCTTTTGGACCAATACAATCTGTGTTAGAAGCAGGATTGTCTTGCACATTGTTTCCCTATGAAAATTGAGTTAGCTTAAATGAATATTGCCTTGCTCTCTGCGTTTTCAAGTGGGAGAAACATTAACTTCATGAAAAATAGCCAAATTCAGATGAATTAGAGAAAAACGTGTATCTCTTGGAGGAATACTATCTATGTCAGAAAGAGGATAGTATTGCCAATATTTTCTCTATGAGAACTGAGCATGTGAAAGGAATACTCCATATCTGCAGGATTTTAGAGTGGGAGAAACATTCACTTTATGGAAAATAGCCCTAATCAGAATAATTAGAGAAACACGGGCACCTCTTAGAACAATACCATCTGTGATAGAAGCAGGCATGTATTGTACATGGTTTCCCTGTGAGAACTGAGTTGGCTTGTGAAAGGAATGCTCCCTGCCTTTCTGTATTTTCATGTGGGGAAAAGCACTCAATTTATGAAAAAACGTCCTATTCAAATGAATTGGCAAACTCTGGTGTCCCCTGGACCAGTACAATCTGTGCTACAGGCAGGAATGTCTTGCGATTTCTTTCCCTATGAGAATTGAGTTAGTTTTGAACAGGAATACTGCCTAGCTGTCAGCATTTTCTAGTGGGAGAAACATTAACTTTGTGCAAAATAGCCAGGTTCAGCTAAATTGGAGAAACAGATTTATCTCCTGGAAGACACAATCTAGGTGAGAAGCAGTATTGTCTTATCAATGTTTTCACTATGAGAACTGTGTTAGCAAGTAAAAGGAATACTCCCTATCTTTCAGGGTTTTCAAGTGGGAGAAACATTCACTTTCTGCAAAATGGCACTATTCAGCTGAATTGAAGAAACTCATGTATTTCTTGGAATACCATCTGTGTTAGAAGCAGGAGTGTCTTATAAATTGTTTCCATATGAGAACTGAGTTATCTTTTGAAAGGTATACTGCCCAACTCTCAGCATTTTCAAATAGGAGAAATATTAATTTTATGAAAAATAGCCTTATTCATCTGAATTGGAGAAACACATGTATCCCATGGAAGAACACAATCTATGTGAGAAGCAGTACTGACTTTACAATGTTTACCCTTTGAGAACTGATTTAGCATGTGAAAGAATTACTCCCTGACAGAGATTTCAAGTGGGAGAAAGATTCACTCTGTGCAAAATAGCACTATTCAGCTGAATTGGAGAAACTTGTGTATCTCTTGGAACTCTACCATCTGAGTTAGAAGCAGTAGTGTCTTGTACATTGTTTCCCTAAGACAACTGAGTTAGCTTGTGAAAAGAATGCTTCCTATCTGTCAGTGTTTTCAAGTGGGAAAAACATTCATTTTATGAAAAATACCCTTTTTCAAATGAATTGGAGAAACACGTGTATCTTCTGTAACAATACAATCTGTGTTAGAAGCAGGAGTGTCTTGTGCATTGTTTCCCTTTAAGAATTTAGTACTTTTAAAAAGGAATACTGCCTAGCTCTCAGTGTTTTCATGTGGGACAATCATTCACTTTGTGCAAAATACCCCTGTTCAGCTGAGCTGGAGAATCACGTGTACCTCCGGGAAGATGCAATGTATGTGAGAAGCAGTATTTCTTATAAATGTTTTCCCTATGAGAAATGAATTAGCTTGGAAATGAACACTCCCTGTCAGCATTTTCAAGTGGGAGAAACATTCACTTTCTGCAAAATAGTTTATTCAGCTGAAATGAAGGAACTCACGTATCTCTTGGAGCAATTCCATCTGTGTTAGAAGCAAGAGTGTCTTGTGCATTATTTCCCTTTGACAACTGAGCTGGCTTGTGAAAAGAATGCTCCCTATCTGTCAGCATTTTCAAGTGGGAGCTACATTCACTTTATGAAAAATGCCCTTCAGATGAATTGGAGAAACACGAGTATCTGCAGGAATGTCTTGCACATTGTTTCCCTGTGAGAATTGAATTAGCTTTTGAAAGGAATACTGCCTACCTCTCAGCATTTTCAAGTGAGAGAAACATTAACTTCATGAAAAATAGCAGAATTCAGATGAATTGGAGAAAAACGTGCATCTCTAGGAAGAATACCATCTATGTCAGAAGGACCTTCTTATTTGCCAACATTTTCTCTATGAGAACTGAATTACCATTTTAAAGGAATAATCCATATCTGCAGCATTTTGGAGTGAAAGAAACATATACTTTATGGAAAATAGCCCTAATCAGAAGAATTAGAGAAACATGGGCATCTCTTGGAATAATACCATCTGTGATAGAAGCAGAAATGTCTTGTGAATTCTTTCCCTATGAGCACTGAGTTAGTTTTGAAAAGGAATACTGCCCAGCTGTCAGCATTTTCAAGAAACTTGAAATAGCCCAGTTCAGCTAAATTGGAGAAACCCATGTATCTGCTGGAAGACACAATCTAGATGAGAAGCAGTATTGTCTTATCAATGTTTTCCCTAGGAGAACTGTGTTGGCATGTAAAAGTAATACTCCCTGTCTTTCAGCATTTTCAAGTTTGGAAACATTCACTTTCTGCACAATGGCATTATTAAGCTGAATTGAAGAAACAGGTGTATTTCTTGGAAAAATACCATCTGTGCTAGAAGCAGGATTGTCTAGCACATTGTTTTACTGTGAGAATTGAGTTAGCATGTGAAAGGAATACTGCCTAGCTTTCAGTGTTTTGAAGTTGGAGAAACATTCACTTTATGAAAAATTGCCCAATTCAGGTGATTTAGAGAAAAACATGTATCTCTTGGCTGAATACCATCAATGTCAGAAGTAAGATTGTATAACCAGTGTGTTCCCAAGTAGAGCTGAGTCAGAATGTGACAGGAGTACTCCCTATCTCTCAGCATTTTCATGTGGGAGAAACATTCACTTTGTGAAAAACAGCCCTGTTCAGGTGAACTGCAGAATCACGTGTACCTCCTGGAAGACGCAATCTATGTGAGAAGCAGTATTGTCTTATAAATGTTTTCCCTATGAGAACTTAGTTAGCTTAGAAAGGAATAGTTCCTCTCTGTCAGTGTTTTCAAGTGGGAGAAACATTCACTTTATGAAAAATAGCACTACTCCGCTGAACTGAAGAAAAACGTGTATCTCTTGGAGCAACACCATCTGTGTTTGAAGCAGGCATGTCTTGTACTTCCCTTTGACAACTGAGTTGGCTTGTGAAAAGAATGTTCCCTATCTGCCAGTGTTTTCAAGTGTGAGAAACATTCACTTTATGAAAAATGGCCCTCTTCAGACTAATTGGAGAAACAAGCGTAACTTTTGGAAAAGTATAATCTGTGTTAGAGGCAATAGAGTCTTTCACATTTTTTCCCTATGAGAATTGAATTAGCTTTTGAAAGGAATACTGCCTACCTCTCAGCATTTTCAAGTGGGAGAAACATTAAGTTCATGAAAAATAGCAGAATTCAGATGAATTAGAGAAAACTGTGTATCTCTTGAAAGATTAACATCTATGTCAGAAGGAGGATTATATTGACAATACTTCTATGAGAACTGAGTTAGCATGTGAAAGGAATACTCCATATCTGCAGTGTTTTGGAGTGGGAAAAACATTCACTTTATGAAGAATAGCCCTAACCAGAATTAGAGAAACACGGGCATCTCTTGGAAAAATACCATCTGTGATAGAAGCAGGAGTGTATTGTACATGGTTTCCCTATGAGAACTGAGTTATTTTGTGAAAGGAATACTCCCTATCTGTCAGCATTTTCAAGTGTGACAAATATTCACTGTATAAAAAATATACCTCTTCAGACTATTGGAGCAACACGTGTATCTTTTGGAATTATACAATCCGTGTTAGAGGTGGTAGTGTTTTGCACATTTTTTCCCTATGAAAATTGAGTTAGCTTTTGAAAGGAATACTGTCTCACTCTCAGTGTTTTCAGGTGGAAGAAACATTCACATTATGAAAAATAGCCCTATTCAGCCAAATTGGAGAAACTCTTGTATCTCCTGGAAAAACAATCTATGTAAGAAGCAGTATTGTCTTATCAATGTTTTCCCTATGAGAACTAGTTTAGCATGTGAAATGAATACTCCCTATCTGTCTGCCTTTTCAAATGGGAGAAAAATTCACTTTGTGCCAAATAACACTCTTCTTGACTTGAAGAAATGCATGTATCTCTTGAAACAATACCATCTGTGTTAGAAGCAGGAGTGTCTTGTACATTGTTTCCTTTAAGAACTGAGTGAGCTTGTGAAAAGAATGCTCCCCATCTGTCACTATTTTCATGTGGAAGAAACATCCACTTTGGAAAAATAGCCCTCTTCAGACTAATTGTAGAAACACGTGTATCTTTTCAAATAATACAATCTGTTAGTGGCAGGAGTGATTTCACATTGTTTCCCTATGAGAATTGAGTTAGCTTTTGAAAGGAATACTGCCTCACTCTCAGCATTTTCAAATGGGGGAAACATTCACTTTATGAAAAATAGCCGAATTCAGTGAAGTAGATAAAAATATGTACCTCTTGAAGAATACCATCTATGTCAGAAGCAGGATTGGCCTGGCAATGTTTCCTCTAAGATAACTTTCTTAGCATGTGATAGAAATCCTCCATATCTGCAAGCTCTTTCAAGTGGGAGAAAGATTGACTTTGTGCCAAGTAGCACTATTCAGCTGAATTGAAGAAACATATGTATCACTTGGAACAATACCATCTGTGTTGGAAGAAGGAGTGTTTTGTACATTTTTTTCCCTATGAGAATTGAGTTAGCTTTGAAAAGAATGCTTCCTATCCCTCAGTATTTTCAAGTGGGAGAAACATTCACTTTATGAAAAATAGCATTCTTCAGATGAATTGGAGAAACACATGTATCATTTGGAACAATTCAATCTGTGTTATAGGCAGGAGTATCTGGCTATTGTTTCCCTATGAGAATTGAGTTAGATTTTGAATTGAATACTGACTTGTTCTCAGCGTTTTCAAATGGGAGAAACATTCACTTTTTGAAAAATCACCCAATTCAGGTAAATTAGAGAAAACCTGTATCTTTTGGAAGAATACCATCAATGTCAGAAGCAGGATAGTATAACCAATGTTTCCCAAGGAGAAGTTACTTAGAATGTGACAGGATTACTCCCATTCTCTCAGTATTTTCAAGAGAAAGGAACATTCACTTTATGAAAAATAGCCCATTTCAGCTGAATTGGAGAAATACGTGTCTCCCCTGGAAGAACCCAATCTATGTGAGAATCAGGAGTGTCTTATATCTTGTTTCCTATGAGAACTCAGTGAGCTTGTAAAAAGAATGCTCTCTGTCAGTGTTTTCACGTGGAAGAAACGTTCTGTTTGGAAAAATAGCCCTCTTCAGATTAATTGTAGAGACACGTGTATCTTCTGGAACAATACAATCTGTGTTAGAAGCAGGAGTGTCTTGTGCATTGTTTCCCTATAAGAATTGAGTTAGTTTTGAAAAGGAATACTGCCTAGCTCTTAATGTATTCAAGTGGGAGAAACATTCACTTTGTGCAAAATAGCCCAGTTCAGCTGAATTGGAGAAACATGCATATCTCCTGTATGACACAATCATGTGAGAAGCAGTATTGTCTTATCAGTGTTTTCCCTATGAGAACTGAGTTAGCACATGAAAGGAATACTCCTTATCTGTCAGCATTTTCAAGTGCGAGAAACATTCACTTTGTGCAAAATAGTGCTATTCAGCTGAACTGAAGAAACACACATATCTCTTGGAAAAATACCATCTGTGTTAAAAGAAGGACTGTCTTGCATATGATTTCCATATGAGTACTGAGTTAGTTTGTGAAAAGAATGCTCCCTATCTGCCAGTGTTTTCAAGTGTGGAAAACATTCATTTTAAGAAAAATAGTCCTATTCAAATGCCTTGGAGTCACGAGTATCTTCTGGAACATTACAATTTTATATTAGAAGCAAGGATGTCTTGTACATTGCTGCCCTTTGGGAAGTGAGTTAGTTTGTGATAGGCATGTTCCCTATCTGTCAGCGTTTTCAAGTGGCAGAAACATTATTTTGTGAAAAATAGCCCTCTTCATATGAATTGCAAAAACACATGTATCCTTTGGAAGAAGAATACAATCTGTGTTAGAGGCAGTAGTGTCTGGCACATTGTTTCCCTATGAGATTTGAGTTAGCTTTTGAAAGAATACTTCCTATATTTCAGTGTTTTCAAGTGGAAGAAATATTCACTTTAATGAAAAATCACCCAATTCAAGTGAATTAGAGAAAAACGTGTATCTTTTGGAAGAATGCCATCAATGTTGGAAGCAGGGTGTCTTGCCAATGATTTCCTATGAGAACTGAGTTAGCATGTGAAAGAGATACTCCATATCTGCAAGCATTTTTAAGTGTGAAAAACATTCAAGTTATTGATATAGCCCTATTCCAAATAATTAGAGAAACAAGGGTATCTCTTGGAAAAATACCATCCCCGTTAGAAGCAGGAGTGTCTTGTACATTGTTCCTGATGAGAACTGAGTGAGCTTGTGAAAAGAATGCTCCCTATCTGTCAGTGTTCTCAAGTGGGAGAAAAATTCACATTTGGACAAATAGCCCTATTCAGAGGAACTGATGAAACCCTTGTATCTTTTGGAACAATATAATCTGTGTTAGAATCAGGAGTGTCTTGTGCATTGTTTCCTTCTGAGAATTGAGTTAGTTTTGAAAAGGAATACTGCCTAGCTCTCAGTGTTTTCAAGAGGGAGAAACATGCACTTTGTGCAAAATAGCTCTATTCAGCTGAATTGAAGAAACACGTCTATCTCTTAGAACAATGCCATGTGTTCTAGAAGCAGGAGAGTCCAGCACATTGTTTCCCTGAGGGAATTGAATTAACTTGTGAAAGGAGTATTTCTTCTGTCAGCATTTAGAAGTGGGAGAAAAAATTAACTTTATGAAAAATAGCCCTATTCGGCCAATTTGGAGACATATGTATCTACTGGAAGAACACATTCTATGTGAGAAGTATATTGTCTTTAAAGTTTACATGTGAGAATTGAGTTAGCTCATTAAAGGAATACTGCCTAGATCTCAGCATTTGAAAGTGGGAGAAACATTCACTTTATGAACAATCATCGGATTCTGGGGAACTAAAGAAAAATGTGTATCTCTTGGAAGAATACCATCAATGATGAAAGCAGGATTGTTTTGCCAACATTTTCCCTATGATATCTGAGTTAGCTTGTGAAGGGAGTACTCCCTATCTGTCAGCCTTTTCAAGAGGGAGAAACATTCACTTTTAGAAAAATAGCCCTATTCAGCAGAATTAATGAAACACATATCTTTTGGAACAATACAATCTGTGTTAGAAGCTGGAGTGTCTTGTGCATTGTTTCCTTCTGAGAATTGAGGAAAAAAAAATAAAAAAAAATACTGCCTAGCTCTCAGTGTTTTCAAGAGGGAGGAACTTTCACTTTGTGCAAAATAGCTCTATTAATGTGAAAGGAAGAAACACTGTATCTCTTGGAAGAAATCCATCTATGTTAGAAGCAGTAGGATATAGCATGTTGTATTTTGGTGAGAAATGAGTTATTGTGTAAAAGGAATACTTGAGATCTCAAAGCATTTTGAAGTGGGAGAATCACTCACTTTATGAAACATAACCCTCTTCAGTCAAAAGGGAGAAACACGTGTATCTTATGGAACAATACAATCTGTGTTAGAGGCAGGAGTGTCTTGCACATTATTTCCCTATGAGAATTGAGTTAACTTTTGAAAGAAATGCTGCCTACATGTCAGGGTTTTCAAGTGGGAGAAATATTCACTTTGTGCAAAATAGCCCTATTCATGAGAATGGAAGAAACACTATATCTCTTGGAAAAAAAACATCTATGTTAGGTGCAGGAGGGTCTACCACATTGTTTCTCTGTGAGAATTGAGTTATCATGTGAAATGAATATTTGTGATCTAAAAGCAGTTTGAAGTGGGAGAATCATTCACATTATGAAAAACACCCTCTTCAGATGAAATGGAAAAACACATGTATCTTATGGAACAATACAATCTGTGTTAGAGGCAGGAGTGTCATGCACATTGTTTCCCTATGAGAATTGAGTTATCCTTTGCAAGGAATACTGCCTACCTCTCAGGGTTTTCAAGTGGGAGAAATATTCACTTTGTGCAAAATAGCCCTATCCATGAGAATGGAAGAAACACTATATCTCTTGGGAAAAAAAATCTATGTTAGGTGCAGGAGGGTCTACCACATTGTTTCCCTGTGAGAATTGAGTTATCATGTGAAATGAATATTTGTGATCTAAAAGCAGTTTGAAGTGGGAGAATCATTCCCTTTATGAAAAATACCCTCTTCAGAAAAAATGGAGAAACACATGTGTCTTAAGGAACAATACAATCTATTAGATTCAGGAGTGTCTTATACATTGTTTCCCTATGAGAATTGAGTTATTTTTAAAAGGAATACTGCCTACCTCTCAGTGTTTTCAAGTGGGAGAAACATTCACTTTTTACAAAATACCTCTATTCAAGTAATGGGAAGAAACACACTGTATCTCTTGTAAGAAAACTATCTATGTTACATGCAGGAGGGTCTAGCACATTATTTTCCTGTGAGAAATGAGTTTGATTTTGGAAGGAATACTTGCGATCTAAAAGCAGTTTGATGTGAGGGAATCATTCACTTTATGAAAAATACCCTCTTTAGATGAAATGGAAAACACATGTATATTATGGAACAATATAATCTGTGTTATTGGCAGGAGTGTCTTGCACATTCTTTCCCTGTGAGAATTTAGTTATCTTTTGATAAGAATACTGACTACTTCTCAGGGTTTCAAAGTGTGAGGAATATCACCTTTCTGCAAAAAAGCTCCATTCAAGTGAATGGAAACAGTGCTGTATCTCTTGGAAGAAAACCATCTATGTTAGAAGCAGGAGGGTCTAGCACATTGTTTCCCTGTGAGAATTTAGTTAGCTTGTGAAAGGAACACTTGCAATCAGAAAGCGTTTTGAAGTTGAAGACTCATTCAGTTTATAAAAAATACCCACTTCAGATGAAATGGAGAAACACATGTATCATATGGAACAATACAATCTATGTTAGAGGCAGTGGTGTCTTGCACATTGTATCACTATGAGAACTGAGTTATCTTTTGATAGGAATACTGCCTACCTCTCAGGGTTTTCAAGTGGGAGAACCATTCACTTTTTGCAAAATAGCCCTATTCAAGTGAATGGAAGAAACACTGTATCTCTTGGAAGAAAACCTTCTGTGTTAGAACAAGGAGGGCCTTGCAAATTGTTCCCCTATGAGAATTGATTTAGCTTTTGAAAGGAATGCTGCCTGCCTCTCAGGATTTTCAAGTTACATAACATTCACTTTGTTCAAAATAGGCCTATACTGATGAATTGAAGAAACACATATATCTTTTGGAAGAAAACCATCTATGTTAGAATCAGGACTATCTTACACATTGTGTCCCTATGAAAATTGAGTTAATTTCTGAGGGTAGTACTGCCTACCACTCAGCATTTTCAAATGGGAGAAACATTCAGTTTCCTCACTATTTGCCTATTCAGCTGAATTAAAGAAACAAATGTATCTCTTGGAAGGAAACCATCTATGTTAAAAGCAGTAGTAGTTGAACATTGTTTCCCAAGGAGAACTGCATTATTTTTTCTAAGGAGTACTGACTACCTCTCAGGGTTTTCAAGTTGGAGAAACATTCAGTTTGTTCAAAATAGGCCTATGCAGCTGAATTGAAGATACACGTGTATCATTTAGAAGAAAATCATCTATGTTAGAAGGAAGAGGGTCTTGCACATTGTTTCTCTTTGAGAATCGAGTTAGTTTTTAAAAGGAATACTGCCTGACTCTTAGGATTATCAAGATGCAGAAACATTCACTTTGTTCAAAATAGGCCTTGTGCTGAATTGAAAAGCATGTGTATCTCTTGGAAGAAAAGCATCTATGTTAGAATCAGGAATGTCTTGCACATTGTGTCCCTATGAGAATCGAGTTTGTTGTTGAAGGGAATATTGACAGCCTCACAAAGATTTTGAATTGCAGAAACATATACTTCATTCAAAATAGGACTATTCATCTGAATTGAAAAAGTACATGTATCTCCTGGAAGAAAACCATCTATCTTAGGAGCATAACTGTCTTCCACTTTGTTTCCTTATGTGATTTGCATGAGTTTTTGAAAGGAATACTGTCTACCTTTCCAGATTTTCAAGTAACATAACATTCACTTTCTTCAAAATAGGCCTATTCAGCTGAATTGAAGAAACATGTGTTATCTCTTGGAAGAAAACCATCTATATTAGAAGAAGAAGAGCTTTGCACATTGTTTCCTTATGAGAATTGAGTTAGTTTTTCGAAGGAATACTGCCTGTCTTTCTGGCTTTTCATGTTACATACCATTCACTGTTTTCAATATAGGCCTATACTAATGAATCGAAGAAACACATGTATCTCTTGGAAGAAAACCATCTATTTTAGATGAAGGAGTCTTGCACATTGTGCCCTGTGAGAATTGATTTAGCTTTTGAAAGGAGTACTGCCTACCTCTCAGCCTTTTCACATGGAAGAAACATTCAATTTGTTCAATATTAGCTTTTCAGCTGTATTAAAGAAACTTGAGTATCTGTTGGAAGGAAAGCATCCAAGTTAGAAACAGGAGTGTCTTGTACTTTGTTTCCCTACAAGAATGAGTCAGTTTTGAAAGGAATATTGCCTGACACTTAGGGTCTTGAAATTGCAGAAACATTCACTTTGTTCAAAATAGGCCTATTCTGCTAAATTGAAGAAACATGTGTACAGCTTGGAAGAAAACCATCTATGTTAGAAGCAGGAGTGTTTTCCACATTGTTTCCTTATGAGAATTGAGTTCATTTTTAAAATGAATACTGCCTACTGCTCAGGGTTTTCAACTGTGAGAAACATTCACTTTGTTTAAAATAGGCCTATTTATCAGAATTGAAGAAACACGTGTGTATCTTGGAAGAAACCATCTATGTTAGAAACAGTAGTGTCTTGCACATTGTTTCCCTACTGAATTGAGTTAGTTTTGAAAGGAATACTGCCTGCGTCTCAGGGTTCTCAAGGGGGACAAACATTCACTTTGATCAAAATAGGCCTAATCAGCTGAATTAAAGAAACACATGTACCCCTTGGAAGAAAAACTTCTATATTATAAGCAGGAGTGTCTTCCACATTGTTTCCCTATGAGAATTGAGCTGGTTTGCGAAAGGAATACTGCCTGACTCTTAGGGTTTTCAAGTTACAAAAACATTCACTTTGTTCAACATAGACATTAATCTGAATTGAAGAAACACGTGTATCTCTTGGAAGAAAACCATGCATGTTAGAAGCAGGAGTGTCTTGCACATTGTTTCCCTATGACAATTGAGTTAGTTTTGAAAGAAGTAATGCCTGCCTCTAAGGGTTTTCAAGTTGAGAAACATCCACTTTGATCAAAACAGGCCTATTCAGATGAATTTAAGAAGCACGTGTATCTCTTGGAAGAAAACCATCTTTGTTAGAAGCAGGAGGGTCTTACACATTGTTTCCCTGTGAGAATTGTGTTAATTTTTCAAAGGAATACTGCCTGCCTCTCAGGGTTTTCAAGTTTCAGAAACTTTCACTTTGTTCAGAATAGGACTGTACAGCTGAATTATAGAAACACCTGTATCTCTTGGAAGAAAACCATCTATGTTAGAATAAGGAGGGTCTTGCACTTTGTTTCCCTATGAGAGTTGAGTTAGTTTTTGAAAGGAATACTGTATGCCTCTCAGGGTTTTTAAGATACAGTAATACTCATTTTGTTCAAAACAGGCTTTTTCTCATGAATTGAACAAATACATGTTTCTCCTTAAGGAAAACCACCTATGTTAGAAGCAGGAGTGACTTGTATATTATTTCCCTATGAGAATTTATTTAGTTTTTCAAAGGAATGCTGCCTGCCTTTCAGGTTTCCAAGTTACAGAAACAGTCACTTTGTTCAAAATAGGCCTATTCTGTTCAACTGAAGAAAAAAGTTTGTGTCTTGGAAGAAAACATCTACGTTCAAAGCAGCAGTGTCTTGCACATTATTTCCCTAGGAGAATTGAATTCATTTTTGAAAAAATACTGCCTGCTTCTCAGGGTTTTCAAGTTACAGTAACATTCACATTGTGCAAAATAGGTCTATTCTCCTGAATTGAAGAAACACATGTATCTCTTGGAAGAGAACCATGTATGGTAGAAGCAGCGGTGTCTTGCACATTGTTTCCCTAGGAGAATTGAGTTTGTTTCTGAAAGGAGAATTGCTGTATCTCAGGGTTTCATGTTACAGAACCATTAACTTTGTTCAAAATAGGCCTATTCAGCTGAATTGAAGAAACACGAATATGTCTTGGAAGAAAACCATGTATGGTAAAAGCAGGAGTGTTTTGCAGTTTCCCTGTGAGAATTGAGTTAGCTTTTCAAAGTAATAGTACCTACCTCCCAAGGTTTTAAAGTTACAGAAACATTCACTTTGTTCAAATTTGGCCTACTCTGTGAATTGAAGAAAGAAGTGTATCCCTTGGAAGAAAACCATCTGTGTTAGAGGCAGGAGTGTTCTGTACATTGTTTCCCTATGAGAAATGAGTACGTTTTTCAAAGGAATGCTGCCTGTCTTTCAGAGTTTTCAAGTAACAGAAGCATTCATTTGTTCAAAGTAGGCCTATACAGGTGAATTGTAGAAACACGTGTATATCTTGGAAGAAAACCATCTATGTTAGAAGCAGGGGGTCTTGCATATTGTTCCTCCAGAAGAACTGAGTTAGATTCTGAAAGGAGTATTGCCAGTCTCTTAGGGTTTTTACATTGCAGAAGCATTCATTTTGTTCAAAATAGGCCTATACATCTGAATTGAAGAAACATGAGTATGTCCTGGAAGAAAACCATGTATGGTAGAAACTGGAGTTTCTTGTACATTGTTTCCCTATGAGAATTGAGTTAGTGTTTCAAGGGAATATTGCCTGCCTCTCAGGGTTTGCAAGCTACAGAAACGTTTATTTTGTAAAAAATTGGCCTATGCAGCTGAATTGAAGAAACAAGTGTATCACCTGGAAGAAAATTATCTATGTTAGAACCAGAGGTTTCTTGCACATTCTTTCCCTATGAGAAATGAGTTAGTTTTTGAAAGGTATAATGCCTGCCTTTCAGGGTTTTCTACTTGTAGAAACATTCAGTTTGTTTAAAATCAACCTATTCTGCTAAATTATTGAAACATATATCTCTTGGTAGAAAACCATCTATTTTAGAAGCATGAGAGTCTTCACATTGTTTCCCTGTGAGAATGAGTTACTTTTTGAAAGGAATGCTGTCTGCCTTTCAGGACTTTCAAGTTACAGAAACATTCACTTTGTTCAATCTGCATATACAGCCAAATTGTAGAAACACATGTATCTCTTGGAAGAAAACGAGCTATGTCAGAAGCAGGAGGGTCTTGCACATTGTTTCCCTATGAGAATTGAGTTATTTTTTAAAGAGAATGCTTGCTGCCTCTCTGGGTTTTCATGTTGAAGAAGCATCCACTTTGTTCAAAATAAGCCTATTCACTTGAATTGAAGAAACACGTATATCTCTTGTTAGAAAACCATGTATGGTAGAAGCAGCAGTGTCTTGCACATTGTTTCCCTATGATAATTGAGTTAGTTTTTGAAGACTACTACCTGTCTCTCCAGATTTTCAAAAGGAGAAACATTTACTTTATTCAAAATAGTTATATTCTGCTGAATTGAAGAAACAGGTGAATCTCTTGGAAGAAAACCTTCTATGTTAGAAGCAACAGATTTGGCATATTGTTTCCCTATGAGAATTGACTTAGTTTCTCAAAGGAATACTGCCATCCTCTCAGGCTTTTCAAGTTACAGAAATATTCGCTTTGTTCACAACTGTCCTATAGAGCTGATTGTAGAAACCCGTATATCTCTTGGAAGAAAACCATCAACGTTTGAAGCAGGAGGGTCTTGTACATTGTTTCCATATAAGAATTGAGTTAGTTTTTGAAAGTAATAAAGCCTGCCTCTCAGCGTTTTCAAATAACAGTAACATTTACTTTGTTCAAAATGGCCTACTTTCCTGAATTGAAGAAACACCTGTATCTCTTGGAAGAAAACCATGTGTGGTAGAAACAGGAGTATCTTGCACATTGTTTCCTTATGAGAATTGAGTTAGTTTTGAAAGCATTATGCCCTCTCAGAGTTTTCAAGTGGGAAAAATTTCACTTGGTTCAAAATAGTACTCTACAGCTGAATTGAAGAAGCAGGAGTATAACCTGGAAGAAAACATGTATGGTAGAAATTGGAGTGTCTTGCAAATTGTTTCCCTGTTAGAATTAAGTTAGATTTTAAAAGGAATAATGTCTGCCCCTCAGGGTTTCTAAGTTGCAGAAACAATCAGTTTATTCAAAATTGGCCTGTTATTTTGAATTGAAAAACAAGTGTATTTCATGGAAGAAAACCATCTATGTCAGCAGCAAGAGTGTCTTGCATGTTGTTTCCCTATGAAAATAGATTTAGACTTTGAAAGAAATACTGCCTACCTCTCAAGGTATTCAAGTGACAGAAAATTCACTTTGTTCAAAACACACCTATACAGCTGAAATGTAGAAACACATGTGTCTCTTGGAAGAAAACCATTTATTTTAGAAGCAGGATGGTCTTGCACATTGTTTCCATATGAGAATTGAGTTAGTTTTTGAAAGTAATACTGCCTTCCTCTCAGTGTTTTGAAGATACAGTAACATTTACATTGTTCAAAATAGGCCTACTCTACAGAATTGAAGAAAAACATGTATCTCTTGGAAGAAAACCATCTATGTTCAAAGCAGGAGTGTCCTTAGGAGATTTGAGTTAGTTTTGAAAGGATTACTGGCAACCTCTCAGGTTTTTCAAGTTACAGTAACATTCACTTTGTTCACAATAGGCCTATGCAACTGAATTGAAGAAACACGTGTATCTCGTGGAAGAAAATCATGTGTGGTAGAAGAAGGAGTATTTTACACATTGTTTCCTGATGAGAATTGAGTTAGTTTTGAATTGATTATGGCCTGTCAGAGTTTTCAAGTGGAAAGAAATTCACTTGGTTCAAAATAGGACACTGCAGCTGAATTGAAGAAACATGAGCATGTCCTGGAAGAAAACCATGTATGGTAGAAACTGGAGTGTTTTGCACATTGTTTCCCAGTTAGAATTGAGTTAGTTTTTCAAAGGAATAATGTCTGCTGCTCAAGGTTTTTAAGTTGCAGAAACATTCAGTTTGTTCAAAATTGGCCAGTTCTCCTGAAATGAAAAAATGAGTGTATTTCTTGGAAGAAAACCCTTTATGTCAGAAGCAGGAGTGTCTTGCATGTTCTTTTCCTACAAAAATAGAGATAGCTTTCTAAAGCAATGTTGCCTACCTCTCAGGTTATTCAAGTGACAGAAACATTCACTTTGTTCAAAACAGGCCTATACAACTGAAATGTAGAAACACATGTATCTCTTGGAAGAAAACCATGTATGTTAGAAGCAGGACGGTCTTGCATATTGTTTTCCTGTGAGAATTGAGTTAGGTTTTGAAAGGAATAATGTCTGCCTCTCAGGATTTTCAAGTGAGTTAGTTTTTCAAAGCAATATTGCCTGCCTCTCAGGTGTAAATTTACAGTAGCATTCACTTTCTTCAAAATAGGCCTATATAAGTTCAATTGAAGAAACATGAGTATGTCCTGGAAGAAAACCATGTATGGTAGAAACTAGAGTTTCTTGCAGATTTTTCCCTTTGAGATTTGAGTTAGTTTTTCAAGAGAACACTGCCTGCCTCTCAGGGTTTTCAAGTTACAAAAACATTCACTTTGTTCAAAATGGGCCTATACAGCTGAATTATAGAAACACTGTATCACTTGAAAGAAAACCATGTATGGTAGAAGCAGCAGTGTCTTGCACATTGTTTCCCTATGAGAATTAAGTTAGTTTTGAAAGGATTACTGCCTGTCTCTCCAGGTTTTCAAATGGAGAAACATTTACTTTGTTCAAAATTGGCCTATTCTGCTGAACTGAAGAAACAGTTGAATTTCTTGGAAGAAACATCTATGTTAGAAGCATAAGATCTGGCACATTGTTTCCTTATGAGAATTGAGTTAGTTTCTCAAAGGAACACTGCCTTCCTCACAGGGTTTTCTTTTTTTTTATTGTTTTATTATTCATATGTGCATACAAGGCTTAGGTCATTTCTCCCCCCTGCCCCCACCCCCTCTCTTACCATCCACTCTGCCCCCTCCCTCTCCCCCCACCCCCTCAATACCTGGCAGAAACTATTTTGCCCTTATCTCTAATTTTGTTGAAGAGAGAGTATAAGCAATAATAGGAAGGAACAAGTGTTTTTGCTGGTTGAGATAAGGATAACTATACAGAGAGTTGACTCACATTAATTTCCTGTGCTCACAGGGTTTTCAAGTTACAAAAACATTCACTTTGTTCACCATTGTCCTATAGAGCTGAATTGTAGAAACCCATGTATCTCTTGGATGAAAACCATCTATGTTTGAAGCAGGAGGGTCTTGCACATTGTTTCCATATGAGAATTGAGTTAGTTTTTGAAAGTAGTACTGCCTTCCTCTCAGTGTTTTCAAGTTACTGTAACATTCACTTTGTTCAAAATACACCAAACCTCCTAAGTTGATGAAAAACATATATCTCTTGGAAGAAAACCATGTATGTTAAAGGAGTAATATCTTGCACATTGTTTCCCTAGGAGAATTGAGTTAGTTTTGAAAGGATTACTGGCAACCTCTCAGGTTTTTCATGTTACAGTAACATTCACTTTGTTCAAAGCAGGCCTATGCAGCTGAATTAAAGAAATACATGTATCTCCTGGAAGAAAGCCCTGTATGGTAGAAGAAGGAGTATCTTGCATGTTGTTTCCCTATGAAAATTGAGTTAGTTTTGATAGGATTACTGCCTCTTAGTGTTTTCAAATGGAAAAAAATTTACTTTGTTCAAATTAGGACTCAACAGCTAAATTGAAAAAAACATCAGTATGTCCTGGAAGAAAACCATGTATGGTAGAAACTGGAATATCTTGCACATTGTTTCCCTGTAAGAATTGTGCAAGTTTTCCAAGGAATACTGCGCACCTTTTAGGTTTTCAAGTTACAGAAATATTCAATTTGTTCAAAATTAACCTATTCTGCTGAATTGAAGAAACACGTGTATCTCTTAGAAGAAAACACTTTACATCTGAAGCAGGAGTGTCTTGCATGTTGTTTCCCTATGAGAATTGATTTAGTTTTTTCACAGGAATACTGCATACCTCTCAGGGTTGTCAAGTTACAGAAGAATTCATTTTGATCAAAAAAGGCCTGTAGAGCAGAATTATAGAAACACCTATATCTCTTGGAAGAAAACCATCAGTGTTAGAAGGAAGAGTGTCTGGCATTTTGTTCCCCAATGAGAATTGAGTTAGTTTTTCAAAGGAATACTGCCTGCCTCTGAGGGTTTTCAACTTACAAAAACATTCACTTTGTTCAAAATAGGCCTATTCACCTGAAATGTAGGAACACCTGTAACTCGTGGAAGAAAACCATGTATGGTAGAAGCAGTAGTTTCTTGCACATTGTGTCTGTATGAGAATTGAGTTAGTTTTGAATGGAGTACTTTCTGCTTCTCCAGGTTTTCCAAGGAAGAAATATTTACTTCGTTCAAAATAGGCCTATTCTGCTGAACAGAAGAAACAGGTGAATCTCTTGTAAGAAAACCATCTGTGTTAGAAGCAAGAGTGTCTGGAACCTTGTTTCCCTATGAGAGTTGAGTTAGTTTTTCAGAGGAATACTGCCTGCCTCTTAGGGTTTTCTGTTACAGAAGCATTACCTTTGTTCAAAATAGGCCTGCACAGCAGAATTGTAGAAACATGTGTATCTCTAGGAAGAATACCATCTGTTAGGAAAATACCACACATTGCACACAAAGGAGGCTCACAAGAGGTATCTCATATCCAAAATTTAATAAGCAGGCAGGCTGGCCAAGAAGAAAATGGTGCAGCAGCTTTTCTCAGTAGGTCTGACCTTAAGTAGCATTTGGAAGAAAGCAAGGGCTAGGAATGGGCAATGAGAGGTGGCAGGAGATAGGGCACAGTGTGGCTTTGTTCTGCAAGGGATGTGACCAGCTGCTGAATCAAGGTCTCGGGGGGGGGTGCAAAGGAATGTTTTGGGAGGTAAGGAACAGTGGGCTTTGTTCTGCAAAGCATGTAACCACCTGTGGCTCAGGCTGTAGAATGGTGGCAAGGGGCAGTTCTTATCATTCCCCCATTTTTTGCTTAATAATGATGAAGGTAGGGGCTGAGGATCACAAATTGGGGTGAAGCAATGGTCTCTTTAGCTGATTCCTGCTGGCAGGGGGCATTGTATGAGGCAGGATCCTCAGGCTCCTGTAGCATCCTGGATGGGGCCTTCACAGTAGTTTTTCTGGGCATTTTTGGAGAGGTTGATATCCCTGGAGGTACAACTGGTTAAATTTTTGATTAGCAGTAGCATACATGTAGTGTGATACCAGAAGGAAGCTTAAGAATAGGAGAGCAAGAAACTTTGGCATTAGGATGGGCACTAGCCAGGAGAATCACTGTAAAATGTTGTTCCCTATAGGATTCTAAGTGTCCATTCCTTAAGAGGTGCTGCCACTGGGGAATCACATTGAGCCCGACAGCAATGGGTGTCATGAGAATGACCAGAGGAAGACTGGTCCATCGAAGTCCCAATGGAGAGAGTAGAAGATCCTTTTAGGAGAACAAGATCCCCTAGTTTAACAGAAATCATTATAGGGTGGGGCAGGATTTGTTCTGCAGGCTCTCTGAGAAGTTCCCTGAGAAGGTTAAGATAAGGTAGTAGTCAGCCAGAGGAGCAGGATCTGTTGCAAGCAAGTTTTTAAAGAGAAATGGATTGCCATACATTATTTAAGACCCAAATAGGAATATTAGGAGGAGCATTAAAAGGTGTCTGGTAAGGGACTGCATACCTAAGGATCTAAATTTTGTAAAATCCTGTAACTCCCAAGCTTGCTGTAAGCTGTCTTATGGTATGGGGGGGAGGGAAACAGAAGATTGGGTTGATTTACTCATGACTCAGAGAGTGAGTGTGTCCCTTTAAGAATACACTTAGGTAGGTGACTGGAGGGGACCTAATTGAGCCTTCGCCTTAGAGACTTTGTATTCCCAGAGGCCAGAAAGTTTTAAAAGGGACTCAGTTGCATTGCAGATAAGGGGATCTGTGGCTCTGCATTGAAGAAGTGTGGCCTCTGGGTAGTGTCAACCTAATCTCTGGTTAGGGCCTGCCCACAGAAATGAGGGCTATTTTTAAATTCTTGTGGCAAGACTGACCAGGTTAGTTGTTATGAAACATTTGTGGGACCTTTAAAGGCAAATAGAGGCTGACTGTCAGTATGCAGGTTAAGTGGAACACTTTTGGATAAAAGAGAAATTTAGCTCATCATTTTACATAATCTGACACTTTTAACTCCATAAATGTTTGTACCATATTTAGATAAAGTCTAGACACTGAACTCAGTTATAAGGTGATCATTTAAGAGATTGTTGCATGAGCAAATATATAAATGAACTCTGATTTAGTAATACTTAAAGTTTGACAAGATCAACAGAAAACACAAATAATTTCTTTTTGATAAAATCTTTTTGTGTAATGGTTTTTTTGTAGATGTTACTCAGAGCAGAACAATATTAAGATAACCTTGTTATTTTATACACATCTAGAATTTGATTTTAGTTTGATATGACCCTAAAAATCTTTTAGGCAACTCTTAGATTATATTCTACTTTAACTTTATTATACATTGAAGTTTTATATTTTAAATTTTAAAAACTTACTCAGACCTTTATATAACATACTAAACCCTTTGATGGCTTGTCTTTATCCCTCCTATTTGAAATAATCTTTAGGATAACTCCTTCTTTATGAAATCCTTTCTCATTCAAAAACAGTTTTGTTTTCTTTAACTTCTCAAAAAATACATATATTATATCTATATCCTTCTAGTTGTTTACTTTGTACCTTGTATTTTAAAATTAACTTTTATAAGAATTTAAAATTTATTATATGGGCTGTAGCAACTAGTTGGTATCCCTTATTTTTTAAGGAATTTATGATAGGCATGAGGCCTCATTGTTCCTCAGGATTGAGGAGATATTGTTTTGGGTGTGGAAACTGTGAGGGATTTTTGAGTTTTATTTGAATAGGGAGGGCCATCAAGTGTCACCCTACATTCATCTCATCAGTCCACATTGTGGAATCTATTTGTTCCTGAAGGAGGGGGAAGCAGAAATAGCTGCCTGGGAGGAGGAGAATTTGAGTTTTTAGTTGTGATAGTAAATCCCATCCCAGCAGTCACTGGAATTTTAGGAACTATGAGGAAAGGGTGACAGAAGAGAGGTCTCCCCAAGAGCAGGCCAGAGGCTGGGTAAATTAACACTCTAGAGGCTGGCCAGATTTGTCATGAATGACAACATTTGTCACTGGAACAGGGACCCAGAGAGAAAGATAAGACAGAAATAAGCTCCACTGTCTAGCCAGAAAAATGATCTTTCTTTTTTTGTGATAATGGCTACCATGAGGCTGCTCAACATTGATGCCAAGAAGTGGAGTGTGGACAGGGGCCTGGGACCCATCATTCCTTACAAGGGGGCATCTTGCCTTCCATCTGGAGATGGGGGCACTTAGACCTCCATAGGTTACCTTTGCAGAGAGGATAGGGTCCTGGTTGGGGGCAGGGGTGTCTCCTGGGCTGTCCCCCCTTAAGCATTCTCTGCAGAAGTGCCCCTCCTTTCCACTATGGTAGCAAACTTGAGATGTAGGCCCCAGTCGGGTGGGAGCAGCAATGAGGTCATGTGTCTTATTTTTCTCTCTGTTAATAATGTTCCAGTTATAATATATAGATATGGCTAGTTGTATTAGTTGATCCAATGACGTTTTTCCTTCAGCCATAGACAGAGTTTTTTACAAATATTAGGGGCTGACTGTTAGAAATTTATCTTTGAGGAGTTCTTTCTCACCTGTGACTCTGGATCCATCGTGGTATGTCTTCTGATAGCCTCCTTAAGATGTTGTAGAAAGATAAGAGGGTTTTCTTTTAGGGCATTGTTGTAAAGCAAAGTTATTATTTTACACTGACACTTGACACTCTGGAAAGCAGGTCTCTGAACTGTTCTAGGCCTCAGTTTCCTCACTTGAAAAATGAGGGATCTAGTCTAGTTTAAACTACTTTTTTTCACTATGAGATAGCTGAAGTGCCATTAATGTCAGTTATCTTTCTTACTATTTTTTTGATTTAGCATTATTGGGGAATTGAACCTAGGGCTTTGTACATGTTGGGCAGACATTCTCCCGTTATGCTACTTCCTCAGCCCCAAATATCTTTTTTTTTAATCTTTGGCTGTACTGGATTTGAACTCAGGGCTTTATGCCCTGAATAAAGTGCCACTCTACTGCTTGAGTTATATCATTAGTCCCTTTTAGTGTGGATCAGTTAAAGGAATTGTCTGTGCCCTATATGTAGGTGTATTTATTTCCTCATTTCTAGGGGTCACTAGTATTGGGGCTTATTGTAAGTGGCAATCATTTTTAACCTGAGTGGCCTGGGTCAGAACCCATTGCATTTCTAATGAGACAAGAGCCTGGTCTAGTAGAAGTATAATATCTTTTCATGTCAATTGAAAGGTTTGGATCATAGAGATAAAGGCCTGAATGTATTTGTCTGGACATCAGTGTAGCTGTACAGATGTTTTTAAATTTTCCTTAGATCTGATAGCTGGAAGGGGACATAGATTGTACCTCTTCCTACCATTATCTGTTGAAGGGGGAAGCACCCATTAGGACGTTTTGAATATTGAGGTGGCTTAGAAGGTAGGGCAGAGGGTGGAGCAGTAGGGGTGAGCCTTGTCATTCATAAGGGGCTTTTTTGGTCCTCCTTTCCATGTTTATCTTGTGGCTTACAAAGAATGGCCAGCGTTTGAGCATCTAAATAGTAATTGTGGAGCTAATCTGAGATGAAAGAAAATTTTTATGGGGACCTCAGTTTACATTTTTTACTTTTATAGAAAAGGTCTAATTGGAGTATGGTGTTGTAATTTAAGAAATCCTGTGAAGACCACTTCTCTTGGTCACCCAAGGCATATTGAGGCCAGGCCTCAGTATTAAGCTTTTAACATATATAAGCCAGAGAACTAGAAGGTGTAGATCCCATCTAGAAAGAACAAAACATTAGGATCCTGCCCTTTAGCTAACAGTAGGCAGCCTCTTTAATAAAGGTTACATTTTTAACAAAGGAAAGTTAGAGATGGGTATTCAGAGGGCATTTTGGGCCAATAACAGTACCATATGGGACAACTAGTTTTAATATTTGGAGGGAAAAATTTATGTTGAAGCTGGAAGTATAGAAAATTTTAAATGAAATGTTTAGAGAGCATAGTAATGTGTTATTTTGGGAACTATAACCTTGAGTTAACAATTGGCTTATAAGGGCTGGGTCTGATGCTAGGTGTGAGGTGGGGCTAGGAGCAGGGATCATGCAAGGCACATTTCCTCTGTACATACCTGGGACAAGCGAGCCTGTCTGTCTAGTCCTGATCCTGTGGCCTGTTGCCCCTCCCCCATTCCTATGTACTCTGTGCACGTGTATTTTAGGGGAAGTGGTGGTGAGCCGCATTCATTGCCACATGTGGCTGGTGGCACAGGTTGTGCTGGGTCCTCTCTATGGATTTTTTTTCCTATGGCAGGCATTTTTGCTGTGTCCAGGAGCTGGCATTCCTGTGCATGAGTGTGCCAGTTTGTTTTCTCTCCTCCCCTTGTGGGGGCAGAGTTACAGCATGAGCATCACAGCCACAATTTTTTGTAAGTGTTTTTGTAAAACAACTGATTTAAAGTTAGTTTAGATTGAGAAGCCTGGCAAACTAGTTGGAATAACTTAAGTCATAAGGTAGCATGTTACAAGTTTTTCATGGGAGTCAGGGTCCCAGTAAGCCCAGGGAAAGTAAGTCAGAAACAAAGGACACATGGTGAGACAATGGAGGAAGCAGAAAAGGTGTCCTGGCACCTTAGTTAAGGGAGGGGAAGGCACAGCCTGGAGGCATGACACACGCCTGAGGGATTAGCTATCACCTGCATCTCTAGGTTGCTCCCATTGACTGGTACTGGAACATTTTCAGCAACATGAAACCTCCATTCTCCAGTCACCATCTCAGGAAAAAGGGGCATTAGACAGGAGGGGAGGAAAGAGAAGCAGTCATCAGATGCCATAATCAAACAGGACTCAGTCAATGTAGCATGACAGGACTCAGTCAATGTAGCATGAGGCATACCCAAATAAAGCTGGGGCTTGGTCTCAACCCACAGTGAGGGAGCATGAGCTCTCCCAGAGCTGGAATTGCCTTGAGGCCAGAGTTGGCAAGGAGTGGCTTGTTTAACTCCATGACAGGGAAAGTCCTTTAGGAAGATAGAAAGAGACAAGTGGTGTGAGCAGCACAAGAAGTTTGCTTACATGGGAATGAGGAGGTTTGGGAGAGGATTTGGTTTGTTGGCAGGGTCGAAGGAAGGGAAGGTTTTAGAGTCAGGGGCATTAATTGGGGTTTTTATGGCCTGAAGGACTTGGGCAGGGGAGCAAGAGGTGCAGAGAGAAGGCTTAGAACAGAAATAAGAGAAGGCCTGGACATAGGGAATCTCCTTTCATTTTCCAGTGTGTTCACAGAAGGTGTAGAGATCCCTGAAAATGTTAATGTTGAGTGTGCCATCAAGTGGCCATTTTGAGTCATTGTCCAGTTGATATTGTGGCCAAGTCTGATTGGAAAGAAAAATGAGTTTTTTTGTCTTTAGATCAGGCGAGAGCTGTAGGGGCTCGAGGTAGGCCAATAGACAGCCCAGAGGGGTGTCTGAGGGAGTTTTGGAAGGTCCAGCCCCCATGATGAGACCCAGCCTGAGGAAGAATATGGCAGGTATCCCTGAGATATTGCTTTCCTGGATGAAACAGAGAAGTGGAGGACCTCAAGGGAATGTCTTCACCAAGAGGATTGTCCACGTCCCAGGAACCTGGTTCCTGGGCCGATGTGAATTGGGACCTAATACTAGGACTTTGCCCAACTGAGAGAGAGAGAGAGAGAGAGAGAGAGAGAGAGAGAGAGAGAGCCATGACTCACGACATGAGGGAGCTCACCAAGGGAGGACTGAGGAAATCAACCAGTGGGGAGCGAGTAATGTGATGGCACTGGCCTTAAGGAGGTTCCCTGTGAGCGAGAGTAGTGATGGTGGTACTAGTCTGAGGTTGGGGGTCCTGGCAAAGCAGCTCAGATCCCATTAAGTTTATCCAGGCTTAAGGAAGGCAGCTCCCACCTACGTGGCTTTGGCAGGCTGATTAATCCCCTGGACAGCCCCCCCTACATAGGGGATGTCTGCCTTGTGGCCAAAGTAGGCTTGTGAGTGCAGATATAGGGAGGGCCTGAATTTACTAATTGGGAGAGCAAGATCAGTGCTGGAAGCTCACCTATTCCCAGCCAATGCACCAAAATGTTAGGAAAATGCCACACATTGCACACACAGGAGGCTCACGAGAGGTATCTCATGTGCAAAGTTTAGTAAGCAGGCTGGCTGGCCAAGAAGAACAATGGCAAAACAGCTTTTCTCAGCGGGTCTGGTCTTAAGTAGCATTTGGGGGAAAACAAGGGCTAGGGATGGACAAAGAGAGGTGTCAGGAGATAAGGGACAGTGTGGTTTTGTTCTGCAAGGGATAAGACCAGCTGCAGAAGCAAGGTCTAGAGGCGGGCAAAGGAAGGTGGTGGGAGATAAGGAACAGTGGGCTTTGTTTGGCAAAGGATGAAACCAGCTGCAGCTCAGGCTGTAGAATGGTGGCAAGAGGCAGTTCTCATCATCATCTATGTTAGAAGCTGGAGGGTCTTGCACTTTTTTTCCCATATGAGAATTCAGCTATTTTTGAAAGTAATAAAAAATTTCAAGGAAGGCTTGAAAAGCCTTCCTTTTCAAGACACACTAACATTTACTTTGTTCAAAGTAGGCCTACTCTCCTCAATTGAAGAAACACATGTATCTCTTGGAAGAAAACCATCTATGTTCAAAATAGGAGTGTGTTGCACATTGCTTCCCTTGGAGAATTGAGTTAGTTTTAAAGGATTACTGGCAATCTCTCATGTTTTTCAAGTTATGGTAACATTTACTTTTTCAAAAGAGGCCTGTGCAGCTGAATTCAAGAAACACGTGTATCTCTTGGAAGAAAATCATGTGTGGAAGAAAAGAATGTGCAGTCTCTTGCACATTGTTTCTCTATGAGAACTGAGTTAGTTTAGAAAGGATTACTGACTGTCTCTCAGGGTTTTCAAGTGGAAAAAAATTCACTTGTTTCAAAATAGGACTCTACAGCTGAATTGAAGAAACACGAGTATGTCCTAGAAGAAAACCTGTTAGAATTGAGTTAGTTTTTCAAAGAAATACTGCCTTGGTCTCAGGGTTTAAAGTTACAGTAGCATTCATTTTGTTCAAAATAGGCCTATTCTCCTGAATTAATAAAAAACATATATCTCTTGGATGAAAACCATTCATGTTAGAAGGAGGAGGTATTTGCACACTGTTTCCATATGAGCATTGAGTAAATTTTTGAAAATAATACAGCCTTCCTCTCAGCGTTTTCAAGTTATAGTAACATTACCTTGTTCAAAATAGGCCTACTTCCCTGAATTGAAGAAACACATGTATTTCTTGGGAGAAAACAATCTATGTCCAAAGCAGGAGTATCTTCCACATTGTTTCCCTAGGAGAACTGAGATAGTTTTGAAAGGATTACTGGCAAGCTCTCAGGTTTATCAAGTTACAGAAACATTCATTAAGTTCAAAATTGCCCTATTATGTTGAATTGAAGAAACAAATATATCTCTTCGAAGAAAACCATCTATATTAGAAGCAGACTTTTCTTGCATATTGTTTCCCTAGGAGATTTTAGTTAGTTTTTGAAAGCAGTACAGTCTGCCTCTCAGGGTTTTCAATTTGTAGTAATATTCATATTGTTCAAATTAGAAAAATTCTCCGGAATTGAAGAAACCATGTATCTCCTTGAAGAAAACCTTCTATGTTCAAAGGAGGAGTGTCTTGCTCAATGTTTCTCCATGGGAATTGAGTTAGTTTTTAAAGAAATACTTCCTGCCCCTTAGGATTGTCACAATGCAGAGGCATTCTCTTTGTTCAAAAAAGGCCAATTCACCAGAATTGTAGAAACACTTGCATCTCTTGGAAGAAAATCATGTATGGTAGAAGCAGCACTGTCTTAAACATTGTCTCCCTATGAGAATTGAGTGAGTATTTAAAAGGAGTACTGCCTGTGTCTCTAGGTTATAATTGGCAGAAACAGTTATTTTGATTAAAATAGGCACATTCACCTGAACTGATGAAACACATGAATCACTTGGAAGAAAATCATCAATGTTAGAAGCAACATATTCTGGCACGTCATTTCCCCATGAACACTGAGTTAGCTTTTTCAAAGGAATACTGCCTGACTCTCAGGATTTTCAGTTACAATATTATCCACTTTATACAAAAGAGGGCTATTTTCCAGAATTGAAGAAACAACTGTATCTCTTGGAAGAAAAACATTTATTTTAGAAGCAGGAGTGTCTTGTACAATTATTCCCTAGGAGAACTGAGTTAGGTTTTGAAAGGAGATGTGTCAGTCCCTCGGGGCTTCCAAATGACAGAAACATTCACTTTGTCCAAAAACGGCCTATTCTATTGAATTGGAGAAGGAAGTATACCTCTTGAAAGAAAACCATCCATATCAGAAGCAGGAATGTCTTGCACATTGTTTCCCTAGGAGAACTGAGTTTGTATTTGGAAGGAGTGCTCTGTGCCTCTCAGGGTTTTCAATATAGAGCAACATTCACCTTGTTCAAATTAGACGAATTCTCCTGAATGGAAGAAACACATGTATATCTCGGAAGGAAACGATCTGTGTTCAAAGCAGGAGTGTCTTGCACATTGCATCCCTCGGGGAATTGAGTTAGCTTTGTATGGACTACTGGCAACCTCTCAGGTTTGTCAACTTACAGGAACATTCATTTTGTACAAAACAGACCTATGCTGCTGAATTGAAGAAACATGTGTATTTCTTGGAAGAAAACCATGTGTGGTAGAAGCAGGAGTCTCTTGCATATTGTTTCCCTGTAAAAATGGAGTTAGTTTGGAAAGGATTATTGCCTGTCTCTCAGGGTTCTCAAGGGGAAAAAATATTCATTTTGTTCCAAATAGGACTCAACAGGTGCAATGAAGAAACATGAGAATGTCCTAGAAGAAAGCCAGGTGTTGCAGAAACTGGAGTGTCTTGCATCTTGTATTTTTGTTACAATTGAGTTAGTTTCTCAAAGGAATACTGCTTGCATTTCAGGTTTTCAAGTTATGGAAACATTCACTCTGTGCAAAATTGGCCTGTTCCATAAAAACGAAGAAACAAGTCTATGTCTTGTACGAGAACAATTCATGTGTGAAGGAGTGTCTTGCAAGTTGTTGCCTATGAGAATTGAGTTCGAGTTCTGAAGGTATTCTGCCTCCCTCTCAAGGTTTTCAAGTAGAGGAAACATTTTTGTTCAAATGAGGCCTATACAGCTGAAATGAAGACACAAGTGTATCTCTTGGAAGAAGACCTTCTATGTTAAAAGCACCATGGTCTTTCCTATTGTTTATTGATGTCAATAGAGTTATTTTTAACAAAAATACTTCCTGCCTCTCAGGGATTTCATGGTACAGAAACTTTCACTTTGTTCATAACAGACCTATTGATCTGAAATGTAGAAACATGTGTAACTCTGGAAAGAAAACCATGAATGGGAGAAGCAGCAGTGTCTTGCACATTGTTTCACTATGAGAAATCAGCTAGTTTTGAAAGGAGGACTGTCAGCTCTCCGGGTTTTCAAAGGAAGAAGTATTTACTTTGTTCAAAGTAGACCTATTCTACTGAATTGAAGAAACAGGTGAATCTCTTGTAAGAAAACCATCAATTTTAGAAGCAAGATTTCTGGCACCATTTTGTCCTGTGAGAGTTGAGTTACTTTTTCAAAGGAACACTGCCTGTATCTCAGCCTTTTCCCTTTATAGAAACTTTTACTTTGTTCAAAATTGTTATATTCTGTTGAATTGAAGACCCAATGTATCCCTTGGAAGAGATCCAGGTATTTCTGAAGCAGGAGCATCTTGCATGTTATCTCCCTATGAAAATAGAGTTAGTATTTCAAAGGAATGCTTCCTGCCTCTCTTAGTTTTCAAGTCACAGAAACATTCATTCTTTTCAAAATAGGCCAATACAACTTAGATGTAGGAAAACATAGGTCTCTTGCAAGAAAACCTTCTATGTCAGAAGCAGCAGGGTCTTCCACATTGATTTCAATGAGAACTGAGTTATTTTTGAAAGGAATACTGATTACCTCTCATATTTTTCACATTGCAGGAGCATTCATTTTGTTCAAAATAGGCCTATTCAGCTGAATTGCAGAAACACATATATGTCTTGGAAGAAAATCAAAGATGGAGGCTTGTACATGCTCTCCCTATGGTAATTGAGTAGGGTTTTGAAAGGAGCAGTGCCTTTTTCTCCAGACTTTCAAAGGGAGAAGCATTTACTTTTTTCCTAAAGGCCTACTCTCATGAATGGAAGAAACAGGTGAATCTCTTGGAAGAAAACCACCTATGTTAGAAGGAAGAATGTCTGGCATGTTGTTTCCCAATGGGAATTGATTAAGTTTTTAAAAGGATTACTGCCTGTGTCTGAGGGTTTTCAACTTAGAAAAACATTTACTCTGTACAAAACAGGCCTATAGAGCTGAACTGTAGAAACACGTGTATCTCTTAGATGAAAACCTTCTATGTCAGAAGCAGCAGCGTCTTCCACAATGATTCTGATGAAATTCGAGTTCTGTTTGGAAGGGAATCCTGCCTCCCTCTCATGGCTTTGTCATTGCAGAAGCATTCCTACTGTTGAAAATTAGCCTATTCAACTGAAATGTTGAAATATATTTATGTCCTGGAAGGAAATCATGTTTGGTATTAGTTGCAGGGTCTTGAACACTGTCTCTGTGGGAGAATGGAGCATGATTTTGAGAGGAGTACTTCCTGTCTCTCCAGGTTTTCTAGTGGGAGAAAGTTCACTTTGTTCAAAAAAACCCTTCTCTCCTTATGTGAGGAAAGACATCTATGTTAAAAGCAAGAGTGTCTGTCACATTGTTTCACAATGAACTGAGTTAGTTTTTCAAAGGAATACTGCCTGCCTCTGAGGGTTATCAACTTACAAAAACATTGGTTTTCTTCAAACTAGGCTGATAGACTTGAATGAGGAAAACAAGTGTTTCTCTAGGAAGAAGGTCATCTATGTGAGAAGCAGCAGTGACTTTCACATTGCTTACTTTTGAGAATTGAGTTAAGTTCTGAAAGGAATACAGAATGCATCTCCCGGATTTCAAAGGGAGAATCATGCACTTTATTCCAAATATGCCGATTTGGCTGGACTGAAGAAAAGGGTGAACCGCTTGGAAGAAAACCATCTATGTTAGAAGCAAGAGTGTGTGGTGAGTAGTTTTGCTGTGAGAATTGAGTTAGTTTTTCAGAGGAATAGTCCATGATTCTCAGGCTTATTAAGTTACACTATCATTCACTTTGTGCAAAATAGGCCTCTTGTCCTGAATTGAAGAAACACATGTATCTTTTGGAAGGAAAGCATGTATGTTAGAGGCATGAGTGTCTTGTGCATTGTTTCCCTAGGAGAACTGACGCAGTTTATGTAAGGCCTTCTGTCTGTCTCCCAGGGATTTCAAGATGCAGAAACATTTACTTTGTTCAACATTGGCCTATTGTATTGAATCCAAGAAAGAAGTGCATAACTTGGAAGAAAACAATTTATGGTTGAACAGGGAATGCCCTGCACGTTGTTTCCCTTAATGAATAGACTTAGTTTCTGATAGGAAAACTTCCTTCCTCTCAGGGTTTTCAAGTGACAGAAACACTCACTTTGTTCAAAATAGACCCTTATAGGTGAATTGTAGAAACTTGTGCACCTCTTGTAATAAAACCATTTACATTGGAAGCAAGTGTATCTTGCACATTGACTCCCTAGGAGAATGAATGAGTTTCTGAAAGGTCTCCAGCCTTCCTCTCTAAAGTTTCAAATTACAATAACACTCACATTGTAAAAGATGCCTATGCAGCTGAATTGAACAAACATGTGTATCTCATGGATGAAAACCGTGTATAGTAGCAGCATTGGTGTCTTGTACAGTGTTTCTGTGTGAGAGTTGAGTTAGTTTATGAAAGGAGTACGCCCTTCCTGTCCATTATTTGAAAGGGAGAAATATTTACTTTGCTCAAAAAAGGCCCATTCTGCTGAAATCAAGAAAAGGCAAATCCCTTGGAAGAAAACTTCTATGTTAGATGCAAGAACGTGGGCACTTTGTCTTTGTATGAGAATTGAGAAAGGTTTTTCCAAGGAATCCTGCCTGCCTCTCAGAATTTTTAAGTTACAATACCATTCACTTTGTGCAAAATAGGCCTATTCTCCTGAATTGAAGAAACACATGTGTCTCTTGGAAGAAAGCCTTCTATTTCAGAAGCAGGAGTGTCTTGTACAATTATTCCCTAGGAGAACTGAGTTAGGTTTTGAAAGGAGATGTGTCAGTCCCTCGGGGCTTCCAAATGACAGAAACATTCACTTTGTTCAAAAACGGCCTATTCTATTGAATTGGAGAAGGAAGTATACCTCTTGAAAGAAAACCATCCATATCAGAAGCAGGAATGTCTTGCACATTGTTTCCCTAGGAGAACTGAGTTTGTATTTGGAAGGAGTGCTCTGTGCCTCTCAGGGTTTTCAATATAGAGCAACATTCACCTTGTTCAAATTAGACGAATTCTCCTGAATGGAAGAAACACATGTATATCTCGGAAGGAAATGATCTGTGTTCAAAGCAGGAGTGTCTTGCACATTGCATCCCTCGGGGAATTGAGTTAGCTTTGTATGGAATACTGGCAACCTCTCAGGTTTGTCAACTTACAGGAGCATTCATTTTGTACAAAACAGACCTATGCTGCTGAATTGAAGAAACATGTGTATTTCTTGGAAGAAAACCATGTGTGGTAGAAGCAGGAGTCTCTTGCATATTGTTTCCCTGTAAAAATGGAGTTAGTTTGGAAAGGATTATTGCCTGTCTCTCAGGGTTCTCAAGGGGAAAAATATTCATTTTGTTCCAAATAGGACTCAACAGGTGCAATGAAGAAACATGAGAATGTCCTAGAAGAAAGCCAGGTGTTGCAGAAACTGGAGTGTCTTGCATCTTGTATTTTTGTTACAATTGAGTTAGTTTCTCAAAGGAATACTGCTTGCATTTCAGGTTTTCAAGTTATGGAAACATTCACTCTGTGCAAAATTGGCCTGTTCCATAGAAACGAAGAAACAAGTCTATGTCTTGTACGAGAACAATTCATGTGTGAAGGAGTGTCTTGCAAGATGTTGCCTGTGAGAATTGAGTTTGAGTTCTGAAGGTATTCTGCCTCCCTCTCAAGGTTTTCAAGTAGAGGAAACATTTTTGTTCAAATGAGGCCTATACAGCTGAAATGAAGACACAAGTGTATCTCTTGGAAGAAGACCTTCTATGTTAAAAGCACCATGGTCTTTCCTATTGTTTATTGATGTCAATAGAGTTATTTTTAACAAAAATACTTCCTGCCTCTCAGGGATTTCATGGTACAGAAACTTTCACTTTGTTCATAACAGACCTATTGATCTGAAATGTAGAAACATGTGTAACTCTGGAAAGAAAACCATGAATGGGAGAAGCAGCAGTGTCTTTCACATTGTTTCACTATGAGGAATCAGCTAGTTTTGAAAGGAGGATTGTCAGCTCTCAGCGTTTTCAAAGGAAGAAGTATTTACTTTGTTCAAAGTAGACCTATTCTACTGAATTGAAGAAACAGGTGAATCTCTTGTAGGAAAACCAACAATTTTAGAAGCAAGATTTCTGGCACCATTTTCTCCTGTGAGAGTTGAATTAGTTTTCCAGAGGAACACCGCCTGTATCTCAGCCTTTTCCAGTTATAGAAAGTTTCACTTTGTTCAAAATTGTTATATTCTGTTGAATTGAAGACCCAATGTATCCCTTGGAAGAGATGCAGGTAATTCTGAAGCATGAGCATCTTGCATGTTATTTCCCTCTGAAAATAGAATCAGTTTTTCAAAGGAATGCTTCCTGCCTCTCTTAGTTTTCAAGTCACAGAAACATTCATTCTTTTCAAAATAGGCCAATACAGCTGATATGTAGAAAAACATAGGTCACTTGCAAGAAAACCTTCTATGTCAGAAGCAGCAGGGTCTTCCACATTGATTTCAATGAGAACTGAGTTATTTTTGAAAGGAATACTGATTACCTCTCATATTTTTCACATTTCAGGAGCATTCATTTTGTTCAAAATATGCCTATTCAGCTGAATTGTAGAAACATGTATATCTCTTGGAAGAAAATCAAAGATGGAGGCTTGCACATGCTCTCCCGATGGCAGTTGAGTAGGGTTTTGAAAGGAGCAGTGCCTTTTTCTCCAGACTTTAAAAGGGAGAAGCATTTCCTTTTTTCCTAAAGGCCTACTCTCATGAACTGAAGAAACAGGTGAATCTCTTGGAAGAAAACCACCTATTTTAGAAGGAAGAATGTCTGGCATGTTGTTTTCCAATGAGAATTGATTAAGTTTTTAAAAGGATTACTGCCTGTGTCTGAGGGTTTTCAACTTAGAAAAACATTTACTCTGTACAAAACAGGCCTATACAGCTGAACTCTAGAAACACTTGTAACTCTTAGATGAAAACCTTCTATGTCAGAAGCAGCAGCGCCTTCCACAATGAATTTGATGAAATTTGAGTTATGTTTGCAAGGGAATCCTGCCTCAATTTCATGGCTTTGTAGTTGAAGCATTCCTACTGTTCAAAATTAGCCTATTTAAATGAAATATTGAAACATATTTATCTCCTGGAAGGAAATCATGTTTGGTATTAGTTGCAGGGTCTTGAACATTGTCTCTGTGGGAGAATGTAGCCTGATTTTGAGAGGAGTACTTCCTGTGTCTCCAGGTTTTCTAGTGGGAGAAAGTTCACTTTGTTCATAAAAACCCTTCTCTCCTTACTTGAGGAAAGACATGTATCACTTGGAGAAAAACCATCTATGTTAAAAGCAAGAGTGTCTGTCACATTGTTTCGCAATGAAAACTCAGTTAGGTTTTCAAAGGAATACTGGCTGCCTCTGAGGATTATCAACCTACAAAAACATTGGCTTGGTTCAAAATAGGCTGATAAACCTGAATTAGGAAAACACGTGTTTCTCTAGGAAGAACATCATCTATGTTAGAAGCAGCAGTGACTTTCACATTGTTTACCTTTGAGAATTGAGTTAATTTCTGAAAGGAATACAGAATGTATCTTCCGGATTTCAAAGGGAAAAACATCTGTGCGAGAAGAAGGATCATCTAGCACATTGTTTTCCTGTGGGAATTCAGTTAGATTTTGAAAGGAAAATGTCCTGCTATGGAGGTTATTTAAGGTGGAGGATGGCTCTGATTTTTCCAAATAAGCCTATTCAGCTGAGGTGAAGAAACACATGTATCAATTGAAAGAAACCCATCTGAGTTAGAGGCACGATCATCTATCACATTGTTTTTTATTTTTGTGATGATTGAGTTACTGTTTGAAAGGGAAACTTCATGCTCCATTAGGCTATCAAGGTGTTGGTATTCTCTCTTTATTCCAAATAGGCCTATTCAGCAGATTGAAGAAACACATATAGCACTGCAAAGATAACCACCTATGTTAGAAGCTGCAGAATTGAGCACATGGTTTGCTTGTGAGAATTGAGTCAGGTTCTGGTCCGAGCGCGGGTCTGCAGGACTGGCTGAGCCCGGGCCGGAAAGGTTTTTAGTAGGTGATTAAGGTTAAATGTGGTCATAAGTATGAGGTCCTAATTTCATGGAATTGTGGCCTTATAAGAAGAGGAAGAAAGAGTTCTCTCCAAGCCCACACACCAAGTGTGCAAATACACAGCAAGAAGGCAGGCATCTGCAAGTCAGGAAGAGAGACCTGACCAGAACCTGACTGTGATGAATCCCTGACCTCAGACTTCCTGACCTCAGACTTTCAGCTTCCAAAAGTTAAAAATCTCAAACATGATCCATCCATCCAACTTGATGTGAAATTTGAGAGTGCAGAAGGCTGATTATTAGAAAAGCAAGAAGTCCATGTGGCACCATGTGCAGGAAGCCGGCGCAGAGAATCTCCACTTCACATTAAACGGAGAACCAAAGAGGGCCCCCGGGGCCGCCAGTGGCCGGCGCCCATACGGCATGGGAAGACGCGGATCAGGTGAGCTTCGCGGTACCGCGGTAGCCCCACAGACAAGCCTGAGCCAGAGCAGTATAGCCTCCTGGACAGACTGACCTCCACCCGGGAAAAAAAGAGAAACTGAGTACTAAGCAATAAGAACAGTTAAGACACGCTGGAAAGAGGGTGGGGCGCCCTGAGCGCTGAAGATTGGGGGAAGGGAATCCTTCACGGGACTGTAAATAAACAAGCCGGGCGGGCGGAGAGGCTCCGGCGGGAGCGGGGTGCGCCCAGCAACCAGGAGCGGGGACGCTTGTGAGAGGAGGGAAGACCCACTTCCCACGTGAACTGTAAATAAACACGCAGGCCTGACAACGCGGGGCAGTGTCACCTTTCCCAGTGCTTGGAAAGGTGAAAGCCTGTAGCAGAGGATCCCACACAGGAGAACTCTGAGCAAACAAAGCCTGTGGGACCAGGTGAGTGCTAGCTCACCCCAGAGATCTGCATAAATAACGCCGCCAGCTACAGGCTGAGAGCAGCAGGCAGGCGAGCAACAGTTGCAGATACCACTCTCAGAACTGCCTCCAGACGCTTTTTTTCTTTTTCTCCGTACCTTTGATGAGAGAAAAACCGAATTACACCTGCAAGCCAAAAAACTTACTGAAACTGTATCGCATTTGAACTGGGGACACTTGGTGGGGCTTTTTTTTTTCCTTCTGTGTGTGTGTGAGTGTAGTTTTGTTCTACTTTATGCATCCCCTTTGATGAGACAACTACAGAACAAAATCTAGCACATTGTTTCCCGGTGAGAATTTAATGAGTTTCTGAAAGTAATCCTTCCTCCAACTTCTGCTTTTCATGGTTGAGCTAGGCTGTCTTTGTGCCAAATAGGCCTATTCAACTGAGTTGAAGAAACAGCTGTACAATTTTAAAGAAAACCATCTATGTTTCAAACGGTACCAACTATCACCTTGTTTCCAAGTGAAAATTGAGTTAGTTTTTGGAAGGTGTTCCTTCTTCAACTTAGATTTTGAACGTTGGAGATTAGCTCTTGTGGTTCCAAAGGGGCATAGTCAGCTCAGTTGAAGAAACCCATGTATCACTGCAAAGAAGAACATCTGTGTTAAAAGCATCATTATCTAGCACATTGTTTCCCTATGAGAATTGAGTAATTTTTGACAGTAACTCCACCTTCAACTTAGATTATTCAAAGTGGAGATAGGCTGTCTTTGCTTCAAATAGGCCTACTCACCTGAACTGAATGAACACATGTTTCTCTAGAAAGAAAACCATCTGTCATGGAAGCCAGATCAAAAGTCACATTGTTTCCCTGTGAGAATTGAGTGAATTTTTGAAAAGAAAACTTCCTGCTTCTTAGGTTTTTCAAGGTGTATACAGGCTGTGTTTGTTCCATATTGGGCTCTTCAGCTCAGTTGAAGAAACACATGTGTCTCTCCAAAGAAACCATCTATGTTAGAAACTGCAGCATCTAGCACATTGTTTCCCGGTGAGAACTGAGATTCTTTCTGAAAGCAATACTTCTTGCAAGTTAGGTTTCTGAAGGTGGGGATAGGCTTTCTTGTTCGAAATAGGCCTATTCATGAGAGTTGAAGATACACATATATCAATGCAGATAAATCCATGTATGTTAGAAGCTGCAAAAACTAGCAAATTGTTTCCCAGTGAGAATTGATTTCTTTTTAGAAGGGAATACTTCTGGAACCTAGGTATCTCAAGGTGTAGAAAGGCTGATTTTGTTAGAAGTATGTGTATGCAGCAGAGTTGATGTAACACATGTATCTCTCGAAAGAAAACCATCTGCGTTCACTCTTTGAGCATCGGACACACTGCTCCCTGTGAGCATTGAGTTCGTTTTTGAAAGGAAAACCTCCTGAGCTTGAATGTTTCAAGGTGGATGTTGCCTCTGTTTCTTCGAAATAGGGCTATTCATCTCAGTTGAAGAAATACATGTATCACTAAAAAGAAGACCATCTGTGCTACAAGCTGCAGTATCTAACACATGGTTTCCCTGTGACAAATGAGTGAGTTTAGGAACGTAAACTTCCTGCAACTTTGCTTTCTCTCGGTGGAGATAGGCTCTGTTTGTTTCAAGTCGGCCTATACTGTTGAGTTGAAGAAACACATGTATCTCTCGAAAGAAAACAATCTGTGTTAGAAGCAGACTCATAGAGCACATTGTTTCCCAGTGAGAAATGATGGACTTATTGAAAGGAAAACTCCTGCTCCCTGGAATTTTCATGGTGGACATAGGCTCTGTTGGTACCAAGAAACTCTATTCAGCTCAGTTGAAAATACACATGTATCAGTCCAAAGAAACCATCTCTGTTAGGACCTGTACCATATACCACATTGTTTCCTTAGGGGAATTCAGTTTCTGATAGAAATACTTCCTGCTAATTAGGTTTGACAAGGACGCGCTTCACTTTCTTCCAAATAGGCCTTTTAAGCACAGTTGAAGAAACACATGTATCATGCAAAGAAAATCATCTATATTAGAAGTTGAAGTATCTAGTCCACTGTTTTCCTTGGAGAATTGAGTGAGTTTCTTAAAGTGCTACTTCTTACAACTTAGGTATTTCAAAGTGGAGATAAGCTCTTGTTCCAAATATTCCTATTTAGATGAGATGAAGAAACACATGTATCTCTCCAAAGAAAACCATCTGTGTTAGAAGCAGGATCTTCAAGCCACTAATTTTTCTGTCAGAATTGAATTAGTTTTTGAAAGGAAAACCTCTGCTTCTTAGGATTTTCAAGGAGTAGATGTGATCTGTTTGTTCCATGTAGGCCTGTTCAGCTGAGTTGAAAAACGGACGTTGTAGAACAAAGAAAGCCATCTGTGTTAGACGCTGCAGCATCAAGCACATTGTTTCCCTATGAGACCTGAGTTAGTTTCTGAAAGTAATACTTCCTGCAACTTATGTTTTTCAAGGTGGATATAGGCTCTTTTTGTTCCATATAGGCCTATGAGGCTGAGTGGAAGAAACACATGTATCAACCCAAAGAAAACCATTTTGGTTAGAAGCTGCAGCATCTAGCTCCATGTTTCCCTGTGAATATTGAGTTAATTTTACAAAGGAGTACTTCCTGCAACTTAGGTTTCTCAAGGTGGAGGGAAGCTTACTTTGTTACCAGTATGCCTATTGAGAAGATTTGATGACACACATGAATCTCTCGAAAGAAAATAATCCACATTCGAGGCAGGAGTATCTAGCCCACTGTCTCCCTCTGAGAACTTAGTTAATTTCTGAAATTAATAGATCCTGAAACGTCCGTTTTGAAAGGTGGAGATAGACTCTCTTTGTTCCGAATATCTCTATTCAGCTGAGATGAAAGAACACATATATCAATTGAAAACAAACCACTGTTGTTAGATGCAGGATCATTGAGCTTACTGTTTCCCTGTTAGATTTCAGTTATTTTTTCCAAGAAAAACCTTGTGCTACTTAGCATGTTCAAATAGGCATATTCAGCACAGTTGATGAAACACATATGTCACTGCAAAAAAGGCCATCTGTGTTAGAAGTTACAGCATTTAGCACATTGTTTCCCTGTGAGAATTCAGTTATATTCTGATAGCAATACTTCCTGCAACTTAGGTTTTTCCAGCTGGAGATAGTCTCTCTTCGTTCCAAATATCCCTATTCGGCTGAGTTGAAAAAACACACGTATCTCTCCAAAGAAAACCATCTGTGTTAGAAGCAGGGGCATCTATCACACTGATTGCCTGTGAGAATTGACATATTTTTTGAAAGGAAAAGTTCCTTCTACTTAGGAATTTCAAGATAGTGATAGGCTCTTTTTATTCCCCAGTAGGCCTATTGAGCAGACCTGAAGAAACACATATATCACTTCAAAGACAAACATCTATGTTGAAAGCTGCAGCATCTAGCACCTTGGTTGCCTGTGAGAATTGAGTTAGTTTTAGAAAGGAATACTTCCTGCAACTTATGTTTCTCTAAGTAGATGTAGGCTTAGTTTGTCGCCTGTAGGCCTATTGGTAAGAGTTGATGGAACACATGTATCTCTCAAAAGGGTACCATCTGGGTTCAAAGCTAGAGCACCTAACACTTGATTCCCTATGAGAATTGAGTGAATTTGTGAAAATAATACTCCCTGCATCTTCGGATTTTCTTTCTGGAGATAGATTCTCGTTGTTCCAAATAGGCCTATTTAGCATAGTTGAAGAAATGTCTGTATCAATCGAACGAAAATCATCTGTGCTAGAAGCAGGATCATCAAGCACATTGTTTTGGAGTGAGAATTGAATTAGTTTTTGAGAAGAAAACTTTCTCCTACTTACGTTATTCAAGGTGAAGTTAGACTGGCTTTGTTCCACATTGCCTTGTTCAGGTCACTTGAAGAAACACTTGTATCACTCTAAGGAAAACCATGTATGTTAGAAGCTGCAGAATCTGGCACACTGTTTCACTCTGAGAATTGATTAAGTTTTTGAAAGGGATTCCTCCCATAACTTAGATTTATCCAGAAGACGATTGGCTTTCTTGGTTCCAAGTAGTCATACTCACCTCAGTTGAAGAAACACATGTATCAACAGGCAGAAAAACATCTGTGTGAGAAGAAGGATCATCTAGCACATTGTTTTCCTGTGAGAATTGAGTTCGATTTTGAAAGGAAAATGTCATGCTATGGAGGTTATTTAAGGTGGAGGATGGCTCTGATTGTTCCAAATAAGCCTATTCAGCTGATTTGAAGAAACACATGTATCAATGGAAAGAAACCCATCTGAGTTAGAGGCACGATCATCTATCACATAGTTTTTTATTTTTGTGATAATTGAGTTACTGTTTGAAAGGGAAACTTCATGCTACTTTAGGATATCAAGGTGGTGGTAGGCTCTCTTTATTCCAAATAGGCCTATTCAGCAGATTGAAGAAACACATATAGCACTGCAAAGATAACCATCTATGTTAGAAGCTGCAGATTTGAGCACATGGTTTGCTTGTGAGAATTGAGTCCGTTTTGAAAGGAATTTCCCTTGCAACTTAGACTTTTCGAGGTGGAGGTAGGCTCTGGTTGTTCCAAGTAGCCCTATTCAGATCAGTTGAAGAAACACCATGTATCACTTCAAAGAAGACCATATGTGTGAGAGCTGCGGCATCTAGCACATTGTTTCCCGGTGAGAATTCAATGAGTTTCTGAAAGTAATCCTTCCTCCAACTTATGCTTTTCATGGTTGACCTAGGCTGTCTTTGTGCCAAATAGGCCTATTCAGCTGAGTTGAACAAACAGGTGTACAACTCTAAAGAAAACCATCTATGTTTCAAACGGTACCAACTATCACCTTGTTTCCAAGTGAAAATTGAGTTAGTTTTTGGAAGGTGTTCCTCCTTCAACTTCGATTTTGAACGTTGGAGATTAGCTCTTGTGGTTCCAAAGGGGCATAATCAGCTCAGTTGAAGAAACCCATGTATCACTGCAAAGAAGAACATCTGTGTTAAAAGCGTCATTATCTAGCACATTGTTTCCCTATGAGAATTGAGTAATTTTTGACAGGAACTCCACCTTCAACTTAGATTATTCAAAGTGGAGATAGGCTGTCTTTGCTTCAAATAGGCCTACTCACCTGAACTGAATGAACACATGTTTCTCTAGAAAGAAAACCATCTGTCATGGAAGCCAGATCAAAAGTCACATTGTTTCCCTGTGAGAATTGAGTGAATTTTTGAACAGAAAACTTCCTGCTTCTTAGGTTTTTCAAGGTGTATACAGGCTGTGTTTGTTCCATATTGGGCTCTTCAGCTCAGTTGAAGAAACACATGTGTCTCTCCAAAGAAACCATCTATGTTAGAAGCTGCAGCATCTAGCACATTGTTTCCCGGTGAGAACTGAGATTCTTTCTGAAAGCAATACTTCTTGCAAGTTAGGTTTCAGAAGGTGGGGATAGGCTTTCTTGTTCCAAATAGGCCTATTCATGAGAGTTGAAGATACACATATATCACTGCAGATAAATCCATGTATGTTAGAAGCTGCAAAAACTAGCAAATTGTTTCCCAGTGAGAATTGATTTCTTTTTAGAAGGGAATACTTCTGGAACCTAGGTATCTCAAGGTGTAGAAAGGCTGATTTTGTTAGAAGTATGTGTATGCAGCAGAGTTGATGTAACACATGTATCTCTCGAAAGAAAACCATCTGCGTTAACTCTTTGAGCATCAGACACACTGCTCCCTGTGAGCATTGAGTTAGTTTTTGAAAGGAAAACCTCCTGAAGCTTGAATGTTTCAAGGTGGATGTTGCCTCTGTTTGTTCGAAATAGGGCTATTCATCTCAGTTGAAGAAATACATGTATCACTAAAAAGAAGACCATCTGTGTTACAAGCTGCAGTATCTAACACATGGTTTCCCTGTGACAAATGAGTGAGTTTAGGAACGTAAACTTCCTGCAACTTTGCTTTCTCTCGGTGGAGATAGGCTCTGTTTGTTTCAAGTCGGCCTATACTGTTGAGTTGAAGAAACACATGTATCTCTCGAAAGAAAACAATCTGTGTTAGAAGCAGACTCATAGAGCACATTGTTTCCCAGTGAGAAATGATGGACTTATTGAAAGGAAAACTCCTGCTCCCTGGAATTTTCATGGTGGACATAGGCTCTGTTGGTACCAAGAAACTCTATTCAGCTCAGTTGAAAATACACATGTATCAGTCCAAAGAAACCATCTCTGTTAGAAGCTGTACCATATACCACATTGTTTCCTTAGGGGAATTCAGTTTCTGATAGAAATACTTCCTGCTAATTAGGTTTGACAAGGACGCGCTTCACTTTCTTCCAAATAGGCCTTTTAAGCACAGTTGAAGAAACACATGTATCATGCAAAGAAAATCATCTATATTAGAAGTTGAAGTATCTAGTCCACTGTTTTCCTTGGAGAATTGAGTGAGTTTCTTAAAGTGCTACTTCTTACCACTTAGGTATTTCAAGGTGGAGATAAGCTCTTGTTCCAAATATTCCTATTTAGATGAGATGAAGAAACACATGTATCTCTCCAAAGAAAACCATCTGTGTTAGAAGCAGGATCTTCAAGCCCCTAATTTTTCTGTCAGAATTGAATTAGTTTTTGAAAGGAAAACCTCTGCTTCTTAGGATTTTCAAGGAGTAGATATGATCTGTTTGTTCCATGTAGGCCTGTTCAGCTGAGTTGAAAAACGGATGTTGTAGAACAAAGAAAGCCATCTGTGTTAGACGCTGCAGCATCAAGCACATTGTTTCCCTATGAGACCTGAGTTAGTTTCTGAAAGTAATACTTCCTGCAACTTATGTTTTTCAAGGTGGATATAGGCTCTTTTTGTTCCATATAGGCCTATGAGGCTGAGTGGAAGAAACACATGTATCAAGCCAAAGAAAACCATTTTAGATAGAAGCTGCAGCATCTAGCTCCATGTTTCCCTGTGAATATTGAGTTAATTTTACAAAGGAGTACTTCCTGCAACTTAGGTTTCTCAAGGTGGAGGGAAGCTTACTTTGTTACCAGTATGCCTATTGAGAAGATTTGATGACACACATGAATCTCTCGAAAGAAAATAATCCACATTCGAGGCAGGAGTATCTAGCCCACTGTCTCCCTCTGAGAACTTAGTTAATTTCTGAAATTAATAGATCCTGAAACGTCGGTTTTGAAAGGTGGAGATAGACTCTCTTTGTTCCGAATATCTCTATTCAGCTGAGATGAAAGAACACATATATCAATTGAAAACAAACCGCTGTTGTTAGATGCAGGATCATTGAGCTTACTGTTTCCCTGTTAGATTTCAGTTATTTTTTCCAAGAAAAACCTTGTGCTACTTAGCATGTTCAAATAGGCATATTCAGCACAGTTGATGAAACACATATGTCACTGCAAAAAAGGACATGTGTGTTAGAAGTTACAGCATTTAGCACATTGTTTCCCTGTGAGAATTCAGTTATATTCTGATAGCAATACTTCCTGCAACTTAGGTTTTTCCAGCTGGAGATTGTCTCTCTTCGTTCCAAATATCCCTATTCGGCTGAGTTGAAAAAAACAGACGTATCTCTCCAAAGAAAACCATCTGTGTTAGAAGCAGGGGCATCTATCACACTGATTCCCTGTGAGAATTGACATATTTTTTGAAAGGAAAAGTTCCTTCTACTTAGGAATTTCAAGATAGTG
Organism: Castor canadensis; assembly: GCF_047511655.1. Classification (NCBI taxonomy): domain Eukaryota; kingdom Metazoa; phylum Chordata; class Mammalia; order Rodentia; family Castoridae; genus Castor; species Castor canadensis. The sequence continues at coordinate 92,895,975 of NC_133388.1, forward strand.
ATAGGCTCTTTTTATTCCCCAGTAGGCCTATTGAGCAGACCTGAAGAAACACATATATCACTTCAAAGACAAACATCTATGTTGAAAGCTGCAGCATCTAGCACCTTGGTTGCCTGTGAGAATTGAGTTAGTTTTAGAAAGGAATACTTCCTGCAACTTATGTTTCTCTAAGTAGATGTAGGCTTAGTTTGTCGCCTGTAGGCCTATTGATAAGAGTTGATGGAACACACGTATCTCTCAAAAGGGTACCATCTGAGTTCAAAGCTAGAGCACCTAGCACTTGATTCCCTATGAGAATTGAGTGAATTTGTGAAAATAATACTCCCTGCATCTTCGGATTTTCTTTCTGGAGATAGATTCTCGTTGTTCCAAATAGGCCTATTTAGCATAGTTGAAGAAATGTCTGTATCAATCGAACGAAAATCATCTGTGCTAGAAGCAGGATCATCAAGCACATTGTTTTGGAGTGAGAATTGAATTAGTTTTTGAGAAGAAAACTTTCTCCTACTTACGTTATTCAAGGTGAAGTTAGACTGGCTTTGTTCCACATTGCCTTGTTCAGGTCACTTGAAGAAACACTTGTATCACTCTAAGGAAAACCATGTATGTTAGAAGCTGCAGAATCTGGCACACTGTTTCACTCTGAGAATTGATTAAGTTTTTGAAAGGGATTCCTCCCATAACTTAGATTTATCCAGAAGACGATTGGCTTTCTTGGTTCCAAGTAGTCATACTCACCTCAGTTGAAGAAACACATGTATCAACAGGCAGAAAAACATCTGTGTGAGAAGAAGGATCATCTAGCACATTGTTTTCCTGTGAGAATTGAGTTCGATTTTGAAAGGAAAATGTCATGCTATGGAGGTTATTTAAGGTGGAGGATGGCTCTGATTGTTCCAAATAAGCCTATTCAGCTGATTTGAAGAAACACATGTATCAATGGAAAGAAACCCATCTGAGTTAGAGGCACGATCATCTATCACATAGTTTTTTATTTTTGTGATAATTGAGTTACTGTTTGAAAGGGAAACTTCATGCTACTTTAGGATATCAAGGTGGTGGTAGGCTCTCTTTATTCCAAATAGGCCTATTCAGCAGATTGAAGAAACACATATAGCACTGCAAAGATAACCATCTATGTTAGAAGCTGCAGATTTGAGCACATGGTTTGCTTGTGAGAATTGAGTCCGTTTTGAAAGGAATTTCCCTTGCAACTTAGACTTTTCGAGGTGGAGGTAGGCTCTGGTTGTTCCAAGTAGCCCTATTCAGATCAGTTGAAGAAACACCATGTATCACTTCAAAGAAGACCATATGTGTGAGAGCTGCGGCATCTAGCACATTGTTTCCCGGTGAGAATTCAATGAGTTTCTGAAAGTAATCCTTCCTCCAACTTATGCTTTTCATGGTTGACCTAGGCTGTCTTTGTGCCAAATAGGCCTATTCAGCTGAGTTGAACAAACAGCTGTACAACTCTAAAGAAAACCATCTATGTTTCAAACGGTACCAACTATCACCTTGTTTCCAAGTGAAAATTGAGTTAGTTTTTGGAAGGTGTTCCTCCTTCAACTTCGATTTTGAACGTTGGAGATTAGCTCTTGTGGTTCCAAAGGGGCATAGTCAGCTCAGTTGAAGAAACCCATGTATCACTGCAAAGAAGAACATCTGTGTTAAAAGCGTCATTATCTAGCACATTGTTTCCCTATGAGAATTGAGTAATTTTTGACAGGAACTCCACCTTCAACTTAGATTATTCAAAGTGGAGATAGGCTGTCTTTGCTTCAAATAGGCCTACTCACCTGAACTGAATGAACACATGTTTCTCTAGAAAGAAAACCATCTGTCATGGAAGCCAGATCAAAAGTCACATTGTTTCCCTGTGAGAATTGAGTGAATTTTTGAACAGAAAACTTCCTGCTTCTTAGGTTTTTCAAGGTGTATACAGGCTGTGTTTGTTCCATATTGGGCTCTTCAGCTCAGTTGAAGAAACACATGTGTCTCTCCAAAGAAACCATCTATGTTAGAAGCTGCAGCATCTAGCACATTGTTTCCCGGTGAGAACTGAGATTCTTTCTGAAAGCAATACTTCTTGCAAGTTAGGTTTCAGAAGGTGGGGATAGGCTTTCTTGTTCCAAATAGGCCTATTCATGAGAGTTGAAGATACACATATATCACTGCAGATAAATCCATGTATGTTACAAGCTGCAAAAACTAGCAAATTGTTTCCCAGTGAGAATTGATTTCTTTTTAGAAGGGAATACTTCTGGAACCTAGGTATCTCAAGGTGTAGAAAGGCTGATTTTGTTAGAAGTATGTGTATGCAGCAGAGTTGATGTAACACATGTATCTCTCGAAAGAAAACCATCTGCGTTAACTCTTTGAGCATCAGACACACTGCTCCCTGTGAGCATTGAGTTAGTTTTTGAAAGGAAAACCTCCTGAAGCTTGAATGTTTCAAGGTGGATGTTGCCTCTGTTTGTTCGAAATAGGGCTATTCATCTCAGTTGAAGAAATACATGTATCACTAAAAAGAAGACCATCTGTGTTACAAGCTGCAGTATCTAACACATGGTTTCCCTGTGACAAATGAGTGAGTTTAGGAACGTAAACTTCCTGCAACTTTGCTTTCTCTCGGTGGAGATAGGCTCTGTTTGTTTCAAGTCGGCCTATACTGTTGAGTTGAAGAAACACATGTATCTCTCGAAAGAAAACAATCTGTGTTAGAAGCAGACTCATAGAGCACATTGTTTCCCAGTGAGAAATGATGGACTTATTGAAAGGAAAACTCCTGCTCCCTGGAATTTTCATGGTGGACATAGGCTCTGTTGGTACCAAGAAACTCTATTCAGCTCAGTTGAAAATACACATGTATCAGTCCAAAGAAACCATCTCTGTTAGAAGCTGTACCATATACCACATTGTTTCCTTAGGGGAATTCAGTTTCTGATAGAAATACTTCCTGCTAATTAGGTTTGACAAGGACGCGCTTCACTTTCTTCCAAATAGGCCTTTTAAGCACAGTTGAAGAAACACATGTATCATGCAAAGAAAATCATCTATATTAGAAGTTGAAGTATCTAGTCCACTGTTTTCCTTGGAGAATTGAGTGAGTTTCTTAAAGTGCTACTTCTTACCACTTAGGTATTTCAAGGTGGAGATAAGCTCTTGTTCCAAATATTCCTATTTAGATGAGATGAAGAAACACATGTATCTCTCCAAAGAAAACCATCTGTGTTAGAAGCAGGATCTTCAAGCCCCTAATTTTTCTGTCAGAATTGAATTAGTTTTTGAAAGGAAAACCTCTGCTTCTTAGGATTTTCAAGGAGTAGATATGATCTGTTTGTTCCATGTAGGCCTGTTCAGCTGAGTTGAAAAACGGATGTTGTAGAACAAAGAAAGCCATCTGTGTTAGACGCTGCAGCATCAAGCACATTGTTTCCCTATGAGACCTGAGTTAGTTTCTGAAAGTAATACTTCCTGCAACTTATGTTTTTCAAGGTGGATATAGGCTCTTTTTGTTCCATATAGGCCTATGAGGCTGAGTGGAAGAAACACATGTATCAAGCCAAAGAAAACCATTTTAGATAGAAGCTGCAGCATCTAGCTCCATGTTTCCCTGTGAATATTGAGTTAATTTTACAAAGGAGTACTTCCTGCAACTTAGGTTTCTCAAGGTGGAGGGAAGCTTACTTTGTTACCAGTATGCCTATTGAGAAGATTTGATGACACACATGAATCTCTCGAAAGAAAATAATCCACATTCGAGGCAGGAGTATCTAGCCCACTGTCTCCCTCTGAGAACTTAGTTAATTTCTGAAATTAATAGATCCTGAAACGTCGGTTTTGAAAGGTGGAGATAGACTCTCTTTGTTCCGAATATCTCTATTCAGCTGAGATGAAAGAACACATATATCAATTGAAAACAAACCGCTGTTGTTAGATGCAGGATCATTGAGCTTACTGTTTCCCTGTTAGATTTCAGTTATTTTTTCCAAGAAAAACCTTGTGCTACTTAGCATGTTCAAATAGGCATATTCAGCACAGTTGATGAAACACATATGTCACTGCAAAAAAGGACATGTGTGTTAGAAGTTACAGCATTTAGCACATTGTTTCCCTGTGAGAATTCAGTTATATTCTGATAGCAATACTTCCTGCAACTTAGGTTTTTCCAGCTGGAGATTGTCTCTCTTCGTTCCAAATATCCCTATTCGGCTGAGTTGAAAAAAACAGACGTATCTCTCCAAAGAAAACCATCTGTGTTAGAAGCAGGGGCATCTATCACACTGATTCCCTGTGAGAATTGACATATTTTTTGAAAGGAAAAGTTCCTTCTACTTAGGAATTTCAAGATAGTGATAGGCTCTTTTTATTCCCCAGTAGGCCTATTGAGCAGACCTGAAGAAACACATATATCACTTCAAAGACAAACATCTATGTTGAAAGCTGCAGCATCTAGCACCTTGGTTGCCTGTGAGAATTGAGTTAGTTTTAGAAAGGAATACTTCCTGCAACTTATGTTTCTCTAAGTAGATGTAGGCTTAGTTTGTCGCCTGTAGGCCTATTGATAAGAGTTGATGGAACACACGTATCTCTCAAAAGGGTACCATCTGAGTTCAAAGCTAGAGCACCTAGCACTTGATTCCCTATGAGAATTGAGTGAATTTGTGAAAATAATACTCCCTGCATCTTCGGATTTTCTTTCTGGAGATAGATTCTCATTGTTCCAAATAGGCCTATTTAGCATAGTTGAAGAAATGTCTGTATCAATCGAACGAAAATCATCTGTGCTAGAAGCAGGATCATCAAGCACATTGTTTTGGAGTGAGAACTGAATTAGTTTTTGAGAAGAAAACTTTCTCCTACTTACGTTATTCAAGGTGAAGTTAGACTGGCTTTGTTCCACATTGCCTTGTTCAGGTCACGTGAAGAAACACTTGTATCACTCTAAGGAAAACCATGTATGTTAGAAGCTGCAGAATCTGGCACACTGTTTCACTCTGAGAATTGATTAAGTTTTTGAAAGGGATTCCTCCCATAACTTAGATTTATCCAGAAGACGATTGGCTTTCTTGGTTCCAAGTAGTCATACTCACCTCAGTTGAAGAAACACATGTATCAACAGGCAGAAAAACATCTGTGTGAGAAGAAGGATCATCTAGCACATTGTTTTCCTGTGAGAATTGAGTTCGATTTTGAAAGGAAAATGTCCTGCTATGGAGGTTATTTAAGGTGGAGGATGGCTCTGATTGTTCCAAATAAGCCTATTCAGCTGATTTGAAGAAACACATGTATCAATTGAAAGAAACCCATCTGAGTTAGAGGCATGATCATCTATCACATAGTTTTTTATTTTTGTGATAATTGAGTTACTGTTTGAAAGGGAAACTTCATGCTACTTTAGGATATCAAGGTGGTGGTAGGCTCTCTTTATTCCAAATAGGCCTATTCAGCAGATTGAAGAAACACATATAGCACTGCAAAGATAACCATCTATGTTAGAAGCTGCAGATTTGAGCACATGGTTTGCTTGTGAGAATTGAGTCCGTTTTGAAAGGAATTTCCCTTGCAACTTAGACTTTTCGAGGTGGAGGTAGGCTCTGGTTGTTCCAAGTAGCCCTATTCAGATCAGTTGAAGAAACACCATGTATCACTTCAAAGAAGACCATATGTGTGAGAGCTGCGGCATCTAGCACATTGTTTCCCGGTGAGAATTCAATGAGTTTCTGAAAGTAATCCTTCCTCCAACTTATGCTTTTCATGGTTGACCTAGGCTGTCTTTGTGCCAAATAGGCCTATTCAGCTGAGTTGAACAAACAGCTGTACAACTCTAAAGAAAACCATCTATGTTTCAAACGGTACCAACTATCACCTTGTTTCCAAGTGAAAATTGAGTTAGTTTTTGGAAGGTGTTCCTCCTTCAACTTCGATTTTGAACGTTGGAGATTAGCTCTTGTGGTTCCAAAGGGGCATAGTCAGCTCAGTTGAAGAAACCCATGTATCACTGCAAAGAAGAACATCTGTGTTAAAAGCGTCATTATCTAGCACATTGTTTCCCTATGAGAATTGAGTAATTTTTGACAGGAACTCCACCTTCAACTTAGATTATTCAAAGTGGAGATAGGCTGTCTTTGCTTCAAATAGGCCTACTCACCTGAACTGAATGAACACATGTTTCTCTAGAAAGAAAACCATCTGTCATGGAAGCCAGATCAAAAGTCACATTGTTTCCCTGTGAGAATTGAGTGAATTTTTGAACAGAAAACTTCCTGCTTCTTAGGTTTTTCAAGGTGTATACAGGCTGTGTTTGTTCCATATTGGGCTCTTCAGCTCAGTTGAAGAAACACATGTGTCTCTCCAAAGAAACCATCTATGTTAGAAGCTGCAGCATCTAGCACATTGTTTCCCGGTGAGAACTGAGATTCTTTCTGAAAGCAATACTTCTTGCAAGTTAGGTTTCTGAAGGTGGGGATAGGCTTTCTTGTTCCAAATAGGCCTATTCATGAGAGTTGAAGATACACATATATCACTGCAGATAAATCCATGTATGTTAGAAGCTGCAAAAACTAGCAAATTGTTTCCCAGTGAGAATTGATTTCTTTTTAGAAGGGAATACTTCTGGAACCTAGGTATCTCAAGGTGTAGAAAGGCTGATTTTGTTAGAAGTATGTGTATGCAGCAGAGTTGATGTAACACATGTATCTCTCGAAAGAAAACCATCTGCGTTAACTCTTTGAGCATCAGACACACTGCTCCCTGTGAGCATTGAGTTAGTTTTTGAAAGGAAAACCTCCTGAAGCTTGAATGTTTCAAGGTGGATGTTGCCTCTGTTTGTTCGAAATAGGGCTATTCATCTCAGTTGAAGAAATACATGTATCACTAAAAAGAAGACCATCTGTGTTACAAGCTGCAGTATCTAACACATGGTTTCCCTGTGACAAATGAGTTCGTTTAGGAACGTAAACTTCCTGCAACTTTGCTTTCTCTCGGTGGAGATAGGCTCTGTTTGTTTCAAGTCGGCCTATACTGTTGAGTTGAAGAAACACATGTATCTCTCGAAAGAAAACAATCTGTGTTAGAAGCAGACTCATAGAGCACATTGTTTCCCAGTGAGAAATGATGGACTTATTGAAAGGAAAACTCCTGCTCCCTGGAATTGTCATGGTGGACATAGGCTCTGTTGGTACCAAGAAACTCTATTCAGCTCAGTTGAAAATACACATGTATCAGTCCAAAGAAACCATCTCTGTTAGAAGCTGTACCATATACCACATTGTTTCCTTAGGGGAATTCAGTTTCTGATAGAAATACTTCCTGCTAATTAGGTTTGACAAGGACGCGCTTCACTTTCTTCCAAATAGGCCTTTTAAGCACAGTTGAAGAAACACATGTATCATGCAAAGAAAATCATCTATATTAGAAGTTGAAGTATCTAGTCCACTGTTTTCCTTGGAGAATTGAGTGAGTTTCTTAAAGTGCTACTTCTTACCACTTAGGTATTTCAAGGTGGAGATAAGCTCTTGTTCCAAATATTCCTATTTAGATGAGATGAAGAAACACATGTATCTCTCCAAAGAAAACCATCTGTGTTAGAAGCAGGATCTTCAAGCCCCTAATTTTTTTGTCAGAATTGAATTAGTTTTTGAAAGGAAAACCTCTGCTTCTTAGGATTTTCAAGGAGTAGATATGATCTGTTTGTTCCATGTAGGCCTGTTCAGCTGAGTTGAAAAACGGATGTTGTAGAACAAAGAAAGCCATCTGTGTTAGACGCTGCAGCATCAAGCACATTGTTTCCCTATGAGACCTGAGTTAGTTTCTGAAAGTAATACTTCCTGCAACTTATGTTTTTCAAGGTGGATATAGGCTCTTTTTGTTCCATATAGGCCTATGAGGCTGAGTGGAAGAAACACATGTATCAAGCCAAAGAAAACCATTTTAGATAGAAGCTGCAGCATCTAGCTCCATGTTTCCCTGTGAATATTGAGTTAATTTTACAAAGGAGTACTTCCTGCAACTTAGGTTTCTCAAGGTGGAGGGAAGCTTACTTTGTTACCAGTATGCCTATTGAGAAGATTTGATGACACACATGAATCTCTCGAAAGAAAATAATCCACATTCGAGGCAGGAGTATCTAGCCCACTGTCTCCCTCTGAGAACTTAGTTAATTTCTGAAATTAATAGATCCTGAAACGTCGGTTTTGAAAGGTGGAGATAGACTCTCTTTGTTCCGAATATCTCTATTCAGCTGAGATGATAGAACACATATATCAATTGAAAACAAACCGCTGTTGTTAGATGCAGGATCATTGAGCTTACTGTTTCCCTGTTAGATTTCAGTTATTTTTTCCAAGAAAAACCTTGTGCTACTTAGCATGTTCAAATAGGCATATTCAGCACAGTTGATGAAACACATATGTCACTGCAAAAAAGGACATGTGTGTTAGAAGTTACAGCATTTAGCACATTGTTTCCCTGTGAGAATTCAGTTATATTCTGATAGCAATACTTCCTGCAACTTAGGTTTTTCCAGCTGGAGATTGTCTCTCTTCGTTCCAAATATCCCTATTCGGCTGAGTGGAAAAAAACACACGTATCTCTCCAAAGAAAACCATCTGTGTTAGAAGCAGGGGCATCTATCACACTGATTCCCTGTGAGAATTGACATATTTTTTGAAAGGAAAAGTTCCTTCTACTTAGGAATTTCAAGATAGTGATAGGCTCTTTTTATTCCCCAGTAGGCCTATTGAGCAGACCTGAAGAAACACATATATCACTTCAAAGACAAACATCTATGTTGAAAGCTGCAGCATCTAGCACCTTGGTTGCCTGTGAGAATTGAGTTAGTTTTAAAAAGGAATACTTCCTGCAACTTATGTTTCTCTAAGTAGATGTAGGCTTAGTTTGTCGCCTGTAGGCCTATTGATAAGAGTTGATGGAACACATGTATCTCTCAAAAGGGTACCATCTGGGTTCAAAGCTAGAGCACCTAGCACTTGATTCCCTATGAGAATTGAGTGAATTTGTGAAAATAATACTCCCTGCATCTTCGGATTTTCTTTCTGGAGATAGATTCTCATTGTTCCAAATAGGCCTATTTAGCATAGTTGAAGAAATGTCTGTATCAATCGAACGAAAATCATCTGTGCTAGAAGCAGGATCATCAAGCACATTGTTTTGGAGTGAGAATTGAATTAGTTTTTGAGAAGAAAACTTTCTCCTACTTACGTTATTCAAGGTGAAGTTAGACTGGCTTTGTTCCACATTGCCTTGTTCAGGTCACTTGAAGAAACACTTGTATCACTCTAAGGAAAACCATGTATGTTAGAAGCTGCAGAATCTGGCACACTGTTTCACTCTGAGAAGTGAGTAAGTTTTTGAAAGGGATTCCTCCCATAACTTAGATTTATCCAGAAGACGATTGGCTTTCTTGGTTCCAAGTAGTCATACTCACCTCAGTTGAAGAAACACATGTATCAACAGGCAGAAAAACATCTGTGTGAGAAGAAGGATCATCTAGCACATTGTTTTCCTGTGAGAATTGAGTTCGATTTTGAAAGGAAAATGTCCTGCTATGGAGGTTATTTAAGGTGGAGGATGGCTCTGATTGTTCCAAATAAGCCTATTCAGCTGATTTGAAGAAACACATGTATCAATGGAAAGAAACCCATCTGAGTTAGAGGCACGATCATCTATCACATAGTTTTTTATTTTTGTGATAATTGAGTTACTGTTTGAAAGGGAAACTTCATGCTACTTTAGGATATCAAGGTGGTGGTAGGCTCTCTTTATTCCAAATAGGCCTATTCAGCAGATTGAAGAAACACATATAGCACTGCAAAGATAACCATCTATGTTAGAAGCTGCAGATTTGAGCACATGGTTTGCTTGTGAGAATTGAGTCCGTTTTGAAAGGAATTTCCCTTGCAACTTAGACTTTTCGAGGTGGAGGTAGGCTCTGGTTGTTCCAAGTAGCCCTATTCAGATCAGTTGAAGAAACACCATGTATCACTTCAAAGAAGACCATATGTGTGAGAGCTGCGGCATCTAGCACATTGTTTCCCGGTGAGAATTCAATGAGTTTCTGAAAGTAATCCTTCCTCCAACTTATGCTTTTCATGGTTGACCTAGGCTGTCTTTGTGCCAAATAGGCCTATTCAGCTGAGTTGAACAAACAGCTGTACAACTCTAAAGAAAACCATCTATGTTTCAAACGGTACCAACTATCACCTTGTTTCCAAGTGAAAATTGAGTTAGTTTTTGGAAGGTGTTCCTCCTTCAACTTCGATTTTGAACGTTGGAGATTAGCTCTTGTGGTTCCAAAGGGGCATAGTCAGCTCAGTTGAAGAAACCCATGTATCACTGCAAAGAAGAACATCTGTGTTAAAAGCGTCATTATCTAGCACATTGTTTCCCTATGAGAATTGAGTAATTTTTGACAGGAACTCCACCTTCAACTTAGATTATTCAAAGTGGAGATAGGCTGTCTTTGCTTCAAATAGGCCTACTCACCTGAACTGAATGAACACATGTTTCTCTAGAAAGAAAACCATCTGTCATGGAAGCCAGATCAAAAGTCACATTGTTTCCCTGTGAGAATTGAGTGAATTTTTGAACAGAAAACTTCCTGCTTCTTAGGTTTTTCAAGGTGTATACAGGCTGTGTTTGTTCCATATTGGGCTCTTCAGCTCAGTTGAAGAAACACATGTGTCTCTCCAAAGAAACCATCTATGTTAGAAGCTGCAGCATCTAGCACATTGTTTCCCGGTGAGAACTGAGATTCTTTCTGAAAGCAATACTTCTTGCAAGTTAGGTTTCAGAAGGTGGGGATAGGCTTTCTTGTTCCAAATAGTCCTATTCATGAGAGTTGAAGATACACATATATCACTGCAGATAAATCCATGTATGTTACAAGCTGCAAAAACTAGCAAATTGTTTCCCAGTGAGAATTGATTTCTTTTTAGAAGGGAATACTTCTGGAACCTAGGTATCTCAAGGTGTAGAAAGGCTGATTTTGTTAGAAGTATGTGTATGCAGCAGAGTTGATGTAACACATGTATCTCTCGAAAGAAAACCATCTGCGTTAACTCTTTGAGCATCAGACACACTGCTCCCTGTGAGCATTGAGTTAGTTTTTGAAAGGAAAACCTCCTGAAGCTTGAATGTTTCAAGGTGGATGTTGCCTCTGTTTGTTCGAAATAGGGCTATTCATCTCAGTTGAAGAAATACATGTATCACTAAAAAGAAGACCATCTGTGTTACAAGCTGCAGTATCTAACACATGGTTTCCCTGTGACAAATGAGTGAGTTTAGGAACGTAAACTTCCTGCAACTTTGCTTTCTCTCGGTGGAGATAGGCTCTGTTTGTTTCAAGTCGGCCTATACTGTTGAGTTGAAGAAACACATGTATCTCTCGAAAGAAAACAATCTGTGTTAGAAGCAGACTCATAGAGCACATTGTTTCCCAGTGAGAAATGATGGACTTATTGAAAGGAAAACTCCTGCTCCCTGGAATTTTCATGGTGGACATAGGCTCTGTTGGTACCAAGAAACTCTATTCAGCTCAGTTGAAAATACACATGTATCAGTCCAAAGAAACCATCTCTGTTAGAAGCTGTACCATATACCACATTGTTTCCTTAGGGGAATTCAGTTTCTGATAGAAATACTTCCTGCTAATTAGGTTTGACAAGGACGCGCTTCACTTTCTTCCAAATAGGCCTTTTAAGCACAGTTGAAGAAACACATGTATCATGCAAAGAAAATCATCTATATTAGAAGTTGAAGTATCTAGTCCACTGTTTTCCTTGGAGAATTGAGTGAGTTTCTTAAAGTGCTACTTCTTACCACTTAGGTATTTCAAGGTGGAGATAAGCTCTTGTTCCAAATATTCCTATTTAGATGAGATGAAGAAACACATGTATCTCTCCAAAGAAAACCATCTGTGTTAGAAGCAGGATCTTCAAGCCCCTAATTTTTCTGTCAGAATTGAATTAGTTTTTGAAAGGAAAACCTCTGCTTCTTAGGATTTTCAAGGAGTAGATATGATCTGTTTGTTCCATGTAGGCCTGTTCAGCTGAGTTGAAAAACGGATGTTGTAGAACAAAGAAAGCCATCTGTGTTAGACGCTGCAGCATCAAGCACATTGTTTCCCTATGAGACCTGAGTTAGTTTCTGAAAGTAATACTTCCTGCAACTTATGTTTTTCAAGGTGGATATAGGCTCTTTTTGTTCCATATAGGCCTATGAGGCTGAGTGGAAGAAACACATGTATCAAGCCAAAGAAAACCATTTTAGATAGAAGCTGCAGCATCTAGCTCCATGTTTCCCTGTGAATATTGAGTTAATTTTACAAAGGAGTACTTCCTGCAACTTAGGTTTCTCAAGGTGGAGGGAAGCTTACTTTGTTACCAGTATGCCTATTGAGAAGATTTGATGACACACATGAATCTCTCGAAAGAAAATAATCCACATTCGAGGCAGGAGTATCTAGCCCACTGTCTCCCTCTGAGAACTTAGTTAATTTCTGAAATTAATAGATCCTGAAACGTCGGTTTTGAAAGGTGGAGATAGACTCTCTTTGTTCCGAATATCTCTATTCAGCTGAGATGAAAGAACACATATATCAATTGAAAACAAACCGCTGTTGTTAGATGCAGGATCATTGAGCTTACTGTTTCCCTGTTAGATTTCAGTTATTTTTTCCAAGAAAAACCTTGTGCTACTTAGCATGTTCAAATAGGCATATTCAGCACAGTTGATGAAACACATATGTCACTGCAAAAAAGGACATGTGTGTTAGAAGTTACAGCATTTAGCACATTGTTTCCCTGTGAGAATTCAGTTATATTCTGATAGCAATACTTCCTGCAACTTAGGTTTTTCCAGCTGGAGATTGTCTCTCTTCGTTCCAAATATCCCTATTCGGCTGAGTTGAAAAAAACAGACGTATCTCTCCAAAGAAAACCATCTGTGTTAGAAGCAGGGGCATCTATCACACTGATTCCCTGTGAGAATTGACATATTTTTTGAAAGGAAAAGTTCCTTCTACTTAGGAATTTCAAGATAGTGATAGGCTCTTTTTATTCCCCAGTAGGCCTATTGAGCAGACCTGAAGAAACACATATATCACTTCAAAGACAAACATCTATGTTGAAAGCTGCAGCATCTAGCACCTTGGTTGCCTGTGAGAATTGAGTTAGTTTTAGAAAGGAATACTTCCTGCAACTTATGTTTCTCTAAGTAGATGTAGGCTTAGTTTGTCGCCTGTAGGCCTATTGATAAGAGTTGATGGAACACACGTATCTCTCAAAAGGGTACCATCTGAGTTCAAAGCTAGAGCACCTAGCACTTGATTCCCTATGAGAATTGAGTGAATTTGTGAAAATAATACTCCCTGCATCTTCGGATTTTCTTTCTGGAGATAGATTCTCATTGTTCCAAATAGGCCTATTTAGCATAGTTGAAGAAATGTCTGTATCAATCGAACGAAAATCATCTGTGCTAGAAGCAGGATCATCAAGCACATTGTTTTGGAGTGAGAACTGAATTAGTTTTTGAGAAGAAAACTTTCTCCTACTTACGTTATTCAAGGTGAAGTTAGACTGGCTTTGTTCCACATTGCCTTGTTCAGGTCACGTGAAGAAACACTTGTATCACTCTAAGGAAAACCATGTATGTTAGAAGCTGCAGAATCTGGCACACTGTTTCACTCTGAGAATTGATTAAGTTTTTGAAAGGGATTCCTCCCATAACTTAGATTTATCCAGAAGACGATTGGCTTTCTTGGTTCCAAGTAGTCATACTCACCTCAGTTGAAGAAACACATGTATCAACAGGCAGAAAAACATCTGTGTGAGAAGAAGGATCATCTAGCACATTGTTTTCCTGTGAGAATTGAGTTCGATTTTGAAAGGAAAATGTCCTGCTATGGAGGTTATTTAAGGTGGAGGATGGCTCTGATTGTTCCAAATAAGCCTATTCAGCTGATTTGAAGAAACACATGTATCAATTGAAAGAAACCCATCTGAGTTAGAGGCATGATCATCTATCACATAGTTTTTTATTTTTGTGATAATTGAGTTACTGTTTGAAAGGGAAACTTCATGCTACTTTAGGATATCAAGGTGGTGGTAGGCTCTCTTTATTCCAAATAGGCCTATTCAGCAGATTGAAGAAACACATATAGCACTGCAAAGATAACCATCTATGTTAGAAGCTGCAGATTTGAGCACATGGTTTGCTTGTGAGAATTGAGTCCGTTTTGAAAGGAATTTCCCTTGCAACTTAGACTTTTCGAGGTGGAGGTAGGCTCTGGTTGTTCCAAGTAGCCCTATTCAGATCAGTTGAAGAAACACCATGTATCACTTCAAAGAAGACCATATGTGTGAGAGCTGCGGCATCTAGCACATTGTTTCCCGGTGAGAATTCAATGAGTTTCTGAAAGTAATCCTTCCTCCAACTTATGCTTTTCATGGTTGACCTAGGCTGTCTTTGTGCCAAATAGGCCTATTCAGCTGAGTTGAACAAACAGCTGTACAACTCTAAAGAAAACCATCTATGTTTCAAACGGTACCAACTATCACCTTGTTTCCAAGTGAAAATTGAGTTAGTTTTTGGAAGGTGTTCCTCCTTCAACTTCGATTTTGAACGTTGGAGATTAGCTCTTGTGGTTCCAAAGGGGCATAGTCAGCTCAGTTGAAGAAACCCATGTATCACTGCAAAGAAGAACATCTGTGTTAAAAGCGTCATTATCTAGCACATTGTTTCCCTATGAGAATTGAGTAATTTTTGACAGGAACTCCACCTTCAACTTAGATTATTCAAAGTGGAGATAGGCTGTCTTTGCTTCAAATAGGCCTACTCACCTGAACTGAATGAACACATGTTTCTCTAGAAAGAAAACCATCTGTCATGGAAGCCAGATCAAAAGTCACATTGTTTCCCTGTGAGAATTGAGTGAATTTTTGAACAGAAAACTTCCTGCTTCTTAGGTTTTTCAAGGTGTATACAGGCTGTGTTTGTTCCATATTGGGCTCTTCAGCTCAGTTGAAGAAACACATGTGTCTCTCCAAAGAAACCATCTATGTTAGAAGCTGCAGCATCTAGCACATTGTTTCCCGGTGAGAACTGAGATTCTTTCTGAAAGCAATACTTCTTGCAAGTTAGGTTTCTGAAGGTGGGGATAGGCTTTCTTGTTCCAAATAGGCCTATTCATGAGAGTTGAAGATACACATATATCACTGCAGATAAATCCATGTATGTTAGAAGCTGCAAAAACTAGCAAATTGTTTCCCAGTGAGAATTGATTTCTTTTTAGAAGGGAATACTTCTGGAACCTAGGTATCTCAAGGTGTAGAAAGGCTGATTTTGTTAGAAGTATGTGTATGCAGCAGAGTTGATGTAACACATGTATCTCTCGAAAGAAAACCATCTGCGTTAACTCTTTGAGCATCAGACACACTGCTCCCTGTGAGCATTGAGTTAGTTTTTGAAAGGAAAACCTCCTGAAGCTTGAATGTTTCAAGGTGGATGTTGCCTCTGTTTGTTCGAAATAGGGCTATTCATCTCAGTTGAAGAAATACATGTATCACTAAAAAGAAGACCATCTGTGTTACAAGCTGCAGTATCTAACACATGGTTTCCCTGTGACAAATGAGTTCGTTTAGGAACGTAAACTTCCTGCAACTTTGCTTTCTCTCGGTGGAGATAGGCTCTGTTTGTTTCAAGTCGGCCTATACTGTTGAGTTGAAGAAACACATGTATCTCTCGAAAGAAAACAATCTGTGTTAGAAGCAGACTCATAGAGCACATTGTTTCCCAGTGAGAAATGATGGACTTATTGAAAGGAAAACTCCTGCTCCCTGGAATTGTCATGGTGGACATAGGCTCTGTTGGTACCAAGAAACTCTATTCAGCTCAGTTGAAAATACACATGTATCAGTCCAAAGAAACCATCTCTGTTAGAAGCTGTACCATATACCACATTGTTTCCTTAGGGGAATTCAGTTTCTGATAGAAATACTTCCTGCTAATTAGGTTTGACAAGGACGCGCTTCACTTTCTTCCAAATAGGCCTTTTAAGCACAGTTGAAGAAACACATGTATCATGCAAAGAAAATCATCTATATTAGAAGTTGAAGTATCTAGTCCACTGTTTTCCTTGGAGAATTGAGTGAGTTTCTTAAAGTGCTACTTCTTACCACTTAGGTATTTCAAGGTGGAGATAAGCTCTTGTTCCAAATATTCCTATTTAGATGAGATGAAGAAACACATGTATCTCTCCAAAGAAAACCATCTGTGTTAGAAGCAGGATCTTCAAGCCCCTAATTTTTTTGTCAGAATTGAATTAGTTTTTGAAAGGAAAACCTCTGCTTCTTAGGATTTTCAAGGAGTAGATATGATCTGTTTGTTCCATGTAGGCCTGTTCAGCTGAGTTGAAAAACGGATGTTGTAGAACAAAGAAAGCCATCTGTGTTAGACGCTGCAGCATCAAGCACATTGTTTCCCTATGAGACCTGAGTTAGTTTCTGAAAGTAATACTTCCTGCAACTTATGTTTTTCAAGGTGGATATAGGCTCTTTTTGTTCCATATAGGCCTATGAGGCTGAGTGGAAGAAACACATGTATCAAGCCAAAGAAAACCATTTTAGATAGAAGCTGCAGCATCTAGCTCCATGTTTCCCTGTGAATATTGAGTTAATTTTACAAAGGAGTACTTCCTGCAACTTAGGTTTCTCAAGGTGGAGGGAAGCTTACTTTGTTACCAGTATGCCTATTGAGAAGATTTGATGACACACATGAATCTCTCGAAAGAAAATAATCCACATTCGAGGCAGGAGTATCTAGCCCACTGTCTCCCTCTGAGAACTTAGTTAATTTCTGAAATTAATAGATCCTGAAACGTCGGTTTTGAAAGGTGGAGATAGACTCTCTTTGTTCCGAATATCTCTATTCAGCTGAGATGATAGAACACATATATCAATTGAAAACAAACCGCTGTTGTTAGATGCAGGATCATTGAGCTTACTGTTTCCCTGTTAGATTTCAGTTATTTTTTCCAAGAAAAACCTTGTGCTACTTAGCATGTTCAAATAGGCATATTCAGCACAGTTGATGAAACACATATGTCACTGCAAAAAAGGACATGTGTGTTAGAAGTTACAGCATTTAGCACATTGTTTCCCTGTGAGAATTCAGTTATATTCTGATAGCAATACTTCCTGCAACTTAGGTTTTTCCAGCTGGAGATTGTCTCTCTTCGTTCCAAATATCCCTATTCGGCTGAGTGGAAAAAAACACACGTATCTCTCCAAAGAAAACCATCTGTGTTAGAAGCAGGGGCATCTATCACACTGATTCCCTGTGAGAATTGACATATTTTTTGAAAGGAAAAGTTCCTTCTACTTAGGAATTTCAAGATAGTGATAGGCTCTTTTTATTCCCCAGTAGGCCTATTGAGCAGACCTGAAGAAACACATATATCACTTCAAAGACAAACATCTATGTTGAAAGCTGCAGCATCTAGCACCTTGGTTGCCTGTGAGAATTGAGTTAGTTTTAAAAAGGAATACTTCCTGCAACTTATGTTTCTCTAAGTAGATGTAGGCTTAGTTTGTCGCCTGTAGGCCTATTGATAAGAGTTGATGGAACACATGTATCTCTCAAAAGGGTACCATCTGGGTTCAAAGCTAGAGCACCTAGCACTTGATTCCCTATGAGAATTGAGTGAATTTGTGAAAATAATACTCCCTGCATCTTCGGATTTTCTTTCTGGAGATAGATTCTCATTGTTCCAAATAGGCCTATTTAGCATAGTTGAAGAAATGTCTGTATCAATCGAACGAAAATCATCTGTGCTAGAAGCAGGATCATCAAGCACATTGTTTTGGAGTGAGAATTGAATTAGTTTTTGAGAAGAAAACTTTCTCCTACTTACGTTATTCAAGGTGAAGTTAGACTGGCTTTGTTCCACATTGCCTTGTTCAGGTCACTTGAAGAAACACTTGTATCACTCTAAGGAAAACCATGTATGTTAGAAGCTGCAGAATCTGGCACACTGTTTCACTCTGAGAAGTGAGTAAGTTTTTGAAAGGGATTCCTCCCATAACTTAGATTTATCCAGAAGACGATTGGCTTTCTTGGTTCCAAGTAGTCATACTCACCTCAGTTGAAGAAACACATGTATCAACAGGCAGAAAAACATCTGTGTGAGAAGAAGGATCATCTAGCACATTGTTTTCCTGTGAGAATTGAGTTCGATTTTGAAAGGAAAATGTCCTGCTATGGAGGTTATTTAAGGTGGAGGATGGCTCTGATTGTTCCAAATAAGCCTATTCAGCTGATTTGAAGAAACACATGTATCAATGGAAAGAAACCCATCTGAGTTAGAGGCACGATCATCTATCACATAGTTTTTTATTTTTGTGATAATTGAGTTACTGTTTGAAAGGGAAACTTCATGCTACTTTAGGATATCAAGGTGGTGGTAGGCTCTCTTTATTCCAAATAGGCCTATTCAGCAGATTGAAGAAACACATATAGCACTGCAAAGATAACCATCTATGTTAGAAGCTGCAGATTTGAGCACATGGTTTGCTTGTGAGAATTGAGTCCGTTTTGAAAGGAATTTCCCTTGCAACTTAGACTTTTCGAGGTGGAGGTAGGCTCTGGTTGTTCCAAGTAGCCCTATTCAGATCAGTTGAAGAAACACCATGTATCACTTCAAAGAAGACCATATGTGTGAGAGCTGCGGCATCTAGCACATTGTTTCCCGGTGAGAATTCAATGAGTTTCTGAAAGTAATCCTTCCTCCAACTTATGCTTTTCATGGTTGACCTAGGCTGTCTTTGTGCCAAATAGGCCTATTCAGCTGAGTTGAACAAACAGCTGTACAACTCTAAAGAAAACCATCTATGTTTCAAACGGTACCAACTATCACCTTGTTTCCAAGTGAAAATTGAGTTAGTTTTTGGAAGGTGTTCCTCCTTCAACTTCGATTTTGAACGTTGGAGATTAGCTCTTGTGGTTCCAAAGGGGCATAGTCAGCTCAGTTGAAGAAACCCATGTATCACTGCAAAGAAGAACATCTGTGTTAAAAGCGTCATTATCTAGCACATTGTTTCCCTATGAGAATTGAGTAATTTTTGACAGGAACTCCACCTTCAACTTAGATTATTCAAAGTGGAGATAGGCTGTCTTTGCTTCAAATAGGCCTACTCACCTGAACTGAATGAACACATGTTTCTCTAGAAAGAAAACCATCTGTCATGGAAGCCAGATCAAAAGTCACATTGTTTCCCTGTGAGAATTGAGTGAATTTTTGAACAGAAAACTTCCTGCTTCTTAGGTTTTTCAAGGTGTATACAGGCTGTGTTTGTTCCATATTGGGCTCTTCAGCTCAGTTGAAGAAACACATGTGTCTCTCCAAAGAAACCATCTATGTTAGAAGCTGCAGCATCTAGCACATTGTTTCCCGGTGAGAACTGAGATTCTTTCTGAAAGCAATACTTCTTGCAAGTTAGGTTTCTGAAGGTGGGGATAGGCTTTCTTGTTCCAAATAGGCCTATTCATGAGAGTTGAAGATACACATATATCACTGCAGATAAATCCATGTATGTTAGAAGCTGCAAAAACTAGCAAATTGTTTCCCAGTGAGAATTGATTTCTTTTTAGAAGGGAATACTTCTGGAACCTAGGTATCTCAAGGTGTAGAAAGGCTGATTTTGTTAGAAGTATGTGTATGCAGCAGAGTTGATGTAACACATGTATCTCTCGAAAGAAAACCATCTGCGTTAACTCTTTGAGCATCAGACACACTGCTCCCTGTGAGCATTGAGTTAGTTTTTGAAAGGAAAACCTCCTGAAGCTTGAATGTTTCAAGGTGGATGTTGCCTCTGTTTGTTCGAAATAGGGCTATTCATCTCAGTTGAAGAAATACATGTATCACTAAAAAGAAGACCATCTGTGTTACAAGCTGCAGTATCTAACACATGGTTTCCCTGTGACAAATGAGTGAGTTTAGGAACGTAAACTTCCTGCAACTTTGCTTTCTCTCGGTGGAGATAGGCTCTGTTTGTTTCAAGTCGGCCTATACTGTTGAGTTGAAGAAACACATGTATCTCTCGAAAGAAAACAATCTGTGTTAGAAGCAGACTCATAGAGCACATTGTTTCCCAGTGAGAAATGATGGACTTATTGAAAGGAAAACTCCTGCTCCCTGGAATTGTCATGGTGGACATAGGCTCTGTTGGTACCAAGAAACTCTATTCAGCTCAGTTGAAAATACACATGTATCAGTCCAAAGAAACCATCTCTGTTAGAAGCTGTACCATATACCACATTGTTTCCTTAGGGGAATTCAGTTTCTGATAGAAATACTTCCTGCTAATTAGGTTTGACAAGGACGCGCTTCACTTTCTTCCAAATAGGCCTTTTAAGCACAGTTGAAGAAACACATGTATCATGCAAAGAAAATCATCTATATTAGAAGTTGAAGTATCTAGTCCACTGTTTTCCTTGGAGAATTGAGTGAGTTTCTTAAAGTGCTACTTCTTACCACTTAGGTATTTCAAGGTGGAGATAAGCTCTTGTTCCAAATATTCCTATTTAGATGAGATGAAGAAACACATGTATCTCTCCAAAGAAAACCATCTGTGTTAGAAGCAGGATCTTCAAGCCCCTAATTTTTCTGTCAGAATTGAATTAGTTTTTGAAAGGAAAACCTCTGCTTCTTAGGATTTTCAAGGAGTAGATATGATCTGTTTGTTCCATGTAGGCCTGTTCAGCTGAGTTGAAAAACGGATGTTGTAGAACAAAGAAAGCCATCTGTGTTAGACGCTGCAGCATCAAGCACATTGTTTCCCTATGAGACCTGAGTTAGTTTCTGAAAGTAATACTTCCTGCAACTTATGTTTTTCAAGGTGGATATAGGCTCTTTTTGTTCCATATAGGCCTATGAGGCTGAGTGGAAGAAACACATGTATCAAGCCAAAGAAAACCATTTTAGATAGAAGCTGCAGCATCTAGCTCCATGTTTCCCTGTGAATATTGAGTTAATTTTACAAAGGAGTACTTCCTGCAACTTAGGTTTCTCAAGGTGGAGGGAAGCTTACTTTGTTACCAGTATGCCTATTGAGAAGATTTGATGACACACATGAATCTCTCGAAAGAAAATAATCCACATTCGAGGCAGGAGTATCTAGCCCACTGTCTCCCTCTGAGAACTTAGTTAATTTCTGAAATTAATAGATCCTGAAACGTCGGTTTTGAAAGGTGGAGATAGACTCTCTTTGTTCCGAATATCTCTATTCAGCTGAGATGAAAGAACACATATATCAATTGAAAACAAACCGCTGTTGTTAGATGCAGGATCATTGAGCTTACTGTTTCCCTGTTAGATTTCAGTTATTTTTTCCAAGAAAAACCTTGTGCTACTTAGCATGTTCAAATAGGCATATTCAGCACAGTTGATGAAACACATATGTCACTGCAAAAAAGGACATGTGTGTTAGAAGTTACAGCATTTAGCACATTGTTTCCCTGTGAGAATTCAGTTAT
The DNA here is from genome assembly GCF_047511655.1 of Castor canadensis. Classification (NCBI taxonomy): domain Eukaryota; kingdom Metazoa; phylum Chordata; class Mammalia; order Rodentia; family Castoridae; genus Castor; species Castor canadensis. Next base: position 92,917,527 of record NC_133388.1, read on the forward strand.
ATTCTGATAGCAATACTTCCTGCAACTTAGGTTTTTCCAGCTGGAGATTGTCTCTCTTCGTTCCAAATATCCCTATTCGGCTGAGTGGAAAAAAACACACGTATCTCTCCAAAGAAAACCATCTGTGTTAGAAGCAGGGGCATCTATCACACTGATTCCCTGTGAGAATTGACATATTTTTTGAAAGGAAAAGTTCCTTCTACTTAGGAATTTCAAGATAGTGATAGGCTCTTTTTATTCCCCAGTAGGCCTATTGAGCAGACCTGAAGAAACACATATATCACTTCAAAGACAAACATCTATGTTGAAAGCTGCAGCATCTAGCACCTTGGTTGCCTGTGAGAATTGAGTTAGTTTTAGAAAGGAATACTTCCTGCAACTTATGTTTCTCTAAGTAGATGTAGGCTTAGTTTGTTGCCTGTAGGCCTATTGATAAGAGTTGATGGAACACATGTATCTCTCAAAAGGGTACCATCTGGGTTCAAAGCTAGAGCACCTAGCACTTGATTCCCTATGAGAATTGAGTGAATTTGTGAAAATAATACTCCCTGCATCTTCGGATTTTCTTTCTGGAGATAGATTCTCATTGTTCCAAATAGGCCTATTTAGCATAGTTGAAGAAATGTCTGTACCAATCGAACGAAAATCATCTGTGCTAGAAGCAGGATCATCAAGCACATTGTTTTGGAGTGAGAATTGAATTAGTTTTTGAGAAGAAAACTTTCTCCTACTTACGTTATTCAAGGTGAAGTTAGACTGGCTTTGTTCCACATTGCCTTGTTCAGGTCACTTGAAGAAACACTTGTATCACTCTAAGGAAAACCATGTATGTTAGAAGCTGCAGAATCTGGCACACTGTTTCACTCTGAGAATTGATTAAGTTTTTGAAAGGGATTCCTCCCATAACTTAGATTTATCCAGAAGACGATTGGCTTTCTTGGTTCCAAGTAGTCATACTCACCTCAGTTGAAGAAACACATGTATCAACAGGCAGAAAAACATCTGTGTGAGAAGAAGGATCATCTAGCACATTGTTTTCCTGTGAGAATTGAGTTCGATTTTGAAAGGAAAATGTCCTGCTATGGAGGTTATTTAAGGTGGAGGATGGCTCTGATTGTTCCAAATAAGCCTATTCAGCTGATTTGAAGAAACACATGTATCAATGGAAAGAAACCCATCTGAGTTAGAGGCACGATCATCTATCACATAGTTTTTTATTTTTGTGATAATTGAGTTACTGTTTGAAAGGGAAACTTCATGCTACTTTAGGATATCAAGGTGGTGGTAGGCTCTCTTTATTCCAAATAGGCCTATTCAGCAGATTGAAGAAACACATATAGCACTGCAAAGATAACCATCTATGTTAGAAGCTGCAGATTTGAGCACATGGTTTGCTTGTGAGAATTGAGTCCGTTTTGAAAGGAATTTCCCTTGCAACTTAGACTTTTCGAGGTGGAGGTAGGCTCTGGTTGTTCCAAGTAGCCCTATTCAGATCAGTTGAAGAAACACCATGTATCACTTCAAAGAAGACCATATGTGTGAGAGCTGCGGCATCTAGCACATTGTTTCCCGGTGAGAATTCAATGAGTTTCTGAAAGTAATCCTTCCTCCAACTTATGCTTTTCATGGTTGACCTAGGCTGTCTTTGTGCCAAATAGGCCTATTCAGCTGAGTTGAACAAACAGCTGTACAACTCTAAAGAAAACCATCTATGTTTCAAACGGTACCAACTATCACCTTGTTTCCAAGTGAAAATTGAGTTAGTTTTTGGAAGGTGTTCCTCCTTCAACTTCGATTTTGAACGTTGGAGATTAGCTCTTGTGGTTCCAAAGGGGCATAGTCAGCTCAGTTGAAGAAACCCATGTATCACTGCAAAGAAGAACATCTGTGTTAAAAGCGTCATTATCTAGCACATTGTTTCCCTATGAGAATTGAGTAATTTTTGACAGGAACTCCACCTTCAACTTAGATTATTCAAAGTGGAGATAGGCTGTCTTTGCTTCAAATAGGCCTACTCACCTGAACTGAATGAACACATGTTTCTCTAGAAAGAAAACCATCTGTCATGGAAGCCAGATCAAAAGTCACATTGTTTCCCTGTGAGAATTGAGTGAATTTTTGAACAGAAAACTTCCTGCTTCTTAGGTTTTTCAAGGTGTATACAGGCTGTGTTTGTTCCATATTGGGCTCTTCAGCTCAGTTGAAGAAACACATGTGTCTCTCCAAAGAAACCATCTATGTTAGAAGCTGCAGCATCTAGCACATTGTTTCCCGGTGAGAACTGAGATTCTTTCTGAAAGCAATACTTCTTGCAAGTTAGGTTTCTGAAGGTGGGGATAGGCTTTCTTGTTCCAAATAGGCCTATTCATGAGAGTTGAAGATACACATATATCACTGCAGATAAATCCATGTATGTTAGAAGCTGCAAAAACTAGCAAATTGTTTCCCAGTGAGAATTGATTTCTTTTTAGAAGGGAATACTTCTGGAACCTAGGTATCTCAAGGTGTAGAAAGGCTGATTTTGTTAGAAGTATGTGTATGCAGCAGAGTTGATGTAACACATGTATCTCTCGAAAGAAAACCATCTGCGTTAACTCTTTGAGCATCAGACACACTGCTCCCTGTGAGCATTGAGTTAGTTTTTGAAAGGAAAACCTCCTGAAGCTTGAATGTTTCAAGGTGGATGTTGCCTCTGTTTGTTCGAAATAGGGCTATTCATCTCAGTTGAAGAAATACATGTATCACTAAAAAGAAGACCATCTGTGTTACAAGCTGCAGTATCTAACACATGGTTTCCCTGTGACAAATGAGTGAGTTTAGGAACGTAAACTTCCTGCAACTTTGCTTTCTCTCGGTGGAGATAGGCTCTGTTTGTTTCAAGTCGGCCTATACTGTTGAGTTGAAGAAACACATGTATCTCTCGAAAGAAAACAATCTGTGTTAGAAGCAGACTCATAGAGCACATTGTTTCCCAGTGAGAAATGATGGACTTATTGAAAGGAAAACTCCTGCTCCCTGGAATTGTCATGGTGGACATAGGCTCTGTTGGTACCAAGAAACTCTATTCAGCTCAGTTGAAAATACACATGTATCAGTCCAAAGAAACCATCTCTGTTAGAAGCTGTACCATATACCACATTGTTTCCTTAGGGGAATTCAGTTTCTGATAGAAATACTTCCTGCTAATTAGGTTTGACAAGGACGCGCTTCACTTTCTTCCAAATAGGCCTTTTAAGCACAGTTGAAGAAACACATGTATCATGCAAAGAAAATCATCTATATTAGAAGTTGAAGTATCTAGTCCACTGTTTTCCTTGGAGAATTGAGTGAGTTTCTTAAAGTGCTACTTCTTACCACTTAGGTATTTCAAGGTGGAGATAAGCTCTTGTTCCAAATATTCCTATTTAGATGAGATGAAGAAACACATGTATCTCTCCAAAGAAAACCATCTGTGTTAGAAGCAGGATCTTCAAGCCCCTAATTTTTCTGTCAGAATTGAATTAGTTTTTGAAAGGAAAACCTCTGCTTCTTAGGATTTTCAAGGAGTAGATATGATCTGTTTGTTCCATGTAGGCCTGTTCAGCTGAGTTGAAAAACGGATGTTGTAGAACAAAGAAAGCCATCTGTGTTAGACGCTGCAGCATCAAGCACATTGTTTCCCTATGAGACCTGAGTTAGTTTCTGAAAGTAATACTTCCTGCAACTTATGTTTTTCAAGGTGGATATAGGCTCTTTTTGTTCCATATAGGCCTATGAGGCTGAGTGGAAGAAACACATGTATCAAGCCAAAGAAAACCATTTTAGATAGAAGCTGCAGCATCTAGCTCCATGTTTCCCTGTGAATATTGAGTTAATTTTACAAAGGAGTACTTCCTGCAACTTAGGTTTCTCAAGGTGGAGGGAAGCTTACTTTGTTACCAGTATGCCTATTGAGAAGATTTGATGACACACATGAATCTCTCGAAAGAAAATAATCCACATTCGAGGCAGGAGTATCTAGCCCACTGTCTCCCTCTGAGAACTTAGTTAATTTCTGAAATTAATAGATCCTGAAACGTCGGTTTTGAAAGGTGGAGATAGACTCTCTTTGTTCCGAATATCTCTATTCAGCTGAGATGAAAGAACACATATATCAATTGAAAACAAACCGCTGTTGTTAGATGCAGGATCATTGAGCTTACTGTTTCCCTGTTAGATTTCAGTTATTTTTTCCAAGAAAAACCTTGTGCTACTTAGCATGTTCAAATAGGCATATTCAGCACAGTTGATGAAACACATATGTCACTGCAAAAAAGGACATGTGTGTTAGAAGTTACAGCATTTAGCACATTGTTTCCCTGTGAGAATTCAGTTATATTCTGATAGCAATACTTCCTGCAACTTAGGTTTTTCCAGCTGGAGATTGTCTCTCTTCGTTCCAAATATCCCTATTCGGCTGAGTGGAAAAAAACACACGTATCTCTCCAAAGAAAACCATCTGTGTTAGAAGCAGGGGCATCTATCACACTGATTCCCTGTGAGAATTGACATATTTTTTGAAAGGAAAAGTTCCTTCTACTTAGGAATTTCAAGATAGTGATAGGCTCTTTTTATTCCCCAGTAGGCCTATTGAGCAGACCTGAAGAAACACATATATCACTTCAAAGACAAACATCTATGTTGAAAGCTGCAGCATCTAGCACCTTGGTTGCCTGTGAGAATTGAGTTAGTTTTAGAAAGGAATACTTCCTGCAACTTATGTTTCTCTAAGTAGATGTAGGCTTAGTTTGTTGCCTGTAGGCCTATTGATAAGAGTTGATGGAACACATGTATCTCTCAAAAGGGTACCATCTGGGTTCAAAGCTAGAGCACCTAGCACTTGATTCCCTATGAGAATTGAGTGAATTTGTGAAAATAATACTCCCTGCATCTTCGGATTTTCTTTCTGGAGATAGATTCTCATTGTTCCAAATAGGCCTATTTAGCATAGTTGAAGAAATGTCTGTACCAATCGAACGAAAATCATCTGTGCTAGAAGCAGGATCATCAAGCACATTGTTTTGGAGTGAGAATTGAATTAGTTTTTGAGAAGAAAACTTTCTCCTACTTACGTTATTCAAGGTGAAGTTAGACTGGCTTTGTTCCACATTGCCTTGTTCAGGTCACTTGAAGAAACACTTGTATCACTCTAAGGAAAACCATGTATGTTAGAAGCTGCAGAATCTGGCACACTGTTTCACTCTGAGAATTGATTAAGTTTTTGAAAGGGATTCCTCCCATAACTTAGATTTATCCAGAAGACGATTGGCTTTCTTGGTTCCAAGTAGTCATACTCACCTCAGTTGAAGAAACACATGTATCAACAGGCAGAAAAACATCTGTGTGAGAAGAAGGATCATCTAGCACATTGTTTTCCTGTGAGAATTGAGTTCGATTTTGAAAGGAAAATGTCCTGCTATGGAGGTTATTTAAGGTGGAGGATGGCTCTGATTGTTCCAAATAAGCCTATTCAGCTGATTTGAAGAAACACATGTATCAATGGAAAGAAACCCATCTGAGTTAGAGGCACGATCATCTATCACATAGTTTTTTATTTTTGTGATAATTGAGTTACTGTTTGAAAGGGAAACTTCATGCTACTTTAGGATATCAAGGTGGTGGTAGGCTCTCTTTATTCCAAATAGGCCTATTCAGCAGATTGAAGAAACACATATAGCACTGCAAAGATAACCATCTATGTTAGAAGCTGCAGATTTGAGCACATGGTTTGCTTGTGAGAATTGAGTCCGTTTTGAAAGGAATTTCCCTTGCAACTTAGACTTTTCGAGGTGGAGGTAGGCTCTGGTTGTTCCAAGTAGCCCTATTCAGATCAGTTGAAGAAACACCATGTATCACTTCAAAGAAGACCATATGTGTGAGAGCTGCGGCATCTAGCACATTGTTTCCCGGTGAGAATTCAATGAGTTTCTGAAAGTAATCCTTCCTCCAACTTATGCTTTTCATGGTTGACCTAGGCTGTCTTTGTGCCAAATAGGCCTATTCAGCTGAGTTGAACAAACAGCTGTACAACTCTAAAGAAAACCATCTATGTTTCAAACGGTACCAACTATCACCTTGTTTCCAAGTGAAAATTGAGTTAGTTTTTGGAAGGTGTTCCTCCTTCAACTTCGATTTTGAACGTTGGAGATTAGCTCTTGTGGTTCCAAAGGGGCATAGTCAGCTCAGTTGAAGAAACCCATGTATCACTGCAAAGAAGAACATCTGTGTTAAAAGCGTCATTATCTAGCACATTGTTTCCCTATGAGAATTGAGTAATTTTTGACAGGAACTCCACCTTCAACTTAGATTATTCAAAGTGGAGATAGGCTGTCTTTGCTTCAAATAGGCCTACTCACCTGAACTGAATGAACACATGTTTCTCTAGAAAGAAAACCATCTGTCATGGAAGCCAGATCAAAAGTCACATTGTTTCCCTGTGAGAATTGAGTGAATTTTTGAACAGAAAACTTCCTGCTTCTTAGGTTTTTCAAGGTGTATACAGGCTGTGTTTGTTCCATATTGGGCTCTTCAGCTCAGTTGAAGAAACACATGTGTCTCTCCAAAGAAACCATCTATGTTAGAAGCTGCAGCATCTAGCACATTGTTTCCCGGTGAGAACTGAGATTCTTTCTGAAAGCAATACTTCTTGCAAGTTAGGTTTCTGAAGGTGGGGATAGGCTTTCTTGTTCCAAATAGGCCTATTCATGAGAGTTGAAGATACACATATATCACTGCAGATAAATCCATGTATGTTAGAAGCTGCAAAAACTAGCAAATTGTTTCCCAGTGAGAATTGATTTCTTTTTAGAAGGGAATACTTCTGGAACCTAGGTATCTCAAGGTGTAGAAAGGCTGATTTTGTTAGAAGTATGTGTATGCAGCAGAGTTGATGTAACACATGTATCTCTCGAAAGAAAACCATCTGCGTTAACTCTTTGAGCATCAGACACACTGCTCCCTGTGAGCATTGAGTTAGTTTTTGAAAGGAAAACCTCCTGAAGCTTGAATGTTTCAAGGTGGATGTTGCCTCTGTTTGTTCGAAATAGGGCTATTCATCTCAGTTGAAGAAATACATGTATCACTAAAAAGAAGACCATCTGTGTTACAAGCTGCAGTATCTAACACATGGTTTCCCTGTGACAAATGAGTGAGTTTAGGAACGTAAACTTCCTGCAACTTTGCTTTCTCTCGGTGGAGATAGGCTCTGTTTGTTTCAAGTCGGCCTATACTGTTGAGTTGAAGAAACACATGTATCTCTCGAAAGAAAACAATCTGTGTTAGAAGCAGACTCATAGAGCACATTGTTTCCCAGTGAGAAATGATGGACTTATTGAAAGGAAAACTCCTGCTCCCTGGAATTGTCATGGTGGACATAGGCTCTGTTGGTACCAAGAAACTCTATTCAGCTCAGTTGAAAATACACATGTATCAGTCCAAAGAAACCATCTCTGTTAGAAGCTGTACCATATACCACATTGTTTCCTTAGGGGAATTCAGTTTCTGATAGAAATACTTCCTGCTAATTAGGTTTGACAAGGACGCGCTTCACTTTCTTCCAAATAGGCCTTTTAAGCACAGTTGAAGAAACACATGTATCATGCAAAGAAAATCATCTATATTAGAAGTTGAAGTATCTAGTCCACTGTTTTCCTTGGAGAATTGAGTGAGTTTCTTAAAGTGCTACTTCTTACCACTTAGGTATTTCAAGGTGGAGATAAGCTCTTGTTCCAAATATTCCTATTTAGATGAGATGAAGAAACACATGTATCTCTCCAAAGAAAACCATCTGTGTTAGAAGCAGGATCTTCAAGCCCCTAATTTTTCTGTCAGAATTGAATTAGTTTTTGAAAGGAAAACCTCTGCTTCTTAGGATTTTCAAGGAGTAGATATGATCTGTTTGTTCCATGTAGGCCTGTTCAGCTGAGTTGAAAAACGGATGTTGTAGAACAAAGAAAGCCATCTGTGTTAGACGCTGCAGCATCAAGCACATTGTTTCCCTATGAGACCTGAGTTAGTTTCTGAAAGTAATACTTCCTGCAACTTATGTTTTTCAAGGTGGATATAGGCTCTTTTTGTTCCATATAGGCCTATGAGGCTGAGTGGAAGAAACACATGTATCAAGCCAAAGAAAACCATTTTAGATAGAAGCTGCAGCATCTAGCTCCATGTTTCCCTGTGAATATTGAGTTAATTTTACAAAGGAGTACTTCCTGCAACTTAGGTTTCTCAAGGTGGAGGGAAGCTTACTTTGTTACCAGTATGCCTATTGAGAAGATTTGATGACACACATGAATCTCTCGAAAGAAAATAATCCACATTCGAGGCAGGAGTATCTAGCCCACTGTCTCCCTCTGAGAACTTAGTTAATTTCTGAAATTAATAGATCCTGAAACGTCGGTTTTGAAAGGTGGAGATAGACTCTCTTTGTTCCGAATATCTCTATTCAGCTGAGATGAAAGAACACATATATCAATTGAAAACAAACCGCTGTTGTTAGATGCAGGATCATTGAGCTTACTGTTTCCCTGTTAGATTTCAGTTATTTTTTCCAAGAAAAACCTTGTGCTACTTAGCATGTTCAAATAGGCATATTCAGCACAGTTGATGAAACACATATGTCACTGCAAAAAAGGACATGTGTGTTAGAAGTTACAGCATTTAGCACATTGTTTCCCTGTGAGAATTCAGTTATATTCTGATAGCAATACTTCCTGCAACTTAGGTTTTTCCAGCTGGAGATTGTCTCTCTTCGTTCCAAATATCCCTATTCGGCTGAGTGGAAAAAAACACACGTATCTCTCCAAAGAAAACCATCTGTGTTAGAAGCAGGGGCATCTATCACACTGATTCCCTGTGAGAATTGACATATTTTTTGAAAGGAAAAGTTCCTTCTACTTAGGAATTTCAAGATAGTGATAGGCTCTTTTTATTCCCCAGTAGGCCTATTGAGCAGACCTGAAGAAACACATATATCACTTCAAAGACAAACATCTATGTTGAAAGCTGCAGCATCTAGCACCTTGGTTGCCTGTGAGAATTGAGTTAGTTTTAGAAAGGAATACTTCCTGCAACTTATGTTTCTCTAAGTAGATGTAGGCTTAGTTTGTTGCCTGTAGGCCTATTGATAAGAGTTGATGGAACACATGTATCTCTCAAAAGGGTACCATCTGGGTTCAAAGCTAGAGCACCTAGCACTTGATTCCCTATGAGAATTGAGTGAATTTGTGAAAATAATACTCCCTGCATCTTCGGATTTTCTTTCTGGAGATAGATTCTCATTGTTCCAAATAGGCCTATTTAGCATAGTTGAAGAAATGTCTGTACCAATCGAACGAAAATCATCTGTGCTAGAAGCAGGATCATCAAGCACATTGTTTTGGAGTGAGAATTGAATTAGTTTTTGAGAAGAAAACTTTCTCCTACTTACGTTATTCAAGGTGAAGTTAGACTGGCTTTGTTCCACATTGCCTTGTTCAGGTCACTTGAAGAAACACTTGTATCACTCTAAGGAAAACCATGTATGTTAGAAGCTGCAGAATCTGGCACACTGTTTCACTCTGAGAATTGATTAAGTTTTTGAAAGGGATTCCTCCCATAACTTAGATTTATCCAGAAGACGATTGGCTTTCTTGGTTCCAAGTAGTCATACTCACCTCAGTTGAAGAAACACATGTATCAACAGGCAGAAAAACATCTGTGTGAGAAGAAGGATCATCTAGCACATTGTTTTCCTGTGAGAATTGAGTTCGATTTTGAAAGGAAAATGTCCTGCTATGGAGGTTATTTAAGGTGGAGGATGGCTCTGATTGTTCCAAATAAGCCTATTCAGCTGATTTGAAGAAACACATGTATCAATGGAAAGAAACCCATCTGAGTTAGAGGCACGATCATCTATCACATAGTTTTTTATTTTTGTGATAATTGAGTTACTGTTTGAAAGGGAAACTTCATGCTACTTTAGGATATCAAGGTGGTGGTAGGCTCTCTTTATTCCAAATAGGCCTATTCAGCAGATTGAAGAAACACATATAGCACTGCAAAGATAACCATCTATGTTAGAAGCTGCAGATTTGAGCACATGGTTTGCTTGTGAGAATTGAGTCCGTTTTGAAAGGAATTTCCCTTGCAACTTAGACTTTTCGAGGTGGAGGTAGGCTCTGGTTGTTCCAAGTAGCCCTATTCAGATCAGTTGAAGAAACACCATGTATCACTTCAAAGAAGACCATATGTGTGAGAGCTGCGGCATCTAGCACATTGTTTCCCGGTGAGAATTCAATGAGTTTCTGAAAGTAATCCTTCCTCCAACTTATGCTTTTCATGGTTGACCTAGGCTGTCTTTGTGCCAAATAGGCCTATTCAGCTGAGTTGAACAAACAGCTGTACAACTCTAAAGAAAACCATCTATGTTTCAAACGGTACCAACTATCACCTTGTTTCCAAGTGAAAATTGAGTTAGTTTTTGGAAGGTGTTCCTCCTTCAACTTCGATTTTGAACGTTGGAGATTAGCTCTTGTGGTTCCAAAGGGGCATAGTCAGCTCAGTTGAAGAAACCCATGTATCACTGCAAAGAAGAACATCTGTGTTAAAAGCGTCATTATCTAGCACATTGTTTCCCTATGAGAATTGAGTAATTTTTGACAGGAACTCCACCTTCAACTTAGATTATTCAAAGTGGAGATAGGCTGTCTTTGCTTCAAATAGGCCTACTCACCTGAACTGAATGAACACATGTTTCTCTAGAAAGAAAACCATCTGTCATGGAAGCCAGATCAAAAGTCACATTGTTTCCCTGTGAGAATTGAGTGAATTTTTGAACAGAAAACTTCCTGCTTCTTAGGTTTTTCAAGGTGTATACAGGCTGTGTTTGTTCCATATTGGGCTCTTCAGCTCAGTTGAAGAAACACATGTGTCTCTCCAAAGAAACCATCTATGTTAGAAGCTGCAGCATCTAGCACATTGTTTCCCGGTGAGAACTGAGATTCTTTCTGAAAGCAATACTTCTTGCAAGTTAGGTTTCTGAAGGTGGGGATAGGCTTTCTTGTTCCAAATAGGCCTATTCATGAGAGTTGAAGATACACATATATCACTGCAGATAAATCCATGTATGTTAGAAGCTGCAAAAACTAGCAAATTGTTTCCCAGTGAGAATTGATTTCTTTTTAGAAGGGAATACTTCTGGAACCTAGGTATCTCAAGGTGTAGAAAGGCTGATTTTGTTAGAAGTATGTGTATGCAGCAGAGTTGATGTAACACATGTATCTCTCGAAAGAAAACCATCTGCGTTAACTCTTTGAGCATCAGACACACTGCTCCCTGTGAGCATTGAGTTAGTTTTTGAAAGGAAAACCTCCTGAAGCTTGAATGTTTCAAGGTGGATGTTGCCTCTGTTTGTTCGAAATAGGGCTATTCATCTCAGTTGAAGAAATACATGTATCACTAAAAAGAAGACCATCTGTGTTACAAGCTGCAGTATCTAACACATGGTTTCCCTGTGACAAATGAGTGAGTTTAGGAACGTAAACTTCCTGCAACTTTGCTTTCTCTCGGTGGAGATAGGCTCTGTTTGTTTCAAGTCGGCCTATACTGTTGAGTTGAAGAAACACATGTATCTCTCGAAAGAAAACAATCTGTGTTAGAAGCAGACTCATAGAGCACATTGTTTCCCAGTGAGAAATGATGGACTTATTGAAAGGAAAACTCCTGCTCCCTGGAATTGTCATGGTGGACATAGGCTCTGTTGGTACCAAGAAACTCTATTCAGCTCAGTTGAAAATACACATGTATCAGTCCAAAGAAACCATCTCTGTTAGAAGCTGTACCATATACCACATTGTTTCTTTGGGGAATTCAGGTTCTGATAGAAATACTTCCTGCTAATTAGGTTTGACAAGGACGCGCTTCACTTTCTTCCAAATAGGCCTTTTAAGCACAGTTGAAGAAACACATGTATCATGCAAAGAAAATCATCTATATTAGAAGTTGAAGTATCTAGTCCACTGTTTTCCTTGGAGAATTGAGTGAGTTTCTTAAAGTGCTACTTCTTACCACTTAGGTATTTCAAGGTGGAGATAAGCTCTTGTTCCAAATATTCCTATTTAGATGAGATGAAGAAACACATGTATCTCTCCAAAGAAAACCATCTGTGTTAGAAGCAGGATCTTCAAGCCCCTAATTTTTCTGTCAGAATTGAATTAGTTTTTGAAAGGAAAACCTCTGCTTCTTAGGATTTTCAAGGAGTAGATATGATCTGTTTGTTCCATGTAGGCCTGTTCAGCTGAGTTGAAAAACGGATGTTGTAGAACAAAGAAAGCCATCTGTGTTAGACGCTGCAGCATCAAGCACATTGTTTCCCTATGAGACCTGAGTTAGTTTCTGAAAGTAATACTTCCTGCAACTTATGTTTTTCAAGGTGGATATAGGCTCTTTTTGTTCCATATAGGCCTATGAGGCTGAGTGGAAGAAACACATGTATCAAGCCAAAGAAAACCATTTTAGATAGAAGCTGCAGCATCTAGCTCCATGTTTCCCTGTGAATATTGAGTTAATTTTACAAAGGAGTACTTCCTGCAACTTAGGTTTCTCAAGGTGGAGGGAAGCTTACTTTGTTACCAGTATGCCTATTGAGAAGATTTGATGACACACATGAATCTCTCGAAAGAAAATAATCGACATTCGAGGCAGGAGTATCTAGCCCACTGTCTCCCTCTGAGAACTTAGTTAATTTCTGAAATTAATAGATCCTGAAACGTCGGTTTTGAAAGGTGGAGATAGACTCTCTTTGTTCCGAATATCTCTATTCAGCTGAGATGAAAGAACACATATATCAATTGAAAACAAACCGCTGTTGTTAGATGCAGGATCATTGAGCTTACTGTTTCCCTGTTAGATTTCAGTTATTTTTTCCAAGAAAAACCTTGTGCTACTTAGCATGTTCAAATAGGCATATTCAGCACAGTTGATGAAACACATATGTCACTGCAAAAAAGGACATGTGTGTTAGAAGTTACAGCATTTAGCACATTGTTTCCCTGTGAGAATTCAGTTATATTCTGATAGCAATACTTCCTGCAACTTAGGTTTTTCCAGCTGGAGATAGTCTCTCTTCGTTCCAAATATCCCTATTCAGCTGAGTTGAAAAAACACACGTATCTCTCCAAAGAAAACCATCTGTGTTAGAAGCAGGGGCATCTATCACACTGATTCCCTGTGAGAATTGACATATTTTTTGAAAGGAAAAGTTCCTTCTACTTAGGAATTTCGAGATAGTGATAGGCTCTTTTTATTCCCCAGTAGGCCTATTGAGTAGACCTGAAGAAACACATATATCACTTCAAAGAAAAACATCTATGTTGAAAGCTGCAGCATCTAGCACCTTGGTTGCCTGTGAGAATTGAGTTAGTTTTAGAAAGGAATACTTCCTGCAACTTATGTTTCTCTAAGTAGATGTAGGCTTAGTTTGTCGCCTGTAGGCCTATTGGTAAGAGTTGATGGAACACATGTATCTCTCAAAAGGGTACCATCTGGGTTCAAAGCTAGAGCACCTAGCACTTGATTCCCTATGAGAATTGAGTGAATTTGTGAAAATAATACTCCCTGCATCTTCGGATTTTCTTTCTGGAGATAGATTCTGGTTGTTCCAAATAGGCCTATTTAGCATAGTTGAAGAAATGTCTGTACCAATCGAAAGAAAATCATCTGTGCTAGAAGCAGGATCATCAAGCACATTGTTTCGGAGTGAGAATTGAATTAGTTTTTGAGAAGAAAACTTTCTCCTACTTAGGTTATTCAAGGTGAAATTAGACTGGGTTTGTTCCACATTGCCTTGTTCAGGTCACTTGAAGAAACACTTGTATCACTCTAAGGAAAACCATGTATGTTAGAAGCTGCAGAATCTGGCACACTGTTTCACTCTGAGAAGTGAGTAAGTTTTTGAAAGGAATTCCTCCCCTAACTTAGATTTATCCAGAAGACGATTGGCTTTCTTGGTTCCAAGTAGTCATACTCACCTCAGTTGAAGAAACACATGTATCAACAGGCAGAAAAACATCTGTGTGAGAAGAAGGATCATCTAGCACATTGTTTTCCTGTGAGAATTGAGTTCGATTTTGAAAGGAAAATGTCCTGCTATGGAGGTTATTTAAGGTGGAGGATGGCTCTGATTGTTCCAAATAAGCCTATTCAGCTGATTTGAAGAAACACATGTATCAATGGAAAGAAACCCATCTGAGTTAGAGGCACGATCATCTATCACATAGTTTTTTATTTTTGTGATAATTGAGTTACTGTTTGAAAGGGAAACTTCATGCTACTTTAGGATATAAAGGTGGTGGTAGGCTCTCTTTATTCCAAATAGGCCTATTCAGCAGATTGAAGAAACACATATAGCACTGCAAAGATAACCATCTATGTTAGAAGCTGCAGATTTGAGCACATGGTTTGCTTGTGAGAATTGAGTCCGTTTTGAAAGGAATTTCCCTTGCAACTTAGACTTTTCGAGGTGGAGGTAGGCTCTGGTTGTTCCAAGTAGCCCTATTCAGATCAGTTGAAGAAACACCATGTATCACTTCAAAGAAGACCATATGTGTGAGAGCTGCGGCATCTAGCACATTGTTTCCCGGTGAGAATTCAATGAGTTTCTGAAAGTAATCCTTCCTCCAACTTATGCTTTTCATGGTTGACCTAGGCTGTCTTTGTGCCAAATAGGCCTATTCAGCTGAGTTGAACAAACAGCTGTACAACTCTAAAGAAAACCATCTATGTTTCAAACGGTACCAACTATCACCTTGTTTCCAAGTGAAAATTGAGTTAGTTTTTGGAAGGTGTTCCTCCTTCAACTTCGATTTTGAACGTTGGAGATTAGCTCTTGTGGTTCCAAAGGGGCATAGTCAGCTCAGTTGAAGAAACCCATGTATCACTGCAAAGAAGAACATCTGTGTTAAAAGCGTCATTATCTAGCACATTGTTTCCCTATGAGAATTGAGTAATTTTTGACAGGAACTCCACCTTCAACTTAGATTATTCAAAGTGGAGATAGGCTGTCTTTGCTTCAAATAGGCCTACTCACCTGAACTGAATGAACACATGTTTCTCTAGAAAGAAAACCATCTGTCATGGAAGCCAGATCAAAAGTCACATTGTTTCCCTGTGAGAATTGAGTGAATTTTTGAACAGAAAACTTCCTGCTTCTTAGGTTTTTCAAGGTGTATACAGGCTGTGTTTGTTCCATATTGGGCTCTTCAGCTCAGTTGAAGAAACACATGTGTCTCTCCAAAGAAACCATCTATGTTAGAAGCTGCAGCATCTAGCACATTGTTTCCCGGTGAGAACTGAGATTCTTTCTGAAAGCAATACTTCTTGCAAGTTAGGTTTCTGAAGGTGGGGATAGGCTTTCTTGTTCCAAATAGGCCTATTCATGAGAGTTGAAGATACACATATATCACTACAGATAAATCCATGTATGTTAGAAGCTGCAAAAACTAGCAAATTGTTTCCCAGTGAGAATTGATTTCTTTTCACAAGGGAATACTTCTGGAACCTAGGTATCTCAAGGTGTAGAAAGGCTGATTTTGTTAGAAGTATGTGTATGCAGCAGAGTTGATGTAACACATGTATCTCTCGAAAGAAAACCATCTGCGTTAACTCTTTGAGCATCAGACACACTGCTCCCTGTGAGCATTGAGTTAGTTTTTGAAAGGAAAACCTCCTGAAGCTTGAATGTTTTAAGGTGTATGTTGCCTCTGTTTGTTCGAAATAGGGCTATTCATCTCAGTTGAAGAAATACATGTATCACTAAAAAGAAGACCATCTGTGTTACAAGCTGCAGTATCTAACACATGGTTTCCCTGTGACAAATGAGTTCGTTTAGGAACGTAAACTTCCTGCAACTTTGCTTTCTCTCGGAGGAGATAGGCTCTGTTTGTTTCAAGTCGGCCTATACTGTTGAGTTGAAGAAACACATGTATCTCTCGAAAGAAAACAATCTGTGTTAGAAGCAGACTCATAGAGCACATTGTTTCCCAGTGAGAAATGATGGACTTATTGAAAGGAAAACTCCTGCTCCCTGGAATTGTCATGGTGGACATAGGCTCTGTTTGTACCAAGAAACTCTATTCAGCTCAGTTGAAAATACACATGTATCACTCCAAAGAAACCATCTCTGTTAGAAGCTGTACCATATACCACATTGTTTCCTTAGGGGAATTCAGTTTCTGATAGAAATACTTCCTGCTAATTAGGTTTGACAAGGACGCGCTTCACTTTCTTCCAAATAGGCCTTTTAAGCACAGTTGAAGAAACACATGTATCATGCAAAGAAAATCATCTATATTAGAAGTTGAAGTATCTAGTCCACTGTTTTCCTTGGAGAATTGAGTGAGTTTCTTAAAGTGCTACTTCTTACCACTTAGGTATTTCAAGGTGGAGATAAGCTCTTGTTCCAAATATTCCTATTTAGATGAGATGAAGAAACACATGTATCTCTCCAAAGAAAACCATCTGTGTTAGAAGCAGGATCTTCAAGCCCCTAATTTTTCTGTCAGAATTGAATTAGTTTTTGAAAGGAAAACCTCTGCTTCTTAGGATTTTCAAGGAGTAGATATGATCTGTTTGTTCCATGTAGGCCTGTTCAGCTGAGTTGAAAAACGGATGTTGTAGAACAAAGAAAGCCATCTGTGTTAGACGCTGCAGCATCAAGCACATTGTTTCCCTATGAGACCTGAGTTAGTTTCTGAAAGTAATACTTCCTGCAACTTATGTTTTTCAAGGTGGATATAGGCTCTTTTTGTTCCATATAGGCCTATGAGGCTGAGTGGAAGAAACACATGAATCAACCCAAAGAAAACCATTTTAGATAGAAGCTGCAGCATCTAGCTCCATGTTTCCCTGTGAATATTGAGTTAATTTTACAAAGGAGTACTTCCTGCAACTTAGGTTTCTCAAGGTGGAGAGAAGCTTACTTTTTTACCAGTATGCCTATTGAGAAGATTTGATGACACACATGAATCTCTCGAAAGAAAATAATCGACATTCGAGGCAGGAGTATCTAGCACATTGTCTCCCTCTGAGAACTTAGTTAATTTCTGAAATTAATAGATCCTGAAACGTCGGTTTTGAAAGGTAGAGATAGACTCTCTTTGTTCCGAATATCTCTATTCAGCTGAGTTGAAAGAACACATATATCAATTGAAAACAAACCGCTGTTGTTAGATGCAGGATCATTGAGCTTACTGTTTCCCTGTTAGATTTCAGTTGTTTTTTCCAAGAAAAACCTTGTGCTACTTAGCATGTTCAAATAGGCATATTCAGCTCAGTTGATGAAACACATATGTCACTGCAAAAAAGGCCATCTGTGTTAGAAGTTACAGCATTTAGCACATTGTTTCCCTGTGAGAATTCAGTTATATTCTGATAGCAATACTTCCTGCAACTTAGGTTTTTCCAGCTGGAGATAGTCTCTCTTCGTTCCAAATATCCCTATTCGGCTGAGTTGAAAAAACACACGTATCTCTCCAAAGAAAACCATCTGTGTTAGAAGCAGGGGCATCTATCACACTGATTCCCTGTGAGAATTGACATATTTTTTGAAAGGAAAAGTTCCTTCTACTTAGGAATTTCGAGATAGTGATAGGCTCTTTTTATTCCCCAGTAGGCCTATTGAGTAGACCTGAAGAAACACATATATCACTTCAAAGAAAAACATCTATGTTGAAAGCTGCAGCATCTAGCACCTTGGTTGCCTGTGAGAATTGAGTTAGTTTTAGAAAGGAATACTTCCTGCAACTTATGTTTCTCTAAGTAGATGTAGGCTTAGTTTGTCGCCTGTAGGCCTATTGGTAAGAGTTGATGGAACACATGTATCTCTCAAAAGGGTACCATCTGGGTTCAAAGCTAGAGCACCTAGCACTTGATTCCCTATGAGAATTGAGTGAATTTGTGAAAATAATACTCCCTGCATCTTCGGATTTTCTTTCTGGAGATAGATTCTGGTTGTTCCAAATAGGCCTATTTAGCATAGTTGAAGAAATGTCTGTACCAATCGAAAGAAAATCATCTGTGCTGGAAGCAGGATCATCAAGCACATTGTTTTGGAGTGAGAATTGAATTAGTTTTTGAGAAGAAAACTTTCTCCTACTTAGGTTATTCAACGTGAAATTAGACTGGGTTTGTTCCACATTGCCTTGTTCAGGTCACTTGAAGAAACACTTGTATCACTCTAAGGAAAACCATGTATGTTAGAAGCTGCAGAATCTGGCACACTGTTTCACTCTGAGAAGTGAGTAAGTTTTTGAAAGGAATTCCTCCCCTAACTTAGATTTATCCAGAAGACGATTGGCTTTCTTGGTTCCAAGTAGTCATACTCACCTCAGTTGAAGAAACACATGTATCAACAGGCAGAAAAACATCTGTGTGAGAAGAAGGATCATCTAGCACATTGTTTTCCTGTGAGAATTGAGTTCGATTTTGAAAGGAAAATGTCCTGCTATGGAGGTTATTTAAGGTGGAGGATGGCTCTGATTGTTCCAAATAAGCCTATTCAGCTGATTTGAAGAAACACATGTATCAATGGAAAGAAACCCATCTGAGTTAGAGGCACGATCATCTATCACATAGTTTTTTATTTTTGTGATAATTGAGTTACTGTTTGAAAGGGAAACTTCATGCTACTTTAGGATATAAAGGTGGTGGTAGGCTCTCTTTATTCCAAATAGGCCTATTCAGCAGATTGAAGAAACACATATAGCACTGCAAAGATAACCATCTATGTTAGAAGCTGCAGATTTGAGCACATGGTTTGCTTGTGAGAATTGAGTCCATTTTGAAAGGAATTTCCCTTGCAACTTAGACTTTTCGAGGTGGAGGTAGGCTCTGGTTGTTCCAAGTAGCCCTATTCAGATCAGTTGAAGAAACACCATGTATCACTTCAAAGAAGACCATATGTGTGAGAGCTGCGGCATCTAGCACATTGTTTCCCGGTGAGAATTCAATGAGTTTCTGAAAGTAATCCTTCCTCCAACTTATGCTTTTCATGGTTGACCTAGGCTGTCTTTGTGCCAAATAGGCCTATTCAGCTGAGTTGAACAAACAGCTGTACAACTCTAAAGAAAACCATCTATGTTTCAAACGGTACCAACTATCACCTTGTTTCCAAGTGAAAATTGAGTTAGTTTTTGGAAGGTGTTCCTCCTTCAACTTCGATTTTGAACGTTGGAGATTAGCTCTTGTGGTTCCAAAGGGGCATAGTCAGCTCAGTTGAAGAAACCCATGTATCACTGCAAAGAAGAACATCTGTGTTAAAAGCGTCATTATCTAGCACATTGTTTCCCTATGAGAATTGAGTAATTTTTGACAGGAACTACACCTTCAACTTAGATTATTCAAAGTGGAGATAGGCTGTCTTTGCTTCAAATAGGCCTACTCACCTGAACTGAATGAACACATGTTTCTCTAGAAAGAAAACCATCTGTCATGGAAGCCAGATCAAAAGTCACATTGTTTCCCTGTGAGAATTGAGTGAATTTTTGAACAGAAAACTTCCTGCTTCTTAGGTTTTTCAAGGTGTATACAGGCTGTGTTTGTTCCATATTGGGCTCTTCAGCTCAGTTGAAGAAACACATGTGTCTCTCCAAAGAAACCATCTATGTTAGAAGCTGCAGCATCTAGCACATTGTTTCCCGGTGAGAACTGAGATTCTTTCTGAAAGCAATACTTCTTGCAAGTTAGGTTTCTGAAGGTGGGGATAGGCTTTCTTGTTCCAAATAGGCCTATTCATGAGAGTTGAAGATACACATATATCACTGCAGATAAATCCATGTATGTTAGAAGCTGCAAAAACTAGCAAATTGTTTCCCAGTGAGAATTGATTTCTTTTTAGAAGGGAATACTTCTGGAACCTAGGTATCTCAAGGTGTAGAAAGGCTGATTTTGTTAGAAGTATGTGTATGCAGCAGAGTTGATGTAACACATGTATCTCTCGAAAGAAAACCATCTGCGTTAACTCTTTGAGCATCAGACACACTGCTCCCTGTGAGCATTGAGTTAGTTTTTGAAAGGAAAACCTCCTGAAGCTTGAATGTTTCAAGGTGGATGTTGCCTCTGTTTGTTCGAAATAGGGCTATTCATCTCAGTTGAAGAAATACATGTATCACTAAAAAGAAGACCATCTGTGTTACAAGCTGCAGTATCTAACACATGGTTTCCCTGTGACAAATGAGTGAGTTTAGGAACGTAAACTTCCTGCAACTTTGCTTTCTCTCGGTGGAGATAGGCTCTGTTTGTTTCAAGTCGGCCTATACTGTTGAGTTGAAGAAACACATGTATCTCTCGAAAGAAAACAATCTGTGTTAGAAGCAGACTCATAGAGCACATTGTTTCCCAGTGAGAAATGATGGACTTATTGAAAGGAAAACTCCTGCTCCCTGGAATTGTCATGGTGGACATAGGCTCTGTTGGTACCAAGAAACTCTATTCAGCTCAGTTGAAAATACACATGTATCAGTCCAAAGAAACCATCTCTGTTAGAAGCTGTACCATATACCACATTGTTTCCTTAGGGGAATTCAGGTTCTGATAGAAATACTTCCTGCTAATTAGGTTTGACAAGGACGCGCTTCACTTTCTTCCAAATAGGCCTTTTAAGCACAGTTGAAGAAACACATGTATCATGCAAAGAAAATCATCTATATTAGAAGTTGAAGTATCTAGTCCACTGTTTTCCTTGGAGAATTGAGTGAGTTTCTTAAAGTGCTACTTCTTACCACTTAGGTATTTCAAGGTGGAGATAAGCTCTTGTTCCAAATATTCCTATTTAGATGAGATGAAGAAACACATGTATCTCTCCAAAGAAAACCATCTGTGTTAGAAGCAGGATCTTCAAGCCCCTAATTTTTCTGTCAGAATTGAATTAGTTTTTGAAAGGAAAACCTCTGCTTCTTAGGATTTTCAAGGAGTAGATATGATCTGTTTGTTCCATGTAGGCCTGTTCAGCTGAGTTGAAAAACGGATGTTGTAGAACAAAGAAAGCCATCTGTGTTAGACGCTGCAGCATCAAGCACATTGTTTCCCTATGAGACCTGAGTTAGTTTCTGAAAGTAATACTTCCTGCAACTTATGTTTTTCAAGGTGGATATAGGCTCTTTTTGTTCCATATAGGCCTATGAGGCTGAGTGGAAGAAACACATGTATCAAGCCAAAGAAAACCATTTTAGATAGAAGCTGCAGCATCTAGCTCCATGTTTCCCTGTGAATATTGAGTTAATTTTACAAAGGAGTACTTCCTGCAACTTAGGTTTCTCAAGGTGGAGGGAAGCTTACTTTGTTACCAGTATGCCTATTGAGAAGATTTGATGACACACATGAATCTCTCGAAAGAAAATAATCGACATTCGAGGCAGGAGTATCTAGCCCACTGTCTCCCTCTGAGAACTTAGTTAATTTCTGAAATTAATAGATCCTGAAACGTCGGTTTTGAAAGGTGGAGATAGACTCTCTTTGTTCCGAATATCTCTATTCAGCTGAGATGAAAGAACACATATATCAATTGAAAACAAACCGCTGTTGTTAGATGCAGGATCATTGAGCTTACTGTTTCCCTGTTAGATTTCAGTTATTTTTTCCAAGAAAAACCTTGTGCTACTTAGCATGTTCAAATAGGCATATTCAGCACAGTTGATGAAACACATATGTCACTGCAAAAAAGGACATGTGTGTTAGAAGTTACAGCATTTAGCACATTGTTTCCCTGTGAGAATTCAGTTATATTCTGATAGCAATACTTCCTGCAACTTAGGTTTTTCCAGCTGGAGATAGTCTCTCTTCGTTCCAAATATCCCTATTCAGCTGAGTTGAAAAAACACACGTATCTCTCCAAAGAAAACCATCTGTGTTAGAAGCAGGGGCATCTATCACACTGATTCCCTGTGAGAATTGACATATTTTTTGAAAGGAAAAGTTCCTTCTACTTAGGAATTTCGAGATAGTGATAGGCTCTTTTTATTCCCCAGTAGGCCTATTGAGTAGACCTGAAGAAACACATATATCACTTCAAAGAAAAACATCTATGTTGAAAGCTGCAGCATCTAGCACCTTGGTTGCCTGTGAGAATTGAGTTAGTTTTAGAAAGGAATACTTCCTGCAACTTATGTTTCTCTAAGTAGATGTAGGCTTAGTTTGTCGCCTGTAGGCCTATTGGTAAGAGTTGATGGAACACATGTATCTCTCAAAAGGGTACCATCTGGGTTCAAAGCTAGAGCACCTAGCACTTGATTCCCTATGAGAATTGAGTGAA
Source organism: Castor canadensis (assembly GCF_047511655.1). Lineage (NCBI taxonomy): Eukaryota > Metazoa > Chordata > Mammalia > Rodentia > Castoridae > Castor > Castor canadensis. Next base: position 92,939,827 of record NC_133388.1, read on the forward strand.
TTTGTGAAAATAATACTCCCTGCATCTTCGGATTTTCTTTCTGGAGATAGATTCTGGTTGTTCCAAATAGGCCTATTTAGCATAGTTGAAGAAATGTCTGTACCAATCGAAAGAAAATCATCTGTGCTAGAAGCAGGATCATCAAGCACATTGTTTCGGAGTGAGAATTGAATTAGTTTTTGAGAAGAAAACTTTCTCCTACTTAGGTTATTCAAGGTGAAATTAGACTGGGTTTGTTCCACATTGCCTTGTTCAGGTCACTTGAAGAAACACTTGTATCACTCTAAGGAAAACCATGTATGTTAGAAGCTGCAGAATCTGGCACACTGTTTCACTCTGAGAAGTGAGTAAGTTTTTGAAAGGGATTCCTCCCCTAACTTAGATTTATCCAGAAGACGATTGGCTTTCTTGGTTCCAAGTAGTCATACTCACCTCAGTTGAAGAAACACATGTATCAACAGGCAGAAAAACATCTGTGTGAGAAGAAGGATCATCTAGCACATTGTTTTCCTGTGAGAATTGAGTTCGATTTTGAAAGGAAAATGTCCTGCTATGGAGGTTATTTAAGGTGGAGGATGGCTCTGATTGTTCCAAATAAGCCTATTCAGCTGATTTGAAGAAACACATGTATCAATGGAAAGAAACCCATCTGAGTTAGAGGCACGATCATCTATCACATAGTTTTTTATTTTTGTGATAATTGAGTTACTGTTTGAAAGGGAAACTTCATGCTACTTTAGGATATAAAGGTGGTGGTAGGCTCTCTTTATTCCAAATAGGCCTATTCAGCAGATTGAAGAAACACATATAGCACTGCAAAGATAACCATCTATGTTAGAAGCTGCAGATTTGAGCACATGGTTTGCTTGTGAGAATTGAGTCCGTTTTGAAAGGAATTTCCCTTGCAACTTAGACTTTTCGAGGTGGAGGTAGGCTCTGGTTGTTCCAAGTAGCCCTATTCAGATCAGTTGAAGAAACACCATGTATCACTTCAAAGAAGACCATATGTGTGAGAGCTGCGGCATCTAGCACATTGTTTCCCGGTGAGAATTCAATGAGTTTCTGAAAGTAATCCTTCCTCCAACTTATGCTTTTCATGGTTGACCTAGGCTGTCTTTGTGCCAAATAGGCCTATTCAGCTGAGTTGAACAAACAGCTGTACAACTCTAAAGAAAACCATCTATGTTTCAAACGGTACCAACTATCACCTTGTTTCCAAGTGAAAATTGAGTTAGTTTTTGGAAGGTGTTCCTCCTTCAACTTCGATTTTGAACGTTGGAGATTAGCTCTTGTGGTTCCAAAGGGGCATAGTCAGCTCAGTTGAAGAAACCCATGTATCACTGCAAAGAAGAACATCTGTGTTAAAAGCGTCATTATCTAGCACATTGTTTCCCTATGAGAATTGAGTAATTTTTGACAGGAACTCCACCTTCAACTTAGATTATTCAAAGTGGAGATAGGCTGTCTTTGCTTCAAATAGGCCTACTCACCTGAACTGAATGAACACATGTTTCTCTAGAAAGAAAACCATCTGTCATGGAAGCCAGATCAAAAGTCACATTGTTTCCCTGTGAGAATTGAGTGAATTTTTGAACAGAAAACTTCCTGCTTCTTAGGTTTTTCAAGGTGTATACAGGCTGTGTTTGTTCCATATTGGGCTCTTCAGCTCAGTTGAAGAAACACATGTGTCTCTCCAAAGAAACCATCTATGTTAGAAGCTGCAGCATCTAGCACATTGTTTCCCGGTGAGAACTGAGATTCTTTCTGAAAGCAATACTTCTTGCAAGTTAGGTTTCTGAAGGTGGGGATAGGCTTTCTTGTTCCAAATAGGCCTATTCATGAGAGTTGAAGATACACATATATCACTACAGATAAATCCATGTATGTTAGAAGCTGCAAAAACTAGCAAATTGTTTCCCAGTGAGAATTGATTTCTTTTCACAAGGGAATACTTCTGGAACCTAGGTATCTCAAGGTGTAGAAAGGCTGATTTTGTTAGAAGTATGTGTATGCAGCAGAGTTGATGTAACACATGTATCTCTCGAAAGAAAACCATCTGCGTTAACTCTTTGAGCATCAGACACACTGCTCCCTGTGAGCATTGAGTTAGTTTTTGAAAGGAAAACCTCCTGAAGCTTGAATGTTTTAAGGTGGATGTTGCCTCTGTTTGTTCGAAATAGGGCTATTCATCTCAGTTGAAGAAATACATGTATCACTAAAAAGAAGACCATCTGTGTTACAAGCTGCAGTATCTAACACATGGTTTCCCTGTGACAAATGAGTTCGTTTAGGAACGTAAACTTCCTGCAACTTTGCTTTCTCTCGGAGGAGATAGGCTCTGTTTGTTTCAAGTCGGCCTATACTGTTGAGTTGAAGAAACACATGTATCTCTCGAAAGAAAACAATCTGTGTTAGAAGCAGACTCATAGAGCACATTGTTTCCCAGTGAGAAATGATGGACTTATTGAAAGGAAAACTCCTGCTCCCTGGAATTGTCATGGTGGACATAGGCTCTGTTTGTACCAAGAAACTCTATTCAGCTCAGTTGAAAATACACATGTATCACTCCAAAGAAACCATCTCTGTTAGAAGCTGTACCATATACCACATTGTTTCCTTAGGGGAATTCAGTTTCTGATAGAAATACTTCCTGCTAATTAGGTTTGACAAGGACGCGCTTCACTTTCTTCCAAATAGGCCTTTTAAGCACAGTTGAAGAAACACATGTATCATGCAAAGAAAATCATCTATATTAGAAGTTGAAGTATCTAGTCCACTGTTTTCCTTGGAGAATTGAGTGAGTTTCTTAAAGTGCTACTTCTTACCACTTAGGTATTTCAAGGTGGAGATAAGCTCTTGTTCCAAATATTCCTATTTAGATGAGATGAAGAAACACATGTATCTCTCCAAAGAAAACCATCTGTGTTAGAAGCAGGATCTTCAAGCCCCTAATTTTTCTGTCAGAATTGAATTAGTTTTTGAAAGGAAAACCTCTGCTTCTTAGGATTTTCAAGGAGTAGATATGATCTGTTTGTTCCATGTAGGCCTGTTCAGCTGAGTTGAAAAACGGATGTTGTAGAACAAAGAAAGCCATCTGTGTTAGACGCTGCAGCATCAAGCACATTGTTTCCCTATGAGACCTGAGTTAGTTTCTGAAAGTAATACTTCCTGCAACTTATGTTTTTCAAGGTGGATATAGGCTCTTTTTGTTCCATATAGGCCTATGAGGCTGAGTGGAAGAAACACATGAATCAACCCAAAGAAAACCATTTTAGATAGAAGCTGCAGCATCTAGCTCCATGTTTCCCTGTGAATATTGAGTTAATTTTACAAAGGAGTACTTCCTGCAACTTAGGTTTCTCAAGGTGGAGAGAAGCTTACTTTTTTACCAGTATGCCTATTGAGAAGATTTGATGACACACATGAATCTCTCGAAAGAAAATAATCGACATTCGAGGCAGGAGTATCTAGCACATTGTCTCCCTCTGAGAACTTAGTTAATTTCTGAAATTAATAGATCCTGAAACGTCGGTTTTGAAAGGTGGAGATAGACTCTCTTTGTTCCGAATATCTCTATTCAGCTGAGATGAAAGAACACATATATCAATTGAAAACAAACCGCTGTTGTTAGATGCAGGATCATTGAGCTTACTGTTTCCCTGTTAGATTTCAGTTATTTTTTCCAAGAAAAACCTTGTGCTACTTAGCATGTTCAAATAGGCATATTCAGCACAGTTGATGAAACACATATGTCACTGCAAAAAAGGACATGTGTGTTAGAAGTTACAGCATTTAGCACATTGTTTCCCTGTGAGAATTCAGTTATATTCTGATAGCAATACTTCCTGCAACTTAGGTTTTTCCAGCTGGAGATAGTCTCTCTTCGTTCCAAATATCCCTATTCAGCTGAGTTGAAAAAACACACGTATCTCTCCAAAGAAAACCATCTGTGTTAGAAGCAGGGGCATCTATCACACTGATTCCCTGTGAGAATTGACATATTTTTTGAAAGGAAAAGTTCCTTCTACTTAGGAATTTCGAGATAGTGATAGGCTCTTTTTATTCCCCAGTAGGCCTATTGAGTAGACCTGAAGAAACACATATATCACTTCAAAGAAAAACATCTATGTTGAAAGCTGCAGCATCTAGCACCTTGGTTGCCTGTGAGAATTGAGTTAGTTTTAGAAAGGAATACTTCCTGCAACTTATGTTTCTCTAAGTAGATGTAGGCTTAGTTTGTCGCCTGTAGGCCTATTGGTAAGAGTTGATGGAACACATGTATCTCTCAAAAGGGTACCATCTGGGTTCAAAGCTAGAGCACCTAGCACTTGATTCCCTATGAGAATTGAGTGAATTTGTGAAAATAATACTCCCTGCATCTTCGGATTTTCTTTCTGGAGATAGATTCTGGTTGTTCCAAATAGGCCTATTTAGCATAGTTGAAGAAATGTCTGTACCAATCGAAAGAAAATCATCTGTGCTAGAAGCAGGATCATCAAGCACATTGTTTCGGAGTGAGAATTGAATTAGTTTTTGAGAAGAAAACTTTCTCCTACTTAGGTTATTCAAGGTGAAATTAGACTGGGTTTGTTCCACATTGCCTTGTTCAGGTCACTTGAAGAAACACTTGTATCACTCTAAGGAAAACCATGTATGTTAGAAGCTGCAGAATCTGGCACACTGTTTCACTCTGAGAAGTGAGTAAGTTTTTGAAAGGAATTCCTCCCCTAACTTAGATTTATCCAGAAGACGATTGGCTTTCTTGGTTCCAAGTAGTCATACTCACCTCAGTTGAAGAAACACATGTATCAACAGGCAGAAAAACATCTGTGTGAGAAGAAGGATCATCTAGCACATTGTTTTCCTGTGAGAATTGAGTTCGATTTTGAAAGGAAAATGTCCTGCTATGGAGGTTATTTAAGGTGGAGGATGGCTCTGATTGTTCCAAATAAGCCTATTCAGCTGATTTGAAGAAACACATGTATCAATGGAAAGAAACCCATCTGAGTTAGAGGCACGATCATCTATCACATAGTTTTTTATTTTTGTGATAATTGAGTTACTGTTTGAAAGGGAAACTTCATGCTACTTTAGGATATAAAGGTGGTGGTAGGCTCTCTTTATTCCAAATAGGCCTATTCAGCAGATTGAAGAAACACATATAGCACTGCAAAGATAACCATCTATGTTAGAAGCTGCAGATTTGAGCACATGGTTTGCTTGTGAGAATTGAGTCCGTTTTGAAAGGAATTTCCCTTGCAACTTAGACTTTTCGAGGTGGAGGTAGGCTCTGGTTGTTCCAAGTAGCCCTATTCAGATCAGTTGAAGAAACACCATGTATCACTTCAAAGAAGACCATATGTGTGAGAGCTGCGGCATCTAGCACATTGTTTCCCGGTGAGAATTCAATGAGTTTCTGAAAGTAATCCTTCCTCCAACTTATGCTTTTCATGGTTGACCTAGGCTGTCTTTGTGCCAAATAGGCCTATTCAGCTGAGTTGAACAAACAGCTGTACAACTCTAAAGAAAACCATCTATGTTTCAAACGGTACCAACTATCACCTTGTTTCCAAGTGAAAATTGAGTTAGTTTTTGGAAGGTGTTCCTCCTTCAACTTCGATTTTGAACGTTGGAGATTAGCTCTTGTGGTTCCAAAGGGGCATAGTCAGCTCAGTTGAAGAAACCCATGTATCACTGCAAAGAAGAACATCTGTGTTAAAAGCGTCATTATCTAGCACATTGTTTCCCTATGAGAATTGAGTAATTTTTGACAGGAACTCCACCTTCAACTTAGATTATTCAAAGTGGAGATAGGCTGTCTTTGCTTCAAATAGGCCTACTCACCTGAACTGAATGAACACATGTTTCTCTAGAAAGAAAACCATCTGTCATGGAAGCCAGATCAAAAGTCACATTGTTTCCCTGTGAGAATTGAGTGAATTTTTGAACAGAAAACTTCCTGCTTCTTAGGTTTTTCAAGGTGTATACAGGCTGTGTTTGTTCCATATTGGGCTCTTCAGCTCAGTTGAAGAAAACACATGTGTCTCTCCAAAGAAACCATCTATGTTAGAAGCTGCAGCATCTAGCACATTGTTTCCCGGTGAGAACTGAGATTCTTTCTGAAAGCAATACTTCTTGCAAGTTAGGTTTCTGAAGGTGGGGATAGGCTTTCTTGTTCCAAATAGGCCTATTCATGAGAGTTGAAGATACACATATATCACTACAGATAAATCCATGTATGTTAGAAGCTGCAAAAACTAGCAAATTGTTTCCCAGTGAGAATTGATTTCTTTTCACAAGGGAATACTTCTGGAACCTAGGTATCTCAAGGTGTAGAAAGGCTGATTTTGTTAGAAGTATGTGTATGCAGCAGAGTTGATGTAACACATGTATCTCTCGAAAGAAAACCATCTGCGTTAACTCTTTGAGCATCAGACACACTGCTCCCTGTGAGCATTGAGTTAGTTTTTGAAAGGAAAACCTCCTGAAGCTTGAATGTTTTAAGGTGGATGTTGCCTCTGTTTGTTCGAAATAGGGCTATTCATCTCAGTTGAAGAAATACATGTATCACTAAAAAGAAGACCATCTGTGTTACAAGCTGCAGTATCTAACACATGGTTTCCCTGTGACAAATGAGTTCGTTTAGGAACGTAAACTTCCTGCAACTTTGCTTTCTCTCGGAGGAGATAGGCTCTGTTTGTTTCAAGTCGGCCTATACTGTTGAGTTGAAGAAACACATGTATCTCTCGAAAGAAAACAATCTGTGTTAGAAGCAGACTCATAGAGCACATTGTTTCCCAGTGAGAAATGATGGACTTATTGAAAGGAAAACTCCTGCTCCCTGGAATTGTCATGGTGGACATAGGCTCTGTTTGTACCAAGAAACTCTATTCAGCTCAGTTGAAAATACACATGTATCACTCCAAAGAAACCATCTCTGTTAGAAGCTGTACCATATACCACATTGTTTCCTTAGGGGAATTCAGTTTCTGATAGAAATACTTCCTGCTAATTAGGTTTGACAAGGACGCGCTTCACTTTCTTCCAAATAGGCCTTTTAAGCACAGTTGAAGAAACACATGTATCATGCAAAGAAAATCATCTATATTAGAAGTTGAAGTATCTAGTCCACTGTTTTCCTTGGAGAATTGAGTGAGTTTCTTAAAGTGCTACTTCTTACCACTTAGGTATTTCAAGGTGGAGATAAGCTCTTGTTCCAAATATTCCTATTTAGATGAGATGAAGAAACACATGTATCTCTCCAAAGAAAACCATCTGTGTTAGAAGCAGGATCTTCAAGCCCCTAATTTTTCTGTCAGAATTGAATTAGTTTTTGAAAGGAAAACCTCTGCTTCTTAGGATTTTCAAGGAGTAGATATGATCTGTTTGTTCCATGTAGGCCTGTTCAGCTGAGTTGAAAAACGGATGTTGTAGAACAAAGAAAGCCATCTGTGTTAGACGCTGCAGCATCAAGCACATTGTTTCCCTATGAGACCTGAGTTAGTTTCTGAAAGTAATACTTCCTGCAACTTATGTTTTTCAAGGTGGATATAGGCTCTTTTTGTTCCATATAGGCCTATGAGGCTGAGTGGAAGAAACACATGAATCAACCCAAAGAAAACCATTTTAGATAGAAGCTGCAGCATCTAGCTCCATGTTTCCCTGTGAATATTGAGTTAATTTTACAAAGGAGTACTTCCTGCAACTTAGGTTTCTCAAGGTGGAGAGAAGCTTACTTTTTTACCAGTATGCCTATTGAGAAGATTTGATGACACACATGAATCTCTCGAAAGAAAATAATCGACATTCGAGGCAGGAGTATCTAGCACATTGTCTCCCTCTGAGAACTTAGTTAATTTCTGAAATTAATAGATCCTGAAACGTCGGTTTTGAAAGGTAGAGATAGACTCTCTTTGTTCCGAATATCTCTATTCAGCTGAGTTGAAAGAACACATATATCAATTGAAAACAAACCGCTGTTGTTAGATGCAGGATCATTGAGCTTACTGTTTCCCTGTTAGATTTCAGTTGTTTTTTCCAAGAAAAACCTTGTGCTACTTAGCATGTTCAAATAGGCATATTCAGCTCAGTTGATGAAACACATATGTCACTGCAAAAAAGGCCATCTGTGTTAGAAGTTACAGCATTTAGCACATTGTTTCCCTGTGAGAATTCAGTTATATTCTGATAGCAATACTTCCTGCAACTTAGGTTTTTCCAGCTGGAGATAGTCTCTCTTCGTTCCAAATATCCCTATTCGGCTGAGTTGAAAAAACACACGTATCTCTCCAAAGAAAACCATCTGTGTTAGAAGCAGGGGCATCTATCACACTGATTCCCTGTGAGAATTGACATATTTTTTGAAAGGAAAAGTTCCTTCTACTTAGGAATTTCGAGATAGTGATAGGCTCTTTTTATTCCCCAGTAGGCCTATTGAGTAGACCTGAAGAAACACATATATCACTTCAAAGAAAAACATCTATGTTGAAAGCTGCAGCATCTAGCACCTTGGTTGCCTGTGAGAATTGAGTTAGTTTTAGAAAGGAATACTTCCTGCAACTTATGTTTCTCTAAGTAGATGTAGGCTTAGTTTGTCGCCTGTAGGCCTATTGGTAAGAGTTGATGGAACACATGTATCTCTCAAAAGGGTACCATCTGGGTTCAAAGCTAGAGCACCTAGCACTTGATTCCCTATGAGAATTGAGTGAATTTGTGAAAATAATACTCCCTGCATCTTCGGATTTTCTTTCTGGAGATAGATTCTGGTTGTTCCAAATAGGCCTATTTAGCATAGTTGAAGAAATGTCTGTACCAATCGAAAGAAAATCATCTGTGCTGGAAGCAGGATCATCAAGCACATTGTTTTGGAGTGAGAATTGAATTAGTTTTTGAGAAGAAAACTTTCTCCTACTTAGGTTATTCAACGTGAAATTAGACTGGGTTTGTTCCACATTGCCTTGTTCAGGTCACTTGAAGAAACACTTGTATCACTCTAAGGAAAACCATGTATGTTAGAAGCTGCAGAATCTGGCACACTGTTTCACTCTGAGAAGTGAGTAAGTTTTTGAAAGGAATTCCTCCCCTAACTTAGATTTATCCAGAAGACGATTGGCTTTCTTGGTTCCAAGTAGTCATACTCACCTCAGTTGAAGAAACACATGTATCAACAGGCAGAAAAACATCTGTGTGAGAAGAAGGATCATCTAGCACATTGTTTTCCTGTGAGAATTGAGTTCGATTTTGAAAGGAAAATGTCCTGCTATGGAGGTTATTTAAGGTGGAGGATGGCTCTGATTGTTCCAAATAAGCCTATTCAGCTGATTTGAAGAAACACATGTATCAATGGAAAGAAACCCATCTGAGTTAGAGGCACGATCATCTATCACATAGTTTTTTATTTTTGTGATAATTGAGTTACTGTTTGAAAGGGAAACTTCATGCTACTTTAGGATATCAAGGTGGTGGTAGGCTCTCTTTATTCCAAATAGGCCTATTCAGCAGATTGAAGAAACACATATAGCACTGCAAAGATAACCATCTATGTTAGAAGCTGCAGATTTGAGCACATGGTTTGCTTGTGAGAATTGAGTCCATTTTGAAAGGAATTTCCCTTGCAACTTAGACTTTTCGAGGTGGAGGTAGGCTCTGGTTGTTCCAAGTAGCCCTATTCAGATCAGTTGAAGAAACACCATGTATCACTTCAAAGAAGACCATATGTGTGAGAGCTGCGGCATCTAGCACATTGTTTCCCGGTGAGAATTCAATGAGTTTCTGAAAGTAATCCTTCCTCCAACTTATGCTTTTCATGGTTGACCTAGGCTGTCTTTGTGCCAAATAGGCCTATTCAGCTGAGTTGAACAAACAGCTGTACAACTCTAAAGAAAACCATCTATGTTTCAAACGGTACCAACTATCACCTTGTTTCCAAGTGAAAATTGAGTTAGTTTTTGGAAGGTGTTCCTCCTTCAACTTCGATTTTGAACGTTGGAGATTAGCTCTTGTGGTTCCAAAGGGGCATAGTCAGCTCAGTTGAAGAAACCCATGTATCACTGCAAAGAAGAACATCTGTGTTAAAAGCGTCATTATCTAGCACATTGTTTCCCTATGAGAATTGAGTAATTTTTGACAGGAACTACACCTTCAACTTAGATTATTCAAAGTGGAGATAGGCTGTCTTTGCTTCAAATAGGCCTACTCACCTGAACTGAATGAACACATGTTTCTCTAGAAAGAAAACCATCTGTCATGGAAGCCAGATCAAAAGTCACATTGTTTCCCTGTGAGAATTGAGTGAATTTTTGAACAGAAAACTTCCTGCTTCTTAGGTTTTTCAAGGTGTATACAGGCTGTGTTTGTTCCATATTGGGCTCTTCAGCTCAGTTGAAGAAACACATGTGTCTCTCCAAAGAAACCATCTATGTTAGAAGCTGCAGCATCTAGCACATTGTTTCCCGGTGAGAACTGAGATTCTTTCTGAAAGCAATACTTCTTGCAAGTTAGGTTTCTAAAGGTGGGGATAGGCTTTCTTGTTCCAAATAGGCCTATTCATGAGAGTTGAAGATACACATATATCACTGCAGATAAATCCATGTATGTTAGAAGCTGCAAAAACTAGCAAATTGTTTCCCAGTGAGAATTGATTTCTTTTTAGAAGGGAATACTTCTGGAACCTAGGTATCTCAAGGTGTAGAAAGGCTGATTTTGTTAGAAGTATGTGTATGCAGCAGAGTTGATGTAACACATGTATCTCTCGAAAGAAAACCATCTGCGTTAACTCTTTGAGCATCAGACACACTGCTCCCTGTGAGCATTGAGTTAGTTTTTGAAAGGAAAACCTCCTGAAGCTTGAATGTTTTAAGGTGGATGTTGCCTCTGTTTGTTCGAAATAGGGCTATTCATCTCAGTTGAAGAAATACATGTATCACTAAAAAGAAGACCATCTGTGTTACAAGCTGCAGTATCTAACACATGGTTTCCCTGTGACAAATGAGTTCGTTTAGGAACGTAAACTTCCTGCAACTTTGCTTTCTCTCGGAGGAGATAGGCTCTGTTTGTTTCAAGTCGGCCTATACTGTTGAGTTGAAGAAACACATGTATCTCTCGAAAGAAAACAATCTGTGTTAGAAGCAGACTCATAGAGCACATTGTTTCCCAGTGAGAAATGATGGACTTATTGAAAGGAAAACTCCTGCTCCCTGGAATTGTCATGGTGGACATAGGCTCTGTTTGTACCAAGAAACTCTATTCAGCTCAGTTGAAAATACACATGTATCACTCCAAAGAAACCATCTCTGTTAGAAGCTGTACCATATACCACATTGTTTCCTTAGGGGAATTCAGTTTCTGATAGAAATACTTCCTGCTAATTAGGTTTGACAAGGACGCGCTTCACTTTCTTCCAAATAGGCCTTTTAAGCACAGTTGAAGAAACACATGTATCATGCAAAGAAAATCATCTATATTAGAAGTTGAAGTATCTAGTCCACTGTTTTCCTTGGAGAATTGAGTGAGTTTCTTAAAGTGCTACTTCTTACCACTTAGGTATTTCAAGGTGGAGATAAGCTCTTGTTCCAAATATTCCTATTTAGATGAGATGAAGAAACACATGTATCTCTCCAAAGAAAACCATCTGTGTTAGAAGCAGGATCTTCAAGCCCCTAATTTTTCTGTCAGAATTGAATTAGTTTTTGAAAGGAAAACCTCTGCTTCTTAGGATTTTCAAGGAGTAGATATGATCTGTTTGTTCCATGTAGGCCTGTTCAGCTGAGTTGAAAAACGGATGTTGTAGAACAAAGAAAGCCATCTGTGTTAGACGCTGCAGCATCAAGCACATTGTTTCCCTATGAGACCTGAGTTAGTTTCTGAAAGTAATACTTCCTGCAACTTATGTTTTTCAAGGTGGATATAGGCTCTTTTTGTTCCATATAGGCCTATGAGGCTGAGTGGAAGAAACACATGTATCAACCCAAAGAAAACCATTTTAGATAGAAGCTGCAGCATCTAGCTCCATGTTTCCCTGTGAATATTGAGTTAATTTTACAAAGGAGTACTTCCTGCAACTTAGGTTTCTCAAGGTGGAGAGAAGCTTACTTTTTTACCAGTATGCCTATTGAGAAGATTTGATGACACACATGAATCTCTCGAAAGAAAATAATCGACATTCGAGGCAGGAGTATCTAGCACATTGTGTCCCTCTGAGAACTTAGTTAATTTCTGAAATTAATAGATCCTGAAACGTCGGTTTTGAAAGGTGGAGATAGACTCTCTTTGTTCCGAATATCTCTATTCAGCTGAGTTGAAAGAACACATATATCAATTGAAAACAAACCGCTGTTGTTAGATGCAGGATCATTGAGCTTACTGTTTCCCTGTTAGATTTCAGTTGTTTTTTCCAAGAAAAACCTTGTGCTACTTAGCATGTTCAAATAGGCATATTCAGCTCAGTTGATGAAACACATATGTCACTGCAAAAAAGGCCATCTGTGTTAGAAGTTACAGCATTTAGCACATTGTTTCCCTGTGAGAATTCAGTTATATTCTGATAGCAATACTTCCTGCAACTTAGGTTTTTCCAGCTGGAGATAGTCTCTCTTCGTTCCAAATATCCCTATTCGGCTGAGTTGAAAAAACACACGTATCTCTCCAAAGAAAACCATCTGTGTTAGAAGCAGGGGCATCTATCACACTGATTCCCTGTGAGAATTGACATATTTTTTGAAAGGAAAAGTTCCTTCTACTTAGGAATTTCGAGATAGTGATAGGCTCTTTTTATTCCCCAGTAGGCCTATTGAGTAGACCTGAAGAAACACATATATCACTTCAAAGAAAAACATCTATGTTGAAAGCTGCAGCATCTAGCACCTTGGTTGCCTGTGAGAATTGAGTTAGTTTTAGAAAGGAATACTTCCTGCAACTTATGTTTCTCTAAGTAGATGTAGGCTTAGTTTGTCGCCTGTAGGCCTATTGGTAAGAGTTGATGGAACACATGTATCTCTCAAAAGGGTACCATCTGGGTTCAAAGCTAGAGCACCTAGCACTTGATTCCCAACGAGAATTGAGTGAATTTGTGAAAATAATACTCCCTGCATCTTCGGATTTTCTTTCTGGAGATAGATTCTGGTTGTTCCAAATAGGCCTATTTAGCATAGTTGAAGAAATGTCTGTACTAATCGAAAGAAAATCATCTGTGCTAGAAGCAGGATCATCAAGCACATTGTTTTGGAGTGAGAATTGAATTAGTTTTTGAGAAGAAAACTTTCTCCTACTTAGGTTATTCAACGTGAAATTAGACTGGGTTTGTTCCACATTGCCTTGTTCAGGTCACTTGAAGAAACACTTGTATCACTCTAAGGAAAACCATGTATGTTAGAAGCTGCAGAATCTGGCACACTGTTTCACTCTGAGAAGTGAGTAAGTTTTTGAAAGGAATTCCTCCCCTAACTTAGATTTATCCAGAAGACGATTGGCTTTCTTGGTTCCAAGTAGTCATACTCACCTCAGTTGAAGAAACACATGTATCAACAGGCAGAAAAACATCTGTGTGAGAAGAATGATCATCTAGTACATTGTTTTCCTGTGAGAATTGAGTTCGATTTTGAAAGGAAAATGTCCTGCTATGGAGGTTATTTAAGGTGGAGGATGGCTCTGATTGTTCCAAATAAGCCTATTCAGCTGATTTGAAGAAACACATGTATCAATGGAAAGAAACCCATCTGAGTTAGAGGCACGATCATCTATCACATAGTTTTTTATTTTTGTGATAATTGAGTTACTGTTTGAAAGGGAAACTTCATGCTACTTTAGGATATCAAGGTGGTGGTAGGCTCTCTTTATTCCAAATAGGCCTATTCAGCAGATTGAAGAAACACATATAGCACTGCAAAGATAACCATCTATGTTAGAAGCTGCAGATTTGAGCACATGGTTTGCTTGTGAGAATTGAGTCCATTTTGAAAGGAATTTCCCTTGCAACTTAGACTTTTTGAGGTGGAGGTAGGCTCTGGTTGTTCCAAGTAGCCCTATTCAGATCAGTTGAAGAAACACCATGTATCACTTCAAAGAAGACCATATGTGTGAGAGCTGCGGCATCTAGCACATTGTTTCCCGGTGAGAATTCAATGAGTTTCTGAAAGTAATCCTTCCTCCAACTTATGCTTTTCATGGTTGACCTAGGCTGTCTTTGTGCCAAATAGGCCTATTCAGCTGAGTTGAACAAACAGCTGTACAACTCTAAAGAAAACCATCTATGTTTCAAACGGTACCAACTATCACCTTGTTTCCAAGTGAAAATTGAGTTAGTTTTTGGAAGGTGTTCCTCCTTCAACTTCGATTTTGAACGTTGGAGATTAGCTCTTGTGGTTCCAAAGGGGCATAGTCAGCTCAGTTGAAGAAACCCATGTATCACTGCAAAGAAGAACATCTGTGTTAAAAGCGTCATTATCTAGCACATTGTTTCCCTATGAGAATTGAGTAATTTTTGACAGGAACTCCACCTTCAACTTAGATTATTCAAAGTGGAGATAGGCTGTCTTTGCTTCAAATAGGCCTACTCACCTGAACTGAATGAACACATGTTTCTCTAGAAAGAAAACCATCTGTCATGGAAGCCAGATCAAAAGTCACATTGTTTCCCTGTGAGAATTGAGTGAATTTTTGAACAGAAAACTTCCTGCTTCTTAGGTTTTTCAAGGTGTATACAGGCTGTGTTTGTTCCATATTGGGCTCTTCAGCTCAGTTGAAGAAACACATGTGTCTCTCCAAAGAAACCATCTATGTTAGAAGCTGCAGCATCTAGCACATTGTTTCCCGGTGAGAACTGAGATTCTTTCTGAAAGCAATACTTCTTGCAAGTTAGGTTTCTGAAGGTGGGGATAGGCTTTCTTGTTCCAAATAGGCCTATTCATGAGAGTTGAAGATACACATATATCACTGCAGATAAATCCATGTATGTTAGAAGCTGCAAAAACTAGCAAATTGTTTCCCAGTGAGAATTGATTTCTTTTTAGAAGGGAATACTTCTGGAACCTAGGTATCTCAAGGTGTAGAAAGGCTGATTTTGTTAGAAGTATGTGTATGCAGCAGAGTTGATGTAACACATGTATCTCTCGAAAGAAAACCATCTGCGTTAACTCTTTGAGCATCAGACACACTGCTCCCTGTGAGCATTGAGTTAGTTTTTGAAAGGAAAACCTCCTGAAGCCTTAATGTTTCAAGGTGGATGTTGCCTCTGTTTGTTCGAAATAGGGCTATTCATCTCAGTTGAAGAAATACATGTATCACTAAAAAGAAGACCATCTGTGTTACAAGCTGCAGTATCTAACACATGGTTTCCCTGTGACAAATGAGTTAGTTTAGGAACGTAAACTTCCTGCAACTTTGCTTTCTCTCAGTGGAGATAGGCTCTGTTTGTTTCAAGTCGGCCTATACTGTTGAGTTGAAGAAACACATGTATCTCTCGAAAGAAAACAATCTGTGTTAGAAGCAGACTCATAGAGCACATTGTTTCCCAGTGAGAAATGATGGACTTATTGAAAGGAAAACTCCTGCTCCCTGGAATTGTCATGGTGGACATAGGCTCTGTTTGTACCAAGAAACTCTATTCAGCTCAGTTGAAAATACACATGTATCACTCCAAAGAAACCATCTCTGTTAGAAGCTGTACCATATACCACATTGTTTCCTTAGGGGAATTCAGTTTCTGATAGAAATACTTCCTGCTAATTAGGTTTGACAAGGACGCGCTTCACTTTCTTCCAAATAGGCCTTTTAAGCACAGTTGAAGAAACACATGTATCATGCAAAGAAAATCATCTATATTAGAAGTTGAAGTATCTAGTCCACTGTTTTCCTTGGAGAATTGAGTGAGTTTCTTAAAGTGCTACTTCTTACCACTTAGGTATTTCAAGGTGGAGATAAGCTCTTGTTCCAAATATTCCTATTTAGATGAGATGAAGAAACACATGTATCTCTCCAAAGAAAACCATCTGTGTTAGAAGCAGGATCTTCAAGCCCCTAATTTTTCTGTCAGAATTGAATTAGTTTTTGAAAGGAAAACCTCTGCTTCTTAGGATTTTCAAGGAGTAGATATGATCTGTTTGTTCCATGTAGGCCTGTTCAGCTGAGTTGAAAAACGGATGTTGTAGAACAAAGAAAGCCATCTGTGTTAGACGCTGCAGCATCAAGCACATTGTTTCCCTATGAGACCTGAGTTAGTTTCTGAAAGTAATACTTCCTGCAACTTATGTTTTTCAAGGTGGATATAGGCTCTTTTTGTTCCATATAGGCCTATGAGGCTGAGTGGAAGAAACACATGTATCAACCCAAAGAAAACCATTTTAGATAGAAGCTGCAGCATCTAGCTCCATGTTTCCCTGTGAATATTGAGTTAATTTTACAAAGGAGTACTTCCTGCAACTTAGGTTTCTCAAGGTGGAGAGAAGCTTACTTTTTTACCAGTATGCCTATTGAGAAGATTTGATGACACACATGAATCTCTCGAAAGAAAATAATTGACATTCGAGGCAGGAGTATCTAGCACATTGTGTCCCTCTGAGAACTTAGTTAATTTCTGAAATTAATAGATCCTGAAACGTCGGTTTTGAAAGGTGGAGATAGACTCTCTTTGTTCCGAATATCTCTATTCAGCTGAGTTGAAAGAACACATATATCAATTGAAAACAAACCGCTGTTGTTAGATGCAGGATCATTGAGCTTACTGTTTCCCTGTTAGATTTCAGTTGTTTTTTCCAAGAAAAACCTTGTGCTACTTAGCATGTTCAAATAGGCATATTCAGCTCAGTTGATGAAACACATATGTCACTGCAAAAAAGGCCATCTGTGTTAGAAGTTACAGCATTTAGCACATTGTTTCCCTGTGAGAATTCAGTTATATTCTGATAGCAATACTTCCTGCAACTTAGGTTTTTCCAGCTGGAGATAGTCTCTCTTCGTTCCAAATATCCCTATTCGGCTGAGTTGAAAAAACACACGTATCTCTCCAAAGAAAACCATCTGTGTTAGAAGCAGGGGCATCTATCACACTGATTCCCTGTGAGAATTGACATATTTTTTGAAAGGAAAAGTTCCTTCTACTTAGGAATTTCGAGATAGTGATAGGCTCTTTTTATTCCCCAGTAGGCCTATTGAGTAGACCTGAAGAAACACATATATCACTTCAAAGAAAAACATCTATGTTGAAAGCTGCAGCATCTAGCACCTTGGTTGCCTGTGAGAATTGAGTTAGTTTTAGAAAGGAATACTTCCTGCAACTTATGTTTCTCTAAGTAGATGTAGGCTTAGTTTGTCGCCTGTAGGCCTATTGGTAAGAGTTGATGGAACACATGTATCTCTCAAAAGGGTACCATCTGGGTTCAAAGCTAGAGCACCTAGCACTTGATTCCCAACGAGAATTGAGTGAATTTGTGAAAATAATACTCCCTGCATCTTCGGATTTTCTTTCTGGAGATAGATTCTGGTTGTTCCAAATAGGCCTATTTAGCATAGTTGAAGAAATGTCTGTACTAATCGAAAGAAAATCATCTGTGCTAGAAGCAGGATCATCAAGCACATTGTTTTGGAGTGAGAATTGAATTAGTTTTTGAGAAGAAAACTTTCTCCTACTTAGGTTATTCAACGTGAAATTAGACTGGGTTTGTTCCACATTGCCTTGTTCAGGTCACTTGAAGAAACACTTGTATCACTCTAAGGAAAACCATGTATGTTAGAAGCTGCAGAATCTGGCACACTGTTTCACTCTGAGAAGTGAGTAAGTTTTTGAAAGGAATTCCTCCCCTAACTTAGATTTATCCAGAAGACGATTGGCTTTCTTGGTTCCAAGTAGTCATACTCACCTCAGTTGAAGAAACACATGTATCAACAGGCAGAAAAACATCTGTGTGAGAAGAATGATCATCTAGTACATTGTTTTCCTGTGAGAATTGAGTTCGATTTTGAAAGGAAAATGTCCTGCTATGGAGGTTATTTAAGGTGGAGGATGGCTCTGATTGTTCCAAATAAGCCTATTCAGCTGATTTGAAGAAACACATGTATCAATGGAAAGAAACCCATCTGAGTTAGAGGCACGATCATCTATCACATAGTTTTTTATTTTTGTGATAATTGAGTTACTGTTTGAAAGGGAAACTTCATGCTACTTTAGGATATCAAGGTGGTGGTAGGCTCTCTTTATTCCAAATAGGCCTATTCAGCAGATTGAAGAAACACATATAGCACTGCAAAGATAACCATCTATGTTAGAAGCTGCAGATTTGAGCACATGGTTTGCTTGTGAGAATTGAGTCCATTTTGAAAGGAATTTCCCTTGCAACTTAGACTTTTTGAGGTGGAGGTAGGCTCTGGTTGTTCCAAGTAGCCCTATTCAGATCAGTTGAAGAAACACCATGTATCACTTCAAAGAAGACCATATGTGTGAGAGCTGCGGCATCTAGCACATTGTTTCCCGGTGAGAATTCAATGAGTTTCTGAAAGTAATCCTTCCTCCAACTTATGCTTTTCATGGTTGACCTAGGCTGTCTTTGTGCCAAATAGGCCTATTCAGCTGAGTTGAACAAACAGCTGTACAACTCTAAAGAAAACCATCTATGTTTCAAACGGTACCAACTATCACCTTGTTTCCAAGTGAAAATTGAGTTAGTTTTTGGAAGGTGTTCCTCCTTCAACTTCGATTTTGAACGTTGGAGATTAGCTCTTGTGGTTCCAAAGGGGCATAGTCAGCTCAGTTGAAGAAACCCATGTATCACTGCAAAGAAGAACATCTGTGTTAAAAGCGTCATTATCTAGCACATTGTTTCCCTATGAGAATTGAGTAATTTTTGACAGGAACTCCACCTTCAACTTAGATTATTCAAAGTGGAGATAGGCTGTCTTTGCTTCAAATAGGCCTACTCACCTGAACTGAATGAACACATGTTTCTCTAGAAAGAAAACCATCTGTCATGGAAGCCAGATCAAAAGTCACATTGTTTCCCTGTGAGAATTGAGTGAATTTTTGAACAGAAAACTTCCTGCTTCTTAGGTTTTTCAAGGTGTATACAGGCTGTGTTTGTTCCATATTGGGCTCTTCAGCTCAGTTGAAGAAACACATGTGTCTCTCCAAAGAAACCATCTATGTTAGAAGCTGCAGCATCTAGCACATTGTTTCCCGGTGAGAACTGAGATTCTTTCTGAAAGCAATACTTCTTGCAAGTTAGGTTTCTGAAGGTGGGGATAGGCTTTCTTGTTCCAAATAGGCCTATTCATGAGAGTTGAAGATACACATATATCACTGCAGATAAATCCATGTATGTTAGAAGCTGCAAAAACTAGCAAATTGTTTCCCAGTGAGAATTGATTTCTTTTTAGAAGGGAATACTTCTGGAACCTAGGTATCTCAAGGTGTAGAAAGGCTGATTTTGTTAGAAGTATGTGTATGCAGCAGAGTTGATGTAACACATGTATCTCTCGAAAGAAAACCATCTGCGTTAACTCTTTGAGCATCAGACACACTGCTCCCTGTGAGCATTGAGTTAGTTTTTGAAAGGAAAACCTCCTGAAGCTTGAATGTTTTAAGGTGGATGTTGCCTCTGTTTGTTCGAAATAGGGCTATTCATCTCAGTTGAAGAAATACATGTATCACTAAAAAGAAGACCATCTGTGTTACAAGCTGCAGTATCTAACACATGGTTTCCCTGTGACAAATGAGTTCGTTTAGGAACGTAAACTTCCTGCAACTTTGCTTTCTCTCGGAGGAGATAGGCTCTGTTTGTTTCAAGTCGGCCTATACTGTTGAGTTGAAGAAACACATGTATCTCTCGAAAGAAAACAATCTGTGTTAGAAGCAGACTCATAGAGCACATTGTTTCCCAGTGAGAAATGATGGACTTATTGAAAGGAAAACTCCTGCTCCCTGGAATTGTCATGGTGGACATAGGCTCTGTTTGTACCAAGAAACTCTATTCAGCTCAGTTGAAAATACACATGTATCACTCCAAAGAAACCATCTCTGTTAGAAGCTGTACCATATACCACATTGTTTCCTTAGGGGAATTCAGTTTCTGATAGAAATACTTCCTGCTAATTAGGTTTGACAAGGACGCGCTTCACTTTCTTCCAAATAGGCCTTTTAAGCACAGTTGAAGAAACACATGTATCATGCAAAGAAAATCATCTATATTAGAAGTTGAAGTATCTAGTCCACTGTTTTCCTTGGAGAATTGAGTGAGTTTCTTAAAGTGCTACTTCTTACCACTTAGGTATTTCAAGGTGGAGATAAGCTCTTGTTCCAAATATTCCTATTTAGATGAGATGAAGAAACACATGTATCTCTCCAAAGAAAACCATCTGTGTTAGAAGCAGGATCTTCAAGCCCCTAATTTTTCTGTCAGAATTGAATTAGTTTTTGAAAGGAAAACCTCTGCTTCTTAGGATTTTCAAGGAGTAGATATGATCTGTTTGTTCCATGTAGGCCTGTTCAGCTGAGTTGAAAAACGGATGTTGTAGAACAAAGAAAGCCATCTGTGTTAGACGCTGCAGCATCAAGCACATTGTTTCCCTATGAGACCTGAGTTAGTTTCTGAAAGTAATACTTCCTGCAACTTATGTTTTTCAAGGTGGATATAGGCTCTTTTTGTTCCATATAGGCCTATGAGGCTGAGTGGAAGAAACACATGTATCAACCCAAAGAAAACCATTTTAGATAGAAGCTGCAGCATCTAGCTCCATGTTTCCCTGTGAATATTGAGTTAATTTTACAAAGGAGTACTTCCTGCAACTTAGGTTTCTCAAGGTGGAGAGAAGCTTACTTTTTTACCAGTATGCCTATTGAGAAGATTTGATGACACACATGAATCTCTCGAAAGAAAATAATCGACATTCGAGGCAGGAGTATCTAGCACATTGTGTCCCTCTGAGAACTTAGTTAATTTCTGAAATTAATAGATCCTGAAACGTCGGTTTTGAAAGGTGGAGATAGACTCTCTTTGTTCCGAATATCTCTATTCAGCTGAGTTGAAAGAACACATATATCAATTGAAAACAAACCGCTGTTGTTAGATGCAGGATCATTGAGCTTACTGTTTCCCTGTTAGATTTCAGTTGTTTTTTCCAAGAAAAACCTTGTGCTACTTAGCATGTTCAAATAGGCATATTCAGCTCAGTTGATGAAACACATATGTCACTGCAAAAAAGGCCATCTGTGTTAGAAGTTACAGCATTTAGCACATTGTTTCCCTGTGAGAATTCAGTTATATTCTGATAGCAATACTTCCTGCAACTTAGGTTTTTCCAGCTGGAGATAGTCTCTCTTCGTTCCAAATATCCCTATTCGGCTGAGTTGAAAAAACACACGTATCTCTCCAAAGAAAACCATCTGTGTTAGAAGCAGGGGCATCTATCACACTGATTCCCTGTGAGAATTGACATATTTTTTGAAAGGAAAAGTTCCTTCTACTTAGGAATTTCGAGATAGTGATAGGCTCTTTTTATTCCCCAGTAGGCCTATTGAGTAGACCTGAAGAAACACATATATCACTTCAAAGAAAAACATCTATGTTGAAAGCTGCAGCATCTAGCACCTTGGTTGCCTGTGAGAATTGAGTTAGTTTTAGAAAGGAATACTTCCTGCAACTTATGTTTCTCTAAGTAGATGTAGGCTTAGTTTGTCGCCTGTAGGCCTATTGGTAAGAGTTGATGGAACACATGTATCTCTCAAAAGGGTACCATCTGGGTTCAAAGCTAGAGCACCTAGCACTTGATTCCCAACGAGAATTGAGTGAATTTGTGAAAATAATACTCCCTGCATCTTCGGATTTTCTTTCTGGAGATAGATTCTGGTTGTTCCAAATAGGCCTATTTAGCATAGTTGAAGAAATGTCTGTACTAATCGAAAGAAAATCATCTGTGCTAGAAGCAGGATCATCAAGCACATTGTTTTGGAGTGAGAATTGAATTAGTTTTTGAGAAGAAAACTTTCTCCTACTTAGGTTATTCAAGGTGAAATTAGACTGGGTTTGTTCCACATTGCCTTGTTCAGGTCACTTGAAGAAACACTTGTATCACTCTAAGGAAAACCATGTATGTTAGAAGCTGCAGAATCTGGCACACTGTTTCACTCTGAGAAGTGAGTAAGTTTTTGAAAGGAATTCCTCCCCTAACTTAGATTTATCCAGAAGACGATTGGCTTTCTTGGTTCCAAGTAGTCATACTCACCTCAGTTGAAGAAACACATGTATCAACAGGCAGAAAAACATCTGTGTGAGAAGAATGATCATCTAGTACATTGTTTTCCTGTGAGAATTGAGTTCGATTTTGAAAGGAAAATGTCCTGCTATGGAGGTTATTTAAGGTGGAGGATGGCTCTGATTGTTCCAAATAAGCCTATTCAGCTGATTTGAAGAAACACATGTATCAATGGAAAGAAACCCATCTGAGTTAGAGGCACGATCATCTATCACATAGTTTTTTATTTTTGTGATAATTGAGTTACTGTTTGAAAGGGAAACTTCATGCTACTTTAGGATATCAAGGTGGTGGTAGGCTCTCTTTATTCCAAATAGGCCTATTCAGCAGATTGAAGAAACACATATAGCACTGCAAAGATAACCATCTATGTTAGAAGCTGCAGATTTGAGCACATGGTTTGCTTGTGAGAATTGAGTCCATTTTGAAAGGAATTTCCCTTGCAACTTAGACTTTTTGAGGTGGAGGTAGGCTCTGGTTGTTCCAAGTAGCCCTATTCAGATCAGTTGAAGAAACACCATGTATCACTTCAAAGAAGACCATATGTGTGAGAGCTGCGGCATCTAGCACATTGTTTCCCGGTGAGAATTCAATGAGTTTCTGAAAGTAATCCTTCCTCCAACTTATGCTTTTCATGGTTGACCTAGGCTGTCTTTGTGCCAAATAGGCCTATTCAGCTGAGTTGAACAAACAGCTGTACAACTCTAAAGAAAACCATCTATGTTTCAAACGGTACCAACTATCACCTTGTTTCCAAGTGAAAATTGAGTTAGTTTTTGGAAGGTGTTCCTCCTTCAACTTCGATTTTGAACGTTGGAGATTAGCTCTTGTGGTTCCAAAGGGGCATAGTCAGCTCAGTTGAAGAAACCCATGTATCACTGCAAAGAAGAACATCTGTGTTAAAAGCGTCATTATCTAGCACATTGTTTCCCTATGAGAATTGAGTAATTTTTGACAGGAACTCCACCTTCAACTTAGATTATTCAAAGTGGAGATAGGCTGTCTTTGCTTCAAATAGGCCTACTCACCTGAACTGAATGAACACATGTTTCTCTAGAAAGAAAACCATCTGTCATGGAAGCCAGATCAAAAGTCACATTGTTTCCCTGTGAGAATTGAGTGAATTTTTGAACAGAAAACTTCCTGCTTCTTAGGTTTTTCAAGGTGTATACAGGCTGTGTTTGTTCCATATTGGGCTCTTCAGCTCAGTTGAAGAAACACATGTGTCTCTCCAAAGAAACCATCTATGTTAGAAGCTGCAGCATCTAGCACATTGTTTCCCGGTGAGAACTGAGATTCTTTCTGAAAGCAATACTTCTTGCAAGTTAGGTTTCTGAAGGTGGGGATAGGCTTTCTTGTTCCAAATAGGCCTATTCATGAGAGTTGAAGATACACATATATCACTGCAGATAAATCCATGTATGTTAGAAGCTGCAAAAACTAGCAAATTGTTTCCCAGTGAGAATTGATTTCTTTTTAGAAGGGAATACTTCTGGAACCTAGGTATCTCAAGGTGTAGAAAGGCTGATTTTGTTAGAAGTATGTGTATGCAGCAGAGTTGATGTAACACATGTATCTCTCGAAAGAAAACCATCTGCGTTAACTCTTTGAGCATCAGACACACTGCTCCCTGTGAGCATTGAGTTAGTTTTTGAAAGGAAAACCTCCTGAAGCTTGAATGTTTTAAGGTGGATGTTGCCTCTGTTTGTTCGAAATAGGGCTATTCATCTCAGTTGAAGAAATACATGTATCACTAAAAAGAAGACCATCTGTGTTACAAGCTGCAGTATCTAACACATGGTTTCCCTGTGACAAATGAGTTCGTTTAGGAACGTAAACTTCCTACAACTTTGCTTTCTCTCGGAGGAGATAGGCTCTGTTTGTTTCAAGTCGGCCTATACTGTTGAGTTGAAGAAACACATGTATCTCTCGAAAGAAAACAATCTGTGTTAGAAGCAGACTCATAGAGCACATTGTTTCCCAGTGAGAAATGATGGACTTATTGAAAGGAAAACTCCTGCTCCCTGGAATTGTCATGGTGGACATAGGCTCTGTTTGTACCAAGAAACTCTATTCAGCTCAGTTGAAAATACACATGTATCACTCCAAAGAAACCATCTCTGTTAGAAGCTGTACCATATACCACATTGTTTCCTTAGGGGAATTCAGTTTCTGATAGAAATACTTCCTGCTAATTAGGTTTGACAAGGACGCGCTTCACTTTCTTCCAAATAGGCCTTTTAAGCACAGTTGAAGAAACACATGTATCATGCAAAGAAAATCATCTATATTAGAAGTTGAAGTATCTAGTCCACTGTTTTCCTTGGAGAATTGAGTGAGTTTCTTAAAGTGCTACTTCTTACCACTTAGGTATTTCAAGGTGGAGATAAGCTCTTGTTCCAAATATTCCTATTTAGATGAGATGAAGAAACACATGTATCTCTCCAAAGAAAACCATCTGTGTTAGAAGCAGGATCTTCAAGCCCCTAATTTTTCTGTCAGAATTGAATTAGTTTTTGAAAGGAAAACCTCTGCTTCTTAGGATTTTCAAGGAGTAGATATGATCTGTTTGTTCCATGTAGGCCTGTTCAGCTGAGTTGAAAAACGGATGTTGTAGAACAAAGAAAGCCATCTGTGTTAGACGCTGCAGCATCAAGCACATTGTTTCCCTATGAGACCTGAGTTAGTTTCTGAAAGTAATACTTCCTGCAACTTATGTTTTTCAAGGTGGATATAGGCTCTTTTTGTTCCATATAGGCCTATGAGGCTGAGTGGAAGAAACACATGTATCAACCCAAAGAAAACCATTTTAGATAGAAGCTGCAGCATCTAGCTCCATGTTTCCCTGTGAATATTGAGTTAATTTTACAAAGGAGTACTTCCTGCAACTTAGGTTTCTCAAGGTGGAGAGAAGCTTACTTTTTTACCAGTATGCCTATTGAGAAGATTTGATGACACACATGAATCTCTCGAAAGAAAATAATCGACATTCGAGGCAGGAGTATCTAGCACATTGTGTCCCTCTGAGAACTTAGTTAATTTCTGAAATTAATAGATCCTGAAACGTCGGTTTTGAAAGGTGGAGATAGACTCTCTTTGTTCCGAATATCTCTATTCAGCTGAGTTGAAAGAACACATATATCAATTGAAAACAAACCGCTGTTGTTAGATGCAGGATCATTGAGCTTACTGTTTCCCTGTTAGATTTCAGTTGTTTTTTCCAAGAAAAACCTTGTGCTACTTAGCATGTTCAAATAGGCATATTCAGCTCAGTTGATGAAACACATATGTCACTGCAAAAAAGGCCATCTGTGTTAGAAGTTACAGCATTTAGCACATTGTTTCCCTGTGAGAATTCAGTTATATTCTGATAGCAATACTTCCTGCAACTTAGGTTTTTCCAGCTGGAGATAGTCTCTCTTCGTTCCAAATATCCCTATTCGGCTGAGTTGAAAAAACACACGTATCTCTCCAAAGAAAACCATCTGTGTTAGAAGCAGGGGCATCTATCACACTGATTCCCTGTGAGAATTGACATATTTTTTGAAAGGAAAAGTTCCTTCTACTTAGGAATTTCGAGATAGTGATAGGCTCTTTTTATTCCCCAGTAGGCCTATTGAGTAGACCTGAAGAAACACATATATCACTTCAAAGAAAAACATCTATGTTGAAAGCTGCAGCATCTAGCACCTTGGTTGCCTGTGAGAATTGAGTTAGTTTTAGAAAGGAATACTTCCTGCAACTTATGTTTCTCTAAGTAGATGTAGGCTTAGTTTGTCGCCTGTAGGCCTATTGGTAAGAGTTGATGGAACACATGTATCTCTCAAAAGGGTACCATCTGGGTTCAAAGCTAGAGCACCTAGCACTTGATTCCCAACGAGAATTGAGTGAATTTGTGAAAATAATACTCCCTGCATCTTCGGATTTTCTTTCTGGAGATAGATTCTGGTTGTTCCAAATAGGCCTATTTAGCATAGTTGAAGAAATGTCTGTACCAATCGAAAGAAAATCATCTGTGATAGAAGCAGGATCATCAAGCACATTGTTTCGGAGTGAGAATTGAATTAGTTTTTGAGAAGAAAACTTTCTCCTACTTAGGTTATTCAAGGTGAAATTAGACTGGGTTTGTTCCACATTGCCTTGTTCAGGTCACTTGAAGAAACACTTGTATCACTCTAAGGAAAACCATGTATGTTAGAAGCTGCAGAATCTGGCACACTGTTTCACTCTGAGAAGTGAGTAAGTTTTTGAAAGGAATTCCTCCCCTAACTTAGATTTATCCAGAAGACGATTGGCTTTCTTGGTTCCAAGTAGTCATACTCACCTCAGTTGAAGAAACACATGTATCAACAGGCAGAAAAACATCTGTGTGAGAAGAATGATCATCTAGCACATTGTTTTCCTGTGAGAATTGAGTTCGATTTTGAAAGGAAAATGTCCTGCTATGGAGGTTATTTAAGGTGGAGGATGGCTCTGATTGTTCCAAATAAGCCTATTCAGCTGATTTGAAGAAACACATGTATCAATGGAAAGAAACCCATCTGAGTTAGAGGCACGATCATCTATCACATAGTTTTTTATTTTTGTGATAATTGAGTTACTGTTTGAAAGGGAAACTTCATGCTACTTTAGGATATCAAGGTGGTGGTAGGCTCTCTTTATTCCAAATAGGCCTATTCAGCAGATTGAAGAAACACATATAGCACTGCAAAGATAACCATCTATGTTAGAAGCTGCAGATTTGAGCACATGGTTTGCTTGTGAGAATTGAGTCCATTTTGAAAGGAATTTCCCTTGCAACTTAGACTTTTCGAGGTGGAGGTAGGCTCTGGTTGTTCCAAGTAGCCCTATTCAGATCAGTTGAAGAAACACCATGTATCACTTCAAAGAAGACCATATGTGTGAGAGCTGCGGCATCTAGCACATTGTTTCCCGGTGAGAATTCAATGAGTTTCTGAAAGTAATCCTTCCTTCAACTTATGCTTTTCATGGTTGACCTAGGCTGTCTTTGTGCCAAATAGGCCTATTCAGCTGAGTTGAACAAACAGCTGTTCAACTCTAAAGAAAACCATCTATGTTTCAAACGGTACCAACTATCACCTTGTTTCCAAGTGAAAATTGAGTTAGTTTTTGGAAGGTGTTCCTCCTTCAACTTCGATTTTGAACGTTGGAGATTAGCTCTTGTGGTTCCAAAGGGGCATAGTCAGCTCAGTTGAAGAAACCCATGTATCACTGCAAAGAAGAACATCTGTGTTAAAAGCGTCATTATCTAGCACATTGTTTCCCTATGAGAATTGAGTAATTTTTGACAGGAACTCCACCTTCAACTTAGATTATTCAAAGTGGAGATAGGCTGTCTTTGCTTCAAATAGGCCTACTCACCTGAACTGAATAAACACATGTTTCTCTAGAAAGAAAACCATCTGTCATGGAAGCCAGATCAAAAGTCACATTGTTTCCCTGTGAGAATTGAGTGAATTTTTGAACAGAAAACTTCCTGATTCTTAGGTTTTTCAAGGTGTATACAGGCTGTGTTTGTTCCATATTGGGCTCTTCAGCTCAGTTGAAGAAACACATGTGTCTCTCCAAAGAAACCATCTATGTTAGAAGCTGCAGCATCTAGCACATTGTTTCCCGGTGAGAACTGAGATTCTTTCTGAAAGCAATACTTCTTGCAAGTTAGGTTTCTGAAGGTGGGTATAGGCTTTCTTGTTCCAAATAGGCCTATTCATGAGAGTTGAAGATACACATATATCACTGCAGATAAATCCATGTATGTTAGAAGCTGCAAAAACTAGCAAATTGTTTCCCAGTGAGAATTGATTTCTTTTTAGAAGGGAATACTTCTGGAACCTAGGTATCTCAAGGTGTAGAAAGGCTGATTTTGTTAGAAGTATGTGTATGCAGCAGAGTTGATGTAACACATGTATCTCTCGAAAGAAAACCATCTGCGTTATCTCTTTGAGCATCAGACACACTGCTCCCTGTGAGCATTGAGTTAGTTTTTGAAAGGAAAACCTCCTGAAGCTTGAATGTTTCAAGGTGGATGTTGCCTCTGTTTGTTCGAAATAGGGCTATTCATCTCAGTTGAAGAAATACATGTATCACTAAAAAGAAGACCATCTGTGTTACAAGCTGCAGTATCTAACACATGGTTTCCCTGTGACAAATGAGTTCGTTTAGGAACGTAAACTTCCTGCAACTTTGCTTTCTCTCGGTGGAGATAGGCTCTGTTTGTTTCAAGTCGGCCTATACTGTTGAGTTGAAGAAACACATGTATCTCTCGAAAGAAAACAATCTGTGTTAGAAGCAGACTCATAGAGCACATTGTTTCCCAGTGAGAAATGATGGACTTATTGAAAGGAAAACTCCTGCTCCCTGGAATTGTCATGGTGGACATAGGCTCTGTTTGTACCAAGAAACTCTATTCAGCTCAGTTGAAAATACACATGTATCACTCCAAAGAAACCATCTCTGTTAGAAGCTGTACCATATACCACATTGTTTCCTTAGGGGAATTCAGTTTCTGATAGAAATACTTCCTGCTAATTAGGTTTGACAAGGACGCGCTTCACTTTCTTCCAAATAGGCCTTTTAAGCACAGTTGAAGAAACACATGTATCATGCAAAGAAAATCATCTATATTAGAAGTTGAAGTATCTAGTCCACTGTTTTCCTTGGAGAATTGAGTGAGTTTCTTAAAGTGCTACTTCTTACCACTTAGGTATTTCAAGGTGGAGATAAGCTCTTGTTCCAAATATTCCTATTTAGATGAGATGAAGAAACACATGTATCTCTCCAAAGAAAACCATCTGTGTTAGAAGCAGGATCTTCAAGCCCCTAATTTTTCTGTCAGAATTGAATTAGTTTTTGAAAGGAAAACCTCTGCTTCTTAGGATTTTCAAGGAGTAGATATGATCTGTTTGTTCCATGTAGGCCTGTTCAGCTGAGTTGAAAAACGGATGTTGTAGAACAAAGAAAGCCATCTGTGTTAGACGCTGCAGCATCAAGCACATTGTTTCCCTATGAGACCTGAGTTAGTTTCTGAAAGTAATACTTCCTGCAACTTATGTTTTTCAAGGTGGATATAGGCTCTTTTTGTTCCATATAGGCCTATGAGGCTGAGTGGAAGAAACACATGTATCAACCCAAAGAAAACCATTTTAGATAGAAGCTGCAGCATCTAGCTCCATGTTTCCCTGTGAATATTGAGTTAATTTTACAAAGGAGTACTTCCTGCAACTTAGGTTTCTCAAGGTGGAGAGAAGCTTACTTTTTTACCAGTATGCCTATTGAGAAGATTTGATGACACACATGAATCTCTCGAAAGAAAATAATCGACATTCGAGGCAGGAGTATCTAGCACATTGTGTCCCTCTGAGAACTTAGTTAATTTCTGAAATTAATAGATCCTGAAACGTCGGTTTTGAAAGGTGGAGATAGACTCTCTTTGTTCCGAATATCTCTATTCAGCTGAGTTGAAAGAACACATATATCAATTGAAAACAAACCGCTGTTGTTAGATGCAGGATCATTGAGCTTACTGTTTCCCTGTTAGATTTCAGTTGTTTTTTCCAAGAAAAACCTTGTGCTACTTAGCATGTTCAAATAGGCATATTCAGCTCAGTTGATGAAACACATATGTCACTGCAAAAAAGGCCATCTGTGTTAGAAGTTACAGCATTTAGCACATTGTTTCCCTGTGAGAATTCAGTTATATTCTGATAGCAATACTTCCTGCAACTTAGGTTTTTCCAGCTGGAGATAGTCTCTCTTCGTTCCAAATATCCCTATTCGGCTGAGTTGAAAAAACACACGTATCTCTCCAAAGAAAACCATCTGTGTTAGAAGCAGGGGCATCTATCACACTGATTCCCTGTGAGAATTGACATATTTTTTGAAAGGAAAAGTTCCTTCTACTTAGGAATTTCGAGATAGTGATAGGCTCTTTTTATTCCCCAGTAGGCCTATTGAGTAGACCTGAAGAAACACATATATCACTTCAAAGAAAAACATCTATGTTGAAAGCTGCAGCATCTAGCACCTTGGTTGCCTGTGAGAATTGAGTTAGTTTTAGAAAGGAATACTTCCTGCAACTTATGTTTCTCTAAGTAGATGTAGGCTTAGTATGTCGCCTGTAGGCCTATTGGTAAGAGTTGATGGAACACATGTATCTCTCAAAAGGGTACCATCTGGGTTCAAAGCTAGAGCACCTAGCACTTGATTCCCAACGAGAATTGAGTGAATTTGTGAAAATAATACTCCCTGCATCTTCGGATTTTCTTTCTGGAGATAGATTCTGGTTGTTCCAAATAGGCCTATTTAGCATAGTTGAAGAAATGTCTGTACCAATCGAAAGAAAATCATCTGTGATAGAAGCAGGATCATCAAGCACATTGTTTCGGAGTGAGAATTGAATTAGTTTTTGAGAAGAAAACTTTCTCCTACTTAGGTTATTCAAGGTGAAATTAGACTGGGTTTGTTCCACATTGCCTTGTTCAGGTCACTTGAAGAAACACTTGTATCACTCTAAGGAAAACCATGTATGTTAGAAGCTGCAGAATCTGGCACACTGTTTCACTCTGAGAAGTGAGTAAGTTTTTGAAAGGAATTCCTCCCCTAACTTAGATTTATCCAGAAGACGATTGGCTTTCTTGGTTCCAAGTAGTCATACTCACCTCAGTTGAAGAAACACATGTATCAACAGGCAGAAAAACATCTGTGTGAGAAGAATGATCATCTAGCACATTGTTTTCCTGTGAGAATTGAGTTCGATTTTGAAAGGAAAATGTCCTGCTATGGAGGTTATTTAAGGTGGAGGATGGCTCTGATTGTTCCAAATAAGCCTATTCAGCTGATTTGAAGAAACACATGTATCAATGGAAAGAAACCCATCTGAGTTAGAGGCACGATCATCTATCACATAGTTTTTTATTTTTGTGATAATTGAGTTACTGTTTGAAAGGGAAACTTCATGCTACTTTAGGATATCAAGGTGGTGGTAGGCTCTCTTTATTCCAAATAGGCCTATTCAGCAGATTGAAGAAACACATATAGCACTGCAAAGATAACCATCTATGTTAGAAGCTGCAGATTTGAGCACATGGTTTGCTTGTGAGAATTGAGTCCATTTTGAAAGGAATTTCCCTTGCAACTTAGACTTTTCGAGGTGGAGGTAGGCTCTGGTTGTTCCAAGTAGCCCTATTCAGATCAGTTGAAGAAACACCATGTATCACTTCAAAGAAGACCATATGTGTGAGAGCTGCGGCATCTAGCACATTGTTTCCCGGTGAGAATTCAATGAGTTTCTGAAAGTAATCCTTCCTCCAACTTATGCTTTTCATGGTTGACCTAGGCTGTCTTTGTGCCAAATAGGCCTATTCAGCTGAGTTGAACAAACAGCTGTTCAACTCTAAAGAAAACCATCTATGTTTCAAACGGTACCAACTATCACCTTGTTTCCAAGTGAAAATTGAGTTAGTTTTTGGAAGGTGTTCCTCCTTCAACTTCGATTTTGAACGTTGGAGATTAGCTCTTGTGGTTCCAAAGGGGCATAGTCAGCTCAGTTGAAGAAACCCATGTATCACTGCAAAGAAGAACATCTGTGTTAAAAGCGTCATTATCTAGCACATTGTTTCCCTATGAGAATTGAGTAATTTTTGACAGGAACTCCACCTTCAACTTAGATTATTCAAAGTGGAGATAGGCTGTCTTTGCTTCAAATAGGCCTACTCACCTGAACTGAATAAACACATGTTTCTCTAGAAAGAAAACCATCTGTCATGGAAGCCAGATCAAAAGTCACATTGTTTCCCTGTGAGAATTGAGTGAATTTTTGAACAGAAAACTTCCTGATTCTTAGGTTTTTCAAGGTGTATACAGGCTGTGTTTGTTCCATATTGGGCTCTTCAGCTCAGTTGAAGAAACACATGTGTCTCTCCAAAGAAACCATCTATGTTAGAAGCTGCAGCATCTAGCACATTGTTTCCCGGTGAGAACTGAGATTCTTTCTGAAAGCAATACTTCTTGCAAGTTAGGTTTCTGAAGGTGGGTATAGGCTTTCTTGTTCCAAATAGGCCTATTCATGAGAGTTGAAGATACACATATATCACTGCAGATAAATCCATGTATGTTAGAAGCTGCAAAAACTAGCAAATTGTTTCCCAGTGAGAATTGATTTCTTTTTAGAAGGGAATACTTCTGGAACCTAGGTATCTCAAGGTGTAGAAAGGCTGATTTTGTTAGAAGTATGTGTATGCAGCAGAGTTGATGTAACACATGTATCTCTCGAAAGAAAACCATCTGCGTTATCTCTTTGAGCATCAGACACACTGCTCCCTGTGAGCATTGAGTTAGTTTTTGAAAGGAAAACCTCCTGAAGCTTGAATGTTTCAAGGTGGATGTTGCCTCTGTTTGTTCGAAATAGGGCTATTCATCTCAGTTGAAGAAATACATGTATCACTAAAAAGAAGACCATCTGTGTTACAAGCTGCAGTATCTAACACA
Organism: Castor canadensis; assembly: GCF_047511655.1. Taxonomy (NCBI): domain Eukaryota; kingdom Metazoa; phylum Chordata; class Mammalia; order Rodentia; family Castoridae; genus Castor; species Castor canadensis. The sequence continues at coordinate 92,972,566 of NC_133388.1, forward strand.
TGGTTTCCCTGTGACAAATGAGTTCGTTTAGGAACGTAAACTTCCTGCAACTTTGCTTTCTCTCGGTGGAGATAGGCTCTGTTTGTTTCAAGTCGGCCTATACTGTTGAGTTGAAGAAACACATGTATCTCTCGAAAGAAAACAATCTGTGTTAGAAGCAGACTCATAGAGCACATTGTTTCCCAGTGAGAAATGATGGACTTATTGAAAGGAAAACTCCTGCTCCCTGGAATTTTCATGGTGGACATAGGCTCTGTTTGTACCAAGAAACTCTATTCAGCTCAGTTGAAAATACACATGTATCACTCCAAAGAAACCATCTCTGTTAGAAGCTGTACCATATACCACATTGTTTCCTTAGGGGAATTCAGTTTCTGATAGAAATACTTCCTGCTAATTAGGTTTGACAAGGACGCGCTTCACTTTCTTCCAAATAGGCCTTTTAAGGGCTGGTGGAGTGGCTCAAGTGGTAGAATTCCTGCCAAATAGGCCTTTTAAGCACAGTTGAAGAAACACATGTATCATGCAAAGAAAATCATCTATATTAGAAGTTGAAGTATCTAGTCCACTGTTTTCCTTGGAGAATTGAGTGAGTTTCTTAAAGTGCTACTTCTTACCACTTAGGTATTTCAAGGTGGAGATAAGCTCTTGTTCCAAATATTCCTATTTAGATGAGATGAAGAAACACATGTATCTCTCCAAAGAAAACCATCTGTGTTAGAAGCAGGATCTTCAAGCCCCTAATTTTTCTGTCAGAATTGAATTAGTTTTTGAAAGGAAAACCTCTGCTTCTTAGGATTTTCAAGGAGTAGATATGATCTGTTTGTTCCATGTAGGCCTGTTCAGCTGAGTTGAAAAACGGATGTTGTAGAACAAAGAAAGCTATCTGTGTTAGACGCTGCAGCATCAAGCACATTGTTTCCCTATGAGACCTGAGTTAGTTTCTGAAAGTAATACTTCCTGCAACTTATGTTTTTCAAGGTGGACATAGGCTCTTTTTGTTCCATATAGGCCTATGAGGCTGAGTGGAAGAAACACATGTATCAACCCAAAGAAAACCATTTTAGATAGAAGCTGCAGCATCTAGCTCCATGTTTCCCTGTGAATATTGAGTTAATTTTACAAAGGAGTACTTCCTGCAACTTAGGTTTCTCAAGGTGGAGAGAAGCTTACTTTTTTACCAGTATGCCTATTGAGAAGATTTGATGACACACATGAATCTCTCGAAAGAAAATAATCCTCATTCGAGGCAGGAGTATCTAGCACATTGTCTCCCTCTGAGAACTTAGTTAATTTCTGAAATTAATAGATCCTGAAACGTCGGTTTTGAAAGGTGGAGATAGACTCTCTTTGTTCCGAATATCTCTATTCAGCTGAGTTGAAAGAACACATATATCAATTGAAAACAAACCGCTGTTGTTAGATGCAGGATCATTGAGCTTACTGTTTCCCTGTTAGATTTCAGTTGTTTTTTCCAAGAAAAACCTTGTGCTACTTAGCATGTTCAAATAGGCATATTCAGCTCAGTTGATGAAACACATATGTCACTGCAAAAAAGGCCATCTGTGTTAGAAGTTACAGCATTTAGCACATTGTTTCCCTGTGAGAACTCAGTTATATTCTGATAGCAATACTTCCTGCAACTTAGGTTTTTCCAGCTGGAGATAGTCTCTCTTCGTTCCAAATATCCCTATTCGGCTGAGTTGAAAAAACACACGTATCTCTCCAAAGAAAACCATCTGTGTTAGAAGCAGGGGCATCTATCACACTGATTCCCTGTGAGAATTGACATATTTTTTGAAAGGAAAAGTTCCTTCTACTTAGGAATTTCGAGATAGTGATAGGCTCTTTTTATTCCCCAGTAGGCCTATTGAGTAGACCTGAAGAAACACATATATCACTTCAAAGAAAAACATCTATGTTGAAAGCTGCAGCATCTAGCACCTTGGTTGCCTGTGAGAATTGAGTTAGTTTTAGAAAGGAATACTTCCTGCAACTTATGTTTCTCTAAGTAGATGTAGGCTTAGTTTGTCGCCTGTAGGCCTATTGGTAAGAGTTGATGGAACACATGTATCTCTCAAAAGGGTACCATCTGGGTTCAAAGCTAGAGCACCTAGCACTTGATTCCCTACGAGAATTGAGTGAATTTGTGAAAATAATACTCCCTGCATCTTCGGATTTTCTTTCTGGAGATAGATTCTGGTTGTTCCAAATAGGCCTATTTAGCATAGTTGAAGAAATGTCTGTACCAATCGAAAGAAAATCATCTGTGATAGAAGCAGGATCATCAAGCACATTGTTTCGGAGTGAGAATTGAATTAGTTTTTGAGAAGAAAACTTTCTCCTACTTAGGTTATTCAAGGTGAAATTAGACTGGGTTTGTTCCACATTGCCTTGTTCAGGTCACTTGAAGAAACACTTGTATCACTCTAAGGAAAACCATGTATGTTAGAAGCTGCAGAATCTGGCACACTGTTTCACTCTGAGAAGTGAGTAAGTTTTTGAAAGGAATTCCTCCCCTAACTTAGATTTATCCAGAAGACGATTGGCTTTCTTGGTTCCAAGTAGTCATACTCACCTCAGTTGAAGAAACACATGTATCAACAGGCAGAAAAACATCTGTGTGAGAAGAAGGATCATCTAGCACATTGTTTTCCTGTGAGAATTGAGTTCGATTTTGAAAGGAAAATGTCCTGCTATGGAGGTTATTTAAGGTGGAGGATGGCTCTGATTGTTCCAAATAAGCCTATTCAGCTGATTTGAAGAAACACATGTACCAATGGAAAGAAACCCATCTGAGTTAGAGGCACGATCATCTATCACATAGTTTTTTATTTTTGTGATAATTGAGTTACTGTTTGAAAGGGAAACTTCATGCTACTTTAGGATATCAAGGTGGTGGTAGGCTCTCTTTATTCCAAATAGGCCTATTCAGCAGATTGAAGAAACACATATAGCACTGCAAAGATAACCATCTATGTTAGAAGCTGCAGATTTGAGCACATGGTTTGCTTGTGAGAATTGAGTCCATTTTGAAAGGAATTTCCCTTGCAACTTAGACTTTTCGAGGTGGAGGTAGGCTCTGGTTGTTCCAAGTAGCCCTATTCAGATCAGTTGAAGAAACACCATGTATCACTTCAAAGAAGACCATATGTGTGAGAGCTGCGGCATCTAGCACATTGTTTCCCGGTGAGAATTCAATGAGTTTCTGAAAGTAATCCTTCCTCCAACTTATGCTTTTCATGGTTGACCTAGGCTGTCTTTGTGCCAAATAGGCCTATTCAGCTGAGTTGAACAAACAGCTGTACAACTCTAAAGAAAACCATCTATGTTTCAAACGGTACCAACTATCACCTTGTTTCCAAGTGAAAATTGAGTTAGTTTTTGGAAGGTGTTCCTCCTTCAACTTCGATTTTGAACGTTGGAGATTAGCTCTTGTGGTTCCAAAGGGGCATAGTCAGCTCAGTTGAAGAAACCCATGTATCACTGCAAAGAAGAACATCTGTGTTAAAAGCGTCATTATCTAGCACATTGTTTCCCTATGAGAATTGAGTAATTTTTGACAGGAACTCCACCTTCAACTTAGATTATTCAAAGTGGAGATAGGCTGTCTTTGCTTCAAATAGGCCTACTCACCTGAACTGAATAAACACATGTTTCTCTAGAAAGAAAACCATCTGTCATGGAAGCCAGATCAAAAGTCACATTGTTTCCCTGTGAGAATTGAGTGAATTTTTGAACAGAAAACTTCCTGCTTCTTAGGTTTTTCAAGGTGTATACAGGCTGTGTTTGTTCCATATTGGGCTCTTCAGCTCAGTTGAAGAAACACATGTGTCTCTCCAAAGAAACCATCTATGTTAGAAGCTGCAGCATCTAGCACATTGTTTCCCGGTGAGAACTGAGATTCTTTCTGAAAGCAATACTTCTTCCAAGTTAGGTTTCTGAAGGTGGGGATAGGCTTTCTTGTTCCAAATAGGCCTATTCATGAGAGTTGAAGATACACATATATCACTGCAGATAAATCCATGTATGTTAGAAGCTGCAAAAACTAGCAAATTGTTTCCCAGTGAGAATTGATTTCTTTTTAGAAGGGAATACTTCTGGAACCTAGGTATCTCAAGGTGTAGAAAGGCTGATTTTGTTAGAAGTATGTGTATGCAGCAGAGTTGATGTAACACATGTATCTCTCGAAAGAAAACCATCTGCGTTATCTCTTTGAGCATCAGACACACTGCTCCCTGTGAGCATTGAGTTAGTTTTTGAAAGGAAAACCTCCTGAAGCTTGAATGTTTCAAGGTGGATGTTGCCTCTGTTTGTTCGAAATAGGGCTATTCATCTCAGTTGAAGAAATACATGTATCACTAAAAAGAAGACCATCTGTGTTACAAGCTGCAGTATCTAACACATGGTTTCCCTGTGACAAATGAGTTCGTTTAGGAACGTAAACTTCCTGCAACTTTGCTTTCTCTCGGTGGAGATAGGCTCTGTTTGTTTCAAGTCGGCCTATACTGTTGAGTTGAAGAAACACATGTATCTCTCGAAAGAAAACAATCTGTGTTAGAAGCAGACTCATAGAGCACATTGTTTCCCAGTGAGAAATGATGGACTTATTGAAAGGAAAACTCCTGCTCCCTGGAATTTTCATGGTGGACATAGGCTCTGTTTGTACCAAGAAACTCTATTCAGCTCAGTTGAAAATACACATGTATCACTCCAAAGAAACCATCTCTGTTAGAAGCTGTACCATATACCACATTGTTTCCTTAGGGGAATTCAGTTTCTGATAGAAATACTTCCTGCTAATTAGGTTTGACAAGGACGCGCTTCACTTTCTTCCAAATAGGCCTTTTAAGGGCTGGTGGAGTGGCTCAAGTGGTAGAATTCCTGCCAAATAGGCCTTTTAAGCACAGTTGAAGAAACACATGTATCATGCAAAGAAAATCATCTATATTAGAAGTTGAAGTATCTAGTCCACTGTTTTCCTTGGAGAATTGAGTGAGTTTCTTAAAGTGCTACTTCTTACCACTTAGGTATTTCAAGGTGGAGATAAGCTCTTGTTCCAAATATTCCTATTTAGATGAGATGAAGAAACACATGTATCTCTCCAAAGAAAACCATCTGTGTTAGAAGCAGGATCTTCAAGCCCCTAATTTTTCTGTCAGAATTGAATTAGTTTTTGAAAGGAAAACCTCTGCTTCTTAGGATTTTCAAGGAGTAGATATGATCTGTTTGTTCCATGTAGGCCTGTTCAGCTGAGTTGAAAAACGGATGTTGTAGAACAAAGAAAGCCATCTGTGTTAGACGCTGCAGCATCAAGCACATTGTTTCCCTATGAGACCTGAGTTAGTTTCTGAAAGTAATACTTCCTGCAACTTATGTTTTTCAAGGTGGATATAGGCTCTTTTTGTTCCATATAGGCCTATGAGGCTGAGTGGAAGAAACACATGTATCAACCCAAAGAAAACCATTTTAGATAGAAGCTGCAGCATCTAGCTCCATGTTTCCCTGTGAATATTGAGTTAATTTTACAAAGGAGTACTTCCTGCAACTTAGGTTTCTCAAGGTGGAGAGAAGCTTACTTTTTTACCAGTATGCCTATTGAGAAGATTTGATGACACACATGAATCTCTCGAAAGAAAATAATCGACATTCGAGGCAGGAGTATCTAGCCCACTGTCTCCCTCTGAGAACTTAGTTAATTTCTGAAATTAATAGATCCTGAAACGTCGGTTTTGAAAGGTGGAGATAGACTCTCTTTGTTCCGAATATCTCTATTCAGCTGAGTTGAAAGAACACATATATCAATTGAAAACAAACTGCTGTTGTTAGATGCAGGATCATTGAGCTTACTGTTTCCCTGTTAGATTTCAGTTGTTTTTTCCAAGAAAAACCTTGTGCTACTTAGCATGTTCAAATAGGCATATTCAGCTCAGTTGATGAAACACATATGTCACTGCAAAAAAGGCCATCTGTGTTAGAAGTTACAGCATTTAGCACATTGTTTCCCTGTGAGAATTCAGTTATATTCTGATAGCAATACTTCCTGCAACTTAGGTTTTTCCAGCTGGAGATAGTCTCTCTTCGTTCCAAATATCCCTATTCGGCTGAGTTGAAAAACACACGTATCTCTCCAAAGAAAACCATCTGTGTTAGAAGCAGGGGCATCTATCACACTGATTCCCTGTGAGAATTGACATATTTTTTGAAAGGAAAAGTTCCTTCTACTTAGGAATTTCGAGATAGTGATAGGCTCTTTTTATTCCCCAGTAGGCCTATTGAGTAGACCTGAAGAAACACATATATCACTTCAAAGAAAAACATCTATGTTGAAAGCTGCAGCATCTAGCACCTTGGTTGCCTGTGAGAATTGAGTTAGTTTTAGAAAGGAATACTTCCTGCAACTTATGTTTCTCTAAGTAGATGTAGGCTTAGTTTGTCGCCTGTAGGCCTATTGGTAAGAGTTGATGGAACACATGTATCTCTCAAAAGGGTACCATCTGGGTTCAAAGCTAGAGCACCTAGCACTTGATTCCCTATGAGAATTGAGTGAATTTGTGAAAATAATACTCCCTGCATCTTCGGATTTTCTTTCTGGAGATAGATTCTGGTTGTTCCAAATAGGCCTATTTAGCATAGTTGAAGAAATGTCTGTACCAATCGAAAGAAAATCATCTGTGATAGAAGCAGGATCATCAAGCACATTGTTTCGGAGTGAGAATTGAATTAGTTTTTGAGAAGAAAACTTTCTCCTACTTAGGTTATTCAAGGTGAAATTAGACTGGGTTTGTTCCACATTGCCTTGTTCAGGTCACTTGAAGAAACACTTGTATCACTCTAAGGAAAACCATGTATGTTAGAAGCTGCAGAATCTGGCACACTGTTTCACTCTGAGAAGTGAGTAAGTTTTTGAAAGGAATTCCTCCCCTAACTTAGATTTATCCAGAAGACGATTGGCTTTCTTGGTTCCAAGTAGTCATACTCACCTCAGTTGAAGAAACACATGTATCAACAGGCAGAAAAACATCTGTGTGAGAAGAAGGATCATCTAGCACATTGTTTTCCTGTGAGAATTGAGTTCGATTTTGAAAGGAAAATGTCCTGCTATGGAGGTTATTTAAGGTGGAGGATGGCTGTGATTGTTCCAAATAAGCCTATTCAGCTGATTTGAAGAAACACATGTATCAATGGAAAGAAACCCATCTGAGTTAGAGGCATGATCATCTATCACATAGTTTTTTATTTTTGTGATAATTGAGTTACTGTTTGAAAGGGAAACTTCATGCTACTTTAGGATATCAAGGTGGTGGTAGGCTCTCTTTATTCCAAATAGGCCTATTCAGCAGATTGAAGAAACACATATAGCACTGCAAAGATAACCATCTATGTTAGAAGCTGCAGATTTGAGCACATGGTTTGCTTGTGAGAATTGAGTCCGTTTTGAAAGGAATTTCCCTTGCAACTTAGACTTTTCGAGGTGGAGGTAGGCTCTGGTTGTTCCAAGTAGCCCTATTCAGATCAGTTGAAGAAACACCATGTATCACTTCAAAGAAGACCATATGTGTGAGAGCTGCGGCATCTAGCACATTGTTTCCCGGTGAGAATTCAATGAGTTTCTGAAAGTAATCCTTCCTCCAACTTATGCTTTTCATGGTTGACCTAGGCTGTCTTTGTGCCAAATAGGCCTATTCAGCTGAGTTGAACAAACAGCTGTACAACTCTAAAGAAAACCATCTATGTTTCAAACGGTACCAACTATCACCTTGTTTCCAAGTGAAAATTGAGTTAGTTTTTGGAAGGTGTTCCTCCTTCAACTTCGATTTTGAACGTTGGAGATTAGCTCTTGTGGTTCCAAAGGGGCATAGTCAGCTCAGTTGAAGAAACCCATGTATCACTGCAAAGAAGAACATCTGTGTTAAAAGCGTCATTATCTAGCACATTGTTTCCCTATGAGAATTGAGTAATTTTTGACAGGAACTCCACCTTCAACTTAGATTATTCAAAGTGGAGATAGGCTGTCTTTGCTTCAAATAGGCCTACTCACCTGAACTGAATGAACACATGTTTCTCTAGAAAGAAAACCATCTGTCATGGAAGCCAGATCAAAAGTCACATTGTTTCCCTGTGAGAATTGAGTGAATTTTTGAACAGAAAACTTCCTGCTTCTTAGGTTTTTCAAGGTGTATACAGGCTGTGTTTGTTCCATATTGGGCTCTTCAGCTCAGTTGAAGAAACACATGTGTCTCTCCAAAGAAACCATCTATGTTAGAAGCTGCAGCATCTAGCACATTGTTTCCTGGTGAGAACTGAGATTCTTTCTGAAAGCAATACTTCTTGCAAGTTAGGTTTCTGAAGGTGGGGATAGGCTTTCTTGTTCCAAATAGGCCTATTCATGAGAGTTGAAGATACACATATATCACTGCAGATAAATCCATGTATGTTAGAAGCTGCAAAAACTAGCAAATTGTTTCCCAGTGAGAATTGATTTCTTTTTAGAAGGGAATACTTCTGGAACCTAGGTATCTCAAGGTGTAGAAAGGCTGATTTTGTTAGAAGTATGTGTATGCAGCAGAGTTGATGTAACACATGTATCTCTCGAAAGAAAACCATCTGCGTTAACTCTTTGAGCATCAGACACACTGCTCCCTGTGAGCATTGAGTTAGTTTTTGAAAGGAAAACCTCCTGAAGCCTTAATGTTTCAAGGTGGATGTTGCCTCTGTTTGTTCGAAATAGGGCTATTCATCTCAGTTGAAGAAATACATGTATCACTAAAAAGAAGACCATCTGTGTTACAAGCTGCAGTATCTAACACATGGTTTCCCTGTGACAAATGAGTTCGTTTAGGAACGTAAACTTCCTGCAACTTTGCTTTCTCTCAGTGGAGATAGGCTCTGTTTGTTTCAAGTCGGCCTATACTGTTGAGTTGAAGAAACACATGTATCTCTCGAAAGAAAACAATCTGTGTTAGAAGCAGACTCATAGAGCACATTGTTTCCCAGTGAGAAATGATGGACTTATTGAAAGGAAAACTCCTGCTCCCTGGAATTGTCATGGTGGACATAGGCTCTGTTTGTACCAAGAAACTCTATTCAGCTCAGTTGAAAATACACATGTATCAGTCCAAAGAAACCATCTCTGTTAGAAGCTGTACCATATACCACATTGTTTTCTTAGGGGAATTCAGTTTCTGATAGAAATACTTCCTGCTAATTAGGTTTGACAAGGACGCGCTTTACTTTCTTCCAAATAGGCCTTTTAAGCACAGTTGAAGAAACACATGTATCATGCAAAGAAAATCATCTATATTAGAAGTTGAAGTATCTAGTCCACTGTTTTCCTTGGAGAATTGAGTGAGTTTCTTAAAGTGCTACTTCTTACCACTTAGGTATTTCAAGGTGGAGATAAGCTCTTGTTCCAAATATTCCTATTTAGATGAGATGAAGAAACACATGTATCTCTCCAAAGAAAACCATCTGTGTTAGAAGCAGGATCTTCAAGCCCCTAATTTTTCTGTCAGAATTGAATTAGTTTTTGAAAGGAAAACCTCTGCTTCTTAGGATTTTCAAGGAGTAGATATGATCTGTTTGTTCCATGTAGGCCTGTTCAGCTGAGTTGAAAAACGGATGTTGTAGAACAAAGAAAGCTATCTGTGTTAGACGCTGCAGCATCAAGCACATTGTTTCCCTATGAGACCTGAGTTAGTTTCTGAAAGTAATACTTCCTGCAACTTATGTTTTTCAAGGTGGATATAGGCTCTTTTTGTTCCATATAGGCCTATGAGGCTGAGTGGAAGAAACACATGTATCAACCCAAAGAAAACCATTTTAGATAGAAGCTGCAGCATCTAGCTCCATGTTTCCCTGTGAATATTGAGTTAATTTTACAAAGGAGTACTTCCTGCAACTTAGGTTTCTCAAGGTGGAGAGAAGCTTACTTTTTTACCAGTATGCCTATTGAGAAGATTTGATGACACACATGAATCTCTCGAAAGAAAATAATCCTCATTCGAGGCAGGAGTATCTAGCCCACTGTCTCCCTCTGAGAACTTAGTTAATTTCTGAAATTAATAGATCCTGAAACGTCGGTTTTGAAAGGTGGAGATAGACTCTCTTTGTTCCGAATATCTCTATTCAGCTGAGTTGAAAGAACACATATATCAATTGAAAACAAACCGCTGTTGTTAGATGCAGGATCATTGAGCTTACTGTTTCCCTGTTAGATTTCAGTTGTTTTTTCAAAGAAAAACCTTGTGCTACTTAGCATGTTCAAATAGGCATATTCAGCTCAGTTGATGAAACACATATGTCACTGCAAAAAAGGCCATCTGTGTTAGAAGTTACAGCATTTAGCACATTGTTTCCCTGTGAGAATTCAGTTATATTCTGACAGCAATACTTCCTGCAACTTAGGTTTTTCCAGCTGGAGATAGTCTCTCTTCGTTCCAAATATCCCTATTCGGCTGAGTTGAAAAAACACACGTATCTCTCCAAAGAAAACCATCTGTGTTAGAAGCAGGGGCATCTATCACACTGATTCCCTGTGAGAATTGACATATTTTTTGAAAGGAAAAGTTCCTTCTACTTAGGAATTTCGAGATAGTGATAGGCTCTTTTTATTCCCCAGTAGGCCTATTGAGTAGACCTGAAGAAACACATATATCACTTCAAAGAAAAACATCTATGTTGAAAGCTGCAGCATCTAGCACCTTGGTTGCCTGTGAGAATTGAGTTAGTTTTAGAAAGGAATACTTCCTGCAACTTATGTTTCTCTAAGTAGATGTAGGCTTAGTTTGTCGCCTGTAGGCCTATTGGTAAGAGTTGATGGAACACATGTATCTCTCAAAAGGGTACCATCTGGGTTCAAAGCTAGAGCACCTAGCACTTGATTCCCTACGAGAATTGAGTGAATTTGTGAAAATAATACTCCCTGCATCTTCGGATTTTCTTTCTGGAGATAGATTCTGGTTGTTCCAAATAGGCCTATTTAGCATAGTTGAAGAAATGTCTGTACCAATCGAAAGAAAATCATCTGTGCTAGAAGCAGGATCATCAAGCACATTGTTTCGGAGTGAGAATTGAATTAGTTTTTGAGAAGAAAACTTTCTCCTACTTAGGTTATTCAAGGTGAAATTAGACTGGGTTTGTTCCACATTGCCTTGTTCAGGTCACTTGAAGAAACACTTGTATCACTCTAAGGAAAACCATGTATGTTAGAAGCTGCAGAATCTGGCACACTGTTTCACTCTGAGAAGTGAGTAAGTTTTTGAAAGGAATTCCTCCCCTAGCTTAGATTTATCCAGAAGACGATTGGCTTTCTTGGTTCCAAGTAGTCATACTCACCTCAGTTGAAGAAACACATGTATCAACAGGCAGAAAAACATCTGTGTGAGAAGAAGGATCATCTAGCACATTGTTTTCCTGTGAGAATTGAGTTCGATTTTGAAAGAAAAATGTCCTGCTATGGAGGTTATTTAAGGTGGAGGATGGCTCTGATTGTTCCAAATAAGCCTATTCAGCTGATTTGAAGAAACACATGTATCAATGGAAAGAAACCCATCTGAGTTAGAGGCACGATCATCTATCACATAGTTTTTTATTTTTGTGATAATTGAGTTACTGTTTGAAAGGGAAACTTCATGCTACTTTAGGATATCAAGGTGGTGGTAGGCTCTCTTTATTCCAAATAGGCCTATTCAGCAGATTGAAGAAACACATATAGCACTGCAAAGATAACCATCTATGTTAGAAGCTGCAGATTTGAGCACATGGTTTGCTTGTGAGAATTGAGTCCGTTTTGAAAGGAATTTCCCTTGCAACTTAGACTTTTCGAGGTGGAGGTAGGCTCTGGTTGTTCCAAGTAGCCCTATTCAGATCAGTTGAAGAAACACCATGTATCACTTCAAAGAAGACCATATGTGTGAGAGCTGCAGCATCTAGCACATTGTTTCCCGGTGAGAATTCAATGAGTTTCTGAAAGTAATCCTTCCTCCAACTTATGCTTTTCATGGTTGACCTAGGCTGTCTTTGTGCCAAATAGGCCTATTCAGCTGAGTTGAACAAACAGCTGTACAACTCTAAAGAAAACCATCTATGTTTCAAACGGTACCAACTATCACCTTGTTTCCAAGTGAAAATTGAGTTAGTTTTTGGAAGATGTTCCTCCTTCAACTTCGATTTTGAACGTTGGAGATTAGCTCTTGTGGTTCCAAAGGGGCATAGTCAGCTCAGTTGAAGAAACCCATGTATCACTGCAAAGAAGAACATCTGTGTTAAAAGCGTCATTATCTAGCACATTGTTTCCCTATGAGAATTGAGTAATTTTTGACAGGAACTCCACCTTCAACTTAGATTATTCAAAGTGGAGATAGGCTGTCTTTGCTTCAAATAGGCCTACTCACCTGAACTGAATGAACACATGTTTCTCTAGAAAGAAAACCATCTGTCATGGAAGCCAGATCAAAAGTCACATTGTTTCCCTGTGAGAATTGAGTGAATTTTTGAACAGAAAACTTCCTGCTTCTTAGGTTTTTCAAGGTGTATACAGGCTGTGTTTGTTCCATATTGGGCTCTTCAGCTCAGTTGAAGAAACACATGTGTCTCTCCAAAGAAACCATCTATGTTAGAAGCTGCAGCATCTAGCACATTGTTTCCCGGTGAGAACTGAGATTCTTTCTGAAAGCAATACTTCTTGCAAGTTAGGTTTCTGAAGGTGGGGATAGGCTTTCTTGTTCCAAATAGGCCTATTCATGAGAGTTGAAGATACACATATATCACTGCAGATAAATCCATGTATGTTAGAAGCTGCAAAAACTAGCAAATTGTTTCCCAGTGAGAATTGATTTCTTTTTAGAAGTGAATACTTCTGGAACCTAGGTATCTCAAGGTGTAGAAAGGCTGATTTTGTTAGAAGTATATGTATGCAGCAGAGTTGATGTAACACATGTATCTCTCGAAAGAAAACCATCTGCGTTAACTCTTTGAGCATCAGACACACTGCTCCCTGTGAGCATTGAGTTAGTTTTTGAAAGGAAAACCTCCTGAAGCCTTAATGTTTCAAGGTGGATGTTGCCTCTGTTTGTTCGAAATAGGGCTATTCATCTCAGTTGAAGAAATACATGTATCACTAAAAAGAAGACCATCTGTGTTACAAGCTGCAGTATCTAACACATGGTTTCCCTGTGACAAATGAGTTAGTTTAGGAACGTAAACTTCCTGCAACTTTGCTTTCTCTCAGTGGAGATAGGCTCTGTTTGTTTCAAGTCGGCCTATACTGTTGAGTTGAAGAAACACATGTATCTCTCGAAAGAAAACAATCTGTGTTAGAAGCAGACTCATAGAGCACATTGTTTCCCAGTGAGAAATGATGGACTTATTGAAAGGAAAACTCCTGCTCCCTGGAATTGTCATGGTGGACATAGGCTCTGTTTGTACCAAGAAACTCTATTCAGCTCAGTTGAAAATACACATGTATCAGTCCAAAGAAACCATCTCTGTTAGAAGCTGTACCATATACCACATTGTTTTCTTAGGGGAATTCAGTTTCTGATAGAAATACTTCCTGCTAATTAGGTTTGACAAGGACGCGCTTTACTTTCTTCCAAATAGGCCTTTTAAGCACAGTTGAAGAAACACATGTATCATGCAAAGAAAATCATCTATATTAGAAGTTGAAGTATCTAGTCCACTGTTTTCCTTGGAGAATTGAGTGAGTTTCTTAAAGTGCTACTTCTTACCACTTAGGTATTTCAAGGTGGAGATAAGCTCTTGTTCCAAATATTCCTATTTAGATGAGATGAAGAAACACATGTATCTCTCCAAAGAAAACCATCTGTGTTAGAAGCAGGATCTTCAAGCCCCTAATTTTTCTGTCAGAATTGAATTAGTTTTTGAAAGGAAAACCTCTGCTTCTTAGGATTTTCAAGGAGTAGATATGATCTGTTTGTTCCATGTAGGCCTGTTCAGCTGAGTTGAAAAACGGATGTTGTAGAACAAAGAAAGCTATCTGTGTTAGACGCTGCAGCATCAAGCACATTGTTTCCCTATGAGACCTGAGTTAGTTTCTGAAAGTAATACTTCCTGCAACTTATGTTTTTCAAGGTGGATATAGGCTCTTTTTGTTCCATATAGGCCTATGAGGCTGAGTGGAAGAAACACATGTATCAACCCAAAGAAAACCATTTTAGATAGAAGCTGCAGCATCTAGCTCCATGTTTCCCTGTGAATATTGAGTTAATTTTACAAAGGAGTACTTCCTGCAACTTAGGTTTCTCAAGGTGGAGAGAAGCTTACTTTTTTACCAGTATGCCTATTGAGAAGATTTGATGACACACATGAATCTCTCGAAAGAAAATAATCCTCATTCGAGGCAGGAGTATCTAGCCCACTGTCTCCCTCTGAGAACTTAGTTAATTTCTGAAATTAATAGATCCTGAAACGTCGGTTTTGAAAGGTGGAGATAGACTCTCTTTGTTCCGAATATCTCTATTCAGCTGAGTTGAAAGAACACATATATCAATTGAAAACAAACCGCTGTTGTTAGATGCAGGATCATTGAGCTTACTGTTTCCCTGTTAGATTTCAGTTGTTTTTTCCAAGAAAAACCTTGTGCTACTTAGCATGTTCAAATAGGCATATTCAGCTCAGTTGATGAAACACATATGTCACTGCAAAAAAGGCCATCTGTGTTAGAAGTTACAGCATTTAGCACATTGTTTCCCTGTGAGAATTCAGTTATATTCTGATAGCAATACTTCCTGCAACTTAGGTTTTTCCAGCTGGAGATAGTCTCTCTTCGTTCCAAATATCCCTATTCGGCTGAGTTGAAAAAACACACGTATCTCTCCAAAGAAAACCATCTGTGTTAGAAGCAGGGGCATCTATCACACTGATTCCCTGTGAGAATTGACATATTTTTTGAAAGGAAAAGTTCCTTCTACTTAGGAATTTCGAGATAGTGATAGGCTCTTTTTATTCCCCAGTAGGCCTATTGAGTAGACCTGAAGAAACACATATATCACTTCAAAGAAAAACATCTATGTTGAAAGCTGCAGCATCTAGCACCTTGGTTGCCTGTGAGAATTGAGTTAGTTTTAGAAAGGAATACTTCCTGCAACTTATGTTTCTCTAAGTAGATGTAGGCTTAGTTTGTCGCCTGTAGGCCTATTGGTAAGAGTTGATGGAACACATGTATCTCTCAAAAGGGTACCATCTGGGTTCAAAGCTAGAGCACCTAGCACTTGATTCCCTACGAGAATTGAGTGAATTTGTGAAAATAATACTCCCTGCATCTTCGGATTTTCTTTCTGGAGATAGATTCTGGTTGTTCCAAATAGGCCTATTTAGCATAGTTGAAGAAATGTCTGTACCAATCGAAAGAAAATCATCTGTGCTAGAAGCAGGATCATCAAGCACATTGTTTCGGAGTGAGAATTGAATTAGTTTTTGAGAAGAAAACTTTCTCCTACTTAGGTTATTCAAGGTGAAATTAGACTGGGTTTGTTCCACATTGCCTTGTTCAGGTCACTTGAAGAAACACTTGTATCACTCTAAGGAAAACCATGTATGTTAGAAGCTGCAGAATCTGGCACACTGTTTCACTCTGAGAAGTGAGTAAGTTTTTGAAAGGAATTCCTCCCCTAACTTAGATTTATCCAGAAGACGATTGGCTTTCTTGGTTCCAAGTAGTCACACTCACCTCAGTTGAAGAAACACATGTATCAACAGGCAGAAAAACATCTGTGTGAGAAGAATGATCATCTAGCACATTGTTTTCCTGTGAGAATTGAGTTCGATTTTGAAAGGAAAATGTCCTGCTATGGAGGTTATTTAAGGTGGAGGATGGCTCTGATTGTTCCAAATAAGCCTATTCAGCTGATTTGAAGAAACACATGTATCAATGGAAAGAAACCCATCTGAGTTAGAGGCACGATCATCTATCACATAGTTTTTTATTTTTGTGATAATTGAGTTACTGTTTGAAAGGGAAACTTCATGCTACTTTAGGATATCAAGGTGGTGGTAGGCTCTCTTTATTCCAAATAGGCCTATTCAGCAGATTGAAGAAACACATATAGCACTGCAAAGATAACCATCTATGTTAGAAGCTGCAGATTTGAGCACATGGTTTGCTTGTGAGAATTGAGTCCATTTTGAAAGGAATTTCCCTTGCAACTTAGACTTTTCGAGGTGGAGGTAGGCTCTGGTTGTTCCAAGTAGCCCTATTCAGATCAGTTGAAGAAACACCATGTATCACTTCAAAGAAGACCATATGTGTGAGAGCTGCGGCATCTAGCACATTGTTTCCGGGTGAGAATTCAATGAGTTTCTGAAAGTAATCCTTCCTCCAACTTATGCTTTTCATGGTTGACCTAGGCTGTCTTTGTGCCAAATAGGCCTATTCAGCTGAGTTGAACAAACAGCTGTACAACTCTAAAGAAAACCATCTATGTTTCAAACGGTACCAACTATCACCTTGTTTCCAAGTGAAAATTGAGTTAGTTTTTGGAAGGTGTTCCTCCTTCAACTTCGATTTTGAACGTTGGAGATTAGCTCTTGTGGTTCCAAAGGGGCATAGTCAGCTCAGTTGAAGAAACCCATGTATCACTGCAAAGAAGAACATCTGTGTTAAAAGCGTCATTATCTAGCACATTGTTTCCCTATGAGAATTGAGTAATTTTTGACAGGAACTCCACCTTCAACTTAGATTATTCAAAGTGGAGATAGGCTGTCTTTGCTTCAAATAGGCCTACTCACCTGAACTGAATGAACACATGTTTCTCTAGAAAGAAAACCATCTGTCATGGAAGCCAGATCAAAAGTCACATTGTTTCCCTGTGAGAATTGAGTGAATTTTTGAACAGAAAACTTCCTGCTTCTTAGGTTTTTCAAGGTGTATACAGGCTGTGTTTGTTCCATATTGGGCTCTTCAGCTCAGTTGAAGAAACACATGTGTCTCTCCAAAGAAACCATCTATGTTAGAAGCTGCAGCATCTAGCACATTGTTTCCCGGTGAGAACTGAGATTCTTTCTGAAAGCAATACTTCTTGCAAGTTAGGTTTCTGAAGGTGGGGATAGGCTTTCTTGTTCCAAATAGGCCTATTCATGAGAGTTGAAGATACACATATATCACTGCAGATAAATCCATGTATGTTAGAAGCTGCAAAAACTAGCAAATTGTTTCCCAGTGAGAATTGATTTCTTTTTAGAAGGGAATACTTCTGGAACCTAGGTATCTCAAGGTGTAGAAAGGCTGATTTTGTTAGAAGTATGTGTATGCAGCAGAGTTGATGTAACACATGTATCTCTCGAAAGAAAACCATCTGCGTTAACTCTTTGAGCATCAGACACACTGCTCCCTGTGAGCATTGAGTTAGTTTTTGAAAGGAAAACCTCCTGAAGCCTTAATGTTTCAAGGTGGATGTTGCCTCTGTTTGTTCGAAATAGGGCTATTCATCTCAGTTGAAGAAATACATGTATCACTAAAAAGAAGACCATCTGTGTTACAAGCTGCAGTATCTAACACATGGTTTCCCTGTGACAAATGAGTTAGTTTAGGAACGTAAACTTCCTGCAACTTTGCTTTCTCTCAGTGGAGATAGGCTCTGTTTGTTTCAAGTCGGCCTATACTGTTGAGTTGAAGAAACACATGTATCTCTCGAAAGAAAACAATCTGTGTTAGAAGCAGACTCATAGAGCACATTGTTTCCCAGTGAGAAATGATGGACTTATTGAAAGGAAAACTCCTGCTCCCTGGAATTGTCATGGTGGACATAGGCTCTGTTTGTACCAAGAAACTCTATTCAGCTCAGTTGAAAATACACATGTATCAGTCCAAAGAAACCATCTCTGTTAGAAGCTGTACCATATACTACATTGTTTTCTTAGGGGAATTCAGTTTCTGATAGAAATACTTCCTGCTAATTAGGTTTGACAAGGACGCGCTTTACTTTCTTCCAAATAGGCCTTTTAAGCACAGTTGAAGAAACACATGTATCATGCAAAGAAAATCATCTATATTAGAAGTTGAAGTATCTAGTCCACTGTTTTCCTTGGAGAATTGAGTGAGTTTCTTAAAGTGCTACTTCTTACCACTTAGGTATTTCAAGGTGGAGATAAGCTCTTGTTCCAAATATTCCTATTTAGATGAGATGAAGAAACACATGTATCTCTCCAAAGAAAACCATCTGTGTTAGAAGCAGGATCTTCAAGCCCCTAATTTTTCTGTCAGAATTGAATTAGTTTTTGAAAGGAAAACCTCTGCTTCTTAGGATTTTCAAGGAGTAGATATGATCTGTTTGTTCCATGTAGGCCTGTTCAGCTGAGTTGAAAAACGGATGTTGTAGAACAAAGAAAGCTATCTGTGTTAGACGCTGCAGCATCAAGCACATTGTTTCCCTATGAGACCTGAGTTAGTTTCTGAAAGTAATACTTCCTGCAACTTATGTTTTTCAAGGTGGATATAGGCTCTTTTTGTTCCATATAGGCCTATGAGGCTGAGTGGAAGAAACACATGTATCAACCCAAAGAAAACCATTTTAGATAGAAGCTGCAGCATCTAGCTCCATGTTTCCCTGTGAATATTGAGTTAATTTTACAAAGGAGTACTTCCTGCAACTTAGGTTTCTCAAGGTGGAGAGAAGCTTACTTTTTTACCAGTATGCCTATTGAGAAGATTTGATGACACACATGAATCTCTCGAAAGAAAATAATCCTCATTCGAGGCAGGAGTATCTAGCCCACTGTCTCCCTCTGAGAACTTAGTTAATTTCTGAAATTAATAGATCCTGAAACGTCGGTTTTGAAAGGTGGAGATAGACTCTCTTTGTTCCGAATATCTCTATTCAGCTGAGTTGAAAGAACACATATATCAATTGAAAACAAACCGCTGTTGTTAGATGCAGGATCATTGAGCTTACTGTTTCCCTGTTAGATTTCAGTTGTTTTTTCCAAGAAAAACCTTGTGCTACTTAGCATGTTCAAATAGGCATATTCAGCTCAGTTGATGAAACACATATGTCACTGCAAAAAAGGCCATCTGTGTTAGAAGTTACAGCATTTAGCACATTGTTTCCCTGTGAGAATTCAGTTATATTCTGATAGCAATACTTCCTGCAACTTAGGTTTTTCCAGCTGGAGATAGTCTCTCTTCGTTCCAAATATCCCTATTCGGCTGAGTTGAAAAAACACACGTATCTCTCCAAAGAAAACCATCTGTGTTAGAAGCAGGGGCATCTATCACACTGATTCCCTGTGAGAATTGACATATTTTTTGAAAGGAAAAGTTCCTTCTACTTAGGAATTTCGAGATAGTGATAGGCTCTTTTTATTCCCCAGTAGGCCTATTGAGCAGACCTGAAGAAACACATATATCACTTCAAAGAAAAACATCTATGTTGAAAGCTGCAGCATCTAGCACCTTGGTTGCCTGTGAGAATTGAGTTAGTTTTAGAAAGGAATACTTCCTGCAACTTATGTTTCTCTAAGTAGATGTAGGCTTAGTTTGTCGCCTGTAGGCCTATTGGTAAGAGTTGATGGAACACATGTATCTCTCAAAAGGGTACCATCTGGGTTCAAAGCTAGAGCACCTAGCACTTGATTCCCTACGAGAATTGAGTGAATTTGTGAAAATAATACTCCCTGCATCTTCGGATTTTCTTTCTGGAGATAGATTCTGGTTGTTCCAAATAGGCCTATTTAGCATAGTTGAAGAAATGTCTGTACCAATCGAAAGAAAATCATCTGTGCTAGAAGCAGGATCATCAAGCACATTGTTTCGGAGTGAGAATTGAATTAGTTTTTGAGAAGAAAACTTTCTCCTACTTAGGTTATTCAAGGTGAAATTAGACTGGGTTTGTTCCACATTGCCTTGTTCAGGTCACTTGAAGAAACACTTGTATCACTCTAAGGAAAACCATGTATGTTAGAAGCTGCAGAATCTGGCACACTGTTTCACTCTGAGAAGTGAGTAAGTTTTTGAAAGGAATTCCTCCCCTAACTTAGATTTATCCAGAAGACGATTGGCTTTCTTGGTTCCAAGTAGTCACACTCACCTCAGTTGAAGAAACACATGTATCAACAGGCAGAAAAACATCTGTGTGAGAAGAATGATCATCTAGCACATTGTTTTCCTGTGAGAATTGAGTTCGATTTTGAAAGGAAAATGTCCTGCTATGGAGGTTATTTAAGGTGGAGGATGGCTCTGATTGTTCCAAATAAGCCTATTCAGCTGATTTGAAGAAACACATGTATCAATGGAAAGAAACCCATCTGAGTTAGAGGCACGATCATCTATCACATAGTTTTTTATTTTTGTGATAATTGAGTTACTGTTTGAAAGGGAAACTTCATGCTACTTTAGGATATCAAGGTGGTGGTAGGCTCTCTTTATTCCAAATAGGCCTATTCAGCAGATTGAAGAAACACATATAGCACTGCAAAGATAACCATCTATGTTAGAAGCTGCAGATTTGAGCACATGGTTTGCTTGTGAGAATTGAGTCCATTTTGAAAGGAATTTCCCTTGCAACTTAGACTTTTCGAGGTGGAGGTAGGCTCTGGTTGTTCCAAGTAGCCCTATTCAGATCAGTTGAAGAAACACCATGTATCACTTCAAAGAAGACCATATGTGTGAGAGCTGCGGCATCTAGCACATTGTTTCCCGGTGAGAATTCAATGAGTTTCTGAAAGTAATCCTTCCTCCAACTTATGCTTTTCATGGTTGACCTAGGCTGTCTTTGTGCCAAATAGGCCTATTCAGCTGAGTTGAACAAACAGCTGTACAACTCTAAAGAAAACCATCTATGTTTCAAACGGTACCAACTATCACCTTGTTTCCAAGTGAAAATTGAGTTAGTTTTTGGAAGGTGTTCCTCCTTCAACTTCGATTTTGAACGTTGGAGATTAGCTCTTGTGGTTCCAAAGGGGCATAGTCAGCTCAGTTGAAGAAACCCATGTATCACTGCAAAGAAGAACATCTGTGTTAAAAGCGTCATTATCTAGCACATTGTTTCCCTATGAGAATTGAGTAATTTTTGACAGGAACTCCACCTTCAACTTAGATTATTCAAAGTGGAGATAGGCTGTCTTTGCTTCAAATAGGCCTACTCACCTGAACTGAATGAACACATGTTTCTCTAGAAAGAAAACCATCTGTCATGGAAGCCAGATCAAAAGTCACATTGTTTCCCTGTGAGAATTGAGTGAATTTTTGAACAGAAAACTTCCTGCTTCTTAGGTTTTTCAAGGTGTATACAGGCTGTGTTTGTTCCATATTGGGCTCTTCAGCTCAGTTGAAGAAACACATGTGTCTCTCCAAAGAAACCATCTATGTTAGAATCTGCAGCATCTAGCACATTGTTTCCCGGTGAGAACTGAGATTCTTTCTGAAAGCAATACTTCTTGCAAGTTAGGTTTCTGAAGGTGGGGATAGGCTTTCTTGTTCCAAATAGGCCTATTCATGAGAGTTGAAGATACACATATATCACTGCAGATAAATCCATGTATGTTAGAAGCTGCAAAAACTAGCAAATTGTTTCCCAGTGAGAATTGATTTCTTTTTAGAAGGGAATACTTCTGGAACCTAGGTATCTCAAGGTGTAGAAAGGCTGATTTTGTTAGAAGTATGTGTATGCAGCAGAGTTGATGTAACACATGTATCTCTCGAAAGAAAACCATCTGCGTTATCTCTTTGAGCATCAGACACACTGCTCCCTGTGAGCATTGAGTTAGTTTTTGAAAGGAAAACCTCCTGAAGCTTGAATGTTTCAAGGTGGATGTTGCCTCTGTTTGTTCGAAATAGGGCTATTCATCTCAGTTGAAGAAATACATGTATCACTAAAAAGAAGACCATCTGTGTTACAAGCTGCAGTATCTAACACATGGTTTCCCTGTGACAAATGAGTTCGTTTAGGAACGTAAACTTCCTGCAACTTTGCTTTCTCTCGGTGGAGATAGGCTCTGTTTGTTTCAAGTCGGCCTATACTGTTGAGTTGAAGAAACACATGTATCTCTCGAAAGAAAACAATCTGTGTTAGAAGCAGACTCATAGAGCACATTGTTTCCCAGTGAGAAATGATGGACTTATTGAAAGGAAAACTCCTGCTCCCTGGAATTGTCATGGTGGACATAGGCTCTGTTTGTACCAAGAAACTCTATTCAGCTCAGTTGAAAATACACATGTATCACTCCAAAGAAACCATCTCTGTTAGAAGCTGTACCATATACCACATTGTTTCCTTAGGGGAATTCAGTTTCTGATAGAAATACTTCCTGCTAATTAGGTTTGACAAGGACGCGCTTCACTTTCTTCCAAATAGGCCTTTTAAGGGCTGGTGGAGTGGCTCAAGTGGTAGAATTCCTGCCAAATAGGCCTTTTAAGCACAGTTGAAGAAACACATGTATCATGCAAAGAAAATCATCTATATTAGAAGTTGAAGTATCTA
Source organism: Castor canadensis (assembly GCF_047511655.1). Lineage (NCBI taxonomy): Eukaryota > Metazoa > Chordata > Mammalia > Rodentia > Castoridae > Castor > Castor canadensis. Next base: position 92,995,002 of record NC_133388.1, read on the forward strand.
GTCCACTGTTTTCCTTGGAGAATTGAGTGAGTTTCTTAAAGTGCTACTTCTTACCACTTAGGTATTTCAAGGTGGAGATAAGCTCTTGTTCCAAATATTCCTATTTAGATGAGATGAAGAAACACATGTATCTCTCCAAAGAAAACCATCTGTGTTAGAAGCAGGATCTTCAAGCCCCTAATTTTTCTGTCAGAATTGAATTAGTTTTTGAAAGGAAAACCTCTGCTTCTTAGGATTTTCAAGGAGTAGATATGATCTGTTTGTTCCATGTAGGCCTGTTCAGCTGAGTTGAAAAACGGATGTTGTAGAACAAAGAAAGCCATCTGTGTTAGACGCTGCAGCATCAAGCACATTGTTTCCCTATGAGACCTGAGTTAGTTTCTGAAAGTAATACTTCCTGCAACTTATGTTTTTCAAGGTGGATATAGGCTCTTTTTGTTCCATATAGGCCTATGAGGCTGAGTGGAAGAAACACATGTATCAAGCCAAAGAAAACCATTTTAGATAGAAGCTGCAGCATCTAGCTCCATGTTTCCCTGTGAATATTGAGTTAATTTTACAAAGGAGTACTTCCTGCAACTTAGGTTTCTCAAGGTGGAGGGAAGCTTACTTTGTTACCAGTATGCCTATTGAGAAGATTTGATGACACACATGAATCTCTCGAAAGAAAATAATCCACATTCGAGGCAGGAGTATCTAGCCCACTGTCTCCCTCTGAGAACTTAGTTAATTTCTGAAATTAATAGATCCTGAAACGTCGGTTTTGAAAGGTGGAGATAGACTCTCTTTGTTCCGAATATCTCTATTCAGCTGAGATGAAAGAACACATATATCAATTGAAAACAAACCGCTGTTGTTAGATGCAGGATCATTGAGCTTACTGTTTCCCTGTTAGATTTCAGTTATTTTTTCCAAGAAAAACCTTGTGCTACTTAGCATGTTCAAATAGGCATATTCAGCACAGTTGATGAAACACATATGTCACTGCAAAAAAGGACATGTGTGTTAGAAGTTACAGCATTTAGCACATTGTTTCCCTGTGAGAATTCAGTTATATTCTGATAGCAATACTTCCTGCAACTTAGGTTTTTCCAGCTGGAGATTGTCTCTCTTCGTTCCAAATATCCCTATTCGGCTGAGTTGAAAAAAACACACGTATCTCTCCAAAGAAAACCATCTGTGTTAGAAGCAGGGGCATCTATCACACTGATTCCCTGTGAGAATTGACATATTTTTTGAAAGGAAAAGTTCCTTCTACTTAGGAATTTCAAGATAGTGATAGGCTCTTTTTATTCCCCAGTAGGCCTATTGAGCAGACCTGAAGAAACACATATATCACTTCAAAGACAAACATCTATGTTGAAAGCTGCAGCATCTAGCACCTTGGTTGCCTGTGAGAATTGAGTTAGTTTTAGAAAGGAATACTTCCTGCAAGTTATGTTTCTCTAAGTAGATGTAGGCTTAGTTTGTCGCCTGTAGGCCTATTGATAAGAGTTGATGGAACACACGTATCTCTCAAAAGGGTACCATCTGAGTTCAAAGCTAGAGCACCTAGCACTTGATTCCCTATGAGAATTGAGTGAATTTGTGAAAATAATACTCCCTGCATCTTCGGATTTTCTTTCTGGAGATAGATTCTCATTGTTCCAAATAGGCCTATTTAGCATAGTTGAAGAAATGTCTGTATCAATCGAACGAAAATCATCTGTGCTAGAAGCAGGATCATCAAGCACATTGTTTTGGAGTGAGAATTGAATTAGTTTTTGAGAAGAAAACTTTCTCCTACTTACGTTATTCAAGGTGAAGTTAGACTGGCTTTGTTCCACATTGCCTTGTTCAGGTCACGTGAAGAAACACTTGTATCACTCTAAGGAAAACCATGTATGTTAGAAGCTGCAGAATCTGGCACACTGTTTCACTCTGAGAATTCATTAAGTTTTTGAAAGGGATTCCTCCCATAACTTAGATTTATCCAGAAGACGATTGGCTTTCTTGGTTCCAAGTAGTCACACTCACCTCAGTTGAAGAAACACATGTATCAACAGGCAGAAAAACATCTGTGTGAGAAGAATGATCATCTAGCACATTGTTTTCCTGTGAGAATTGAGTTCGATTTTGAAAGGAAAATGTCCTGCTATGGAGGTTATTTAAGGTGGAGGATGGCTGTGATTGTTCCAAATAAGCCTATTCAGCTGATTTGAAGAAACACATGTATCAATGGAAAGAAACCCATCTGAGTTAGAGGCACGATCATCTATCACATAGTTTTTTATTTTTGTGATAATTGAGTTACTGTTTGAAAGGGAAACTTCATGCTACTTTAGGATATCAAGGTGGTGGTAGGCTCTCTTTATTCCAAATAGGCCTATTCAGCAGATTGAAGAAACACATATAGCACTGCAAAGATAACCATCTATGTTAGAAGCTGCAGATTTGAGCACATGGTTTGCTTGTGAGAATTGAGTCCGTTTTGAAAGGAATTTCCCTTGCAACTTAGACTTTTCGAGGTGGAGGTAGGCTCTGGTTGTTCCAAGTAGCCCTATTCAGATCAGTTGAAGAAACACCATGTATCACTTCAAAGAAGACCATATGTGTGAGAGCTGCGGCATCTAGCACATTGTTTCCCGGTGAGAATTCAATGAGTTTCTGAAAGTAATCCTTCCTCCAACTTATGCTTTTCATGGTTGACCTAGGCTGTCTTTGTGCCAAATAGGCCTATTCAGCTGAGTTGAACAAACAGCTGTACAACTCTAAAGAAAACCATCTATGTTTCAAACGGTACCAACTATCACCTTGTTTCCAAGTGAAAATTGAGTTAGTTTTTGGAAGGTGTTCCTCCTTCAACTTCGATTTTGAACGTTGGAGATTAGCTCTTGTGGTTCCAAAGGGGCATAGTCAGCTCAGTTGAAGAAACCCATGTATCACTGCAAAGAAGAACATCTGTGTTAAAAGCGTCATTATCTAGCACATTGTTTCCCTATGAGAATTGAGTAATTTTTGACAGGAACTCCACCTTCAACTTAGATTATTCAAAGTGGAGATAGGCTGTCTTTGCTTCAAATAGGCCTACTCACCTGAACTGAATGAACACATGTTTCTCTAGAAAGAAAACCATCTGTCATGGAAGCCAGATCAAAAGTCACATTGTTTCCCTGTGAGAATTGAGTGAATTTTTGAACAGAAAACTTCCTGCTTCTTAGGTTTTTCAAGGTGTATACAGGCTGTGTTTGTTCCATATTGGGCTCTTCAGCTCAGTTGAAGAAACACATGTGTCTCTCCAAAGAAACCATCTATGTTAGAAGCTGCAGCATCTAGCACATTGTTTCCCGGTGAGAACTGAGATTCTTTCTGAAAGCAATACTTCTTGCAAGTTAGGTTTCTGAAGGTGGGGATAGGCTTTCTTGTTCCAAATAGGCCTATTCATGAGAGTTGAAGATACACATATATCACTGCAGATAAATCCATGTATGTTAGAAGCTGCAAAAACTAGCAAATTGTTTCCCAGTGAGAATTGATTTCTTTTTAGAAGGGAATACTTCTGGAACCTAGGTATCTCAAGGTGTAGAAAGGCTGATTTTGTTAGAAGTATGTGTATGCAGCAGAGTTGATGTAACACATGTATCTCTCGAAAGAAAACCATCTGCGTTAACTCTTTGAGCATCAGACACACTGCTCCCTGTGAGGATTGAGTTAGTTTTTGAAAGGAAAACCTCCTGAAGCTTGAATGTTTCAAGGTGGATGTTGCCTCTGTTTGTTCGAAATAGGGCTATTCATCTCAGTTGAAGAAATACATGTATCACTAAAAAGAAGACCATCTGTGTTACAAGCTGCAGTATCTAACACATGGTTTCCCTGTGACAAATGAGTTCGTTTAGGAACGTAAACTTCCTGCAACTTTGCTTTCTCTCGGTGGAGATAGGCTCTGTTTGTTTCAAGTCGGCCTATACTGTTGAGTTGAAGAAACACATGTATCTCTCGAAAGAAAACAATCTGTGTTAGAAGCAGACTCATAGAGCACATTGTTTCCCAGTGAGAAATGATGGACTTATTGAAAGGAAAACTCCTGCTCCCTGGAATTGTCATGGTGGACATAGGCTCTGTTGGTACCAAGAAACTCTATTCAGCTCAGTTGAAAATACACATGTATCAGTCCAAAGAAACCATCTCTGTTAGAAGCTGTACCATATACCACATTGTTTCCTTAGGGGAATTCAGTTTCTGATAGAAATACTTCCTGCTAATTAGGTTTGACAAGGACGCGCTTCACTTTCTTCCAAATAGGCCTTTTAAGCACAGTTGAAGAAACACATGTATCATGCAAAGAAAATCATCTATATTAGAAGTTGAAGTATCTAGTCCACTGTTTTCCTTGGAGAATTGAGTGAGTTTCTTAAAGTGCTACTTCTTACCACTTAGGTATTTCGAGGTGGAGATAAGCTCTTGTTCCAAATATTCCTATTTAGATGAGATGAAGAAACACATGTATCTCTCCAAAGAAAACCATCTGTGTTAGAAGCAGGATCTTCAAGCCCCTAATTTTTCTGTCAGAATTGAATTAGTTTTTGAAAGGAAAACCTCTGCTTCTTAGGATTTTCAAGGAGTAGATATGATCTGTTTGTTCCATGTAGGCCTGTTCAGCTGAGTTGAAAAACGGATGTTGTAGAACAAAGAAAGCCATCTGTGTTAGACGCTGCAGCATCAAGCACATTGTTTCCCTATGAGACCTGAGTTAGTTTCTGAAAGTAATACTTCCTGCAACTTATGTTTTTCAAGGTGGATATAGGCTCTTTTTGTTCCATATAGGCCTATGAGGCTGAGTGGAAGAAACACATGTATCAAGCCAAAGAAAACCATTTTAGATAGAAGCTGCAGCATCTAGCTCCATGTTTCCCTGTGAATATTGAGTTAATTTTACAAAGGAGAACTTCCTGCAACTTAGGTTTCTCAAGGTGGAGGGAAGCTTACTTTGTTACCAGTATGCCTATTGAGAAGATTTGATGACACACATGAATCTCTCGAAAGAAAATAATCCACATTCGAGGCAGGAGTATCTAGCCCACTGTCTCCCTCTGAGAACTTAGTTAATTTCTGAAATTAATAGATCCTGAAACGTCGGTTTTGAAAGGTGGAGATAGACTCTCTTTGTTCCGAATATCTCTATTCAGCTGAGATGAAAGAACACATATATCAATTGAAAACAAACCGCTGTTGTTAGATGCAGGATCATTGAGCTTACTGTTTCCCTGTTAGATTTCAGTTATTTTTTCCAAGAAAAACCTTGTGCTACTTAGCATGTTCAAATAGGCATATTCAGCACAGTTGATGAAACACATATGTCACTGCAAAAAAGGACATGTGTGTTAGAAGTTACAGCATTTAGCACATTGTTTCCCTGTGAGAATTCAGTTATATTCTGATAGCAATACTTCCTGCAACTTAGGTTTTTCCAGCTGGAGATTGTCTCTCTTCGTTCCAAATATCCCTATTCGGCTGAGTGGAAAAAAACACACGTATCTCTCCAAAGAAAACCATCTGTGTTAGAAGCAGGGGCATCTATCACACTGATTCCCTGTGAGAATTGACATATTTTTTGAAAGGAAAAGTTCCTTCTACTTAGGAATTTCAAGATAGTGATAGGCTCTTTTTATTCCCCAGTAGGCCTATTGAGCAGACCTGAAGAAACACATATATCACTTCAAAGACAAACATCTATGTTGAAAGCTGCAGCATCTAGCACCTTGGTTGCCTGTGAGAATTGAGTTAGTTTTAAAAAGGAATACTTCCTGCAACTTATGTTTCTCTAAGTAGATGTAGGCTTAGTTTGTCGCCTGTAGGCCTATTGATAAGAGTTGATGGAACACATGTATCTCTCAAAAGGGTACCATCTGGGTTCAAAGCTAGAGCACCTAGCACTTGATTCCCTATGAGAATTGAGTGAATTTGTGAAAATAATACTCCCTGCATCTTCGGATTTTCTTTCTGGAGATAGATTCTCATTGTTCCAAATAGGCCTATTTAGCATAGTTGAAGAAATGTCTGTATCAATCGAACGAAAATCATCTGTGCTAGAAGCAGGATCATCAAGCACATTGTTTTGGAGTGAGAATTGAATTAGTTTTTGAGAAGAAAACTTTCTCCTACTTACGTTATTCAAGGTGAAGTTAGACTGGCTTTGTTCCACATTGCCTTGTTCAGGTCACTTGAAGAAACACTTGTATCACTCTAAGGAAAACCATGTATGTTAGAAGCTGCAGAATCTGGCACACTGTTTCACTCTAAGAATTCATTAAGTTTTTGAAAGGGATTCCTCCCATAACTTAGATTTATCCAGAAGACGATTGGCTTTCTTGGTTCCAAGTAGTCATACTCACCTCAGTTGAAGAAACACATGTATCAACAGGCAGAAAAACATCTGTGTGAGAAGAAGGATCATCTAGCACATTGTTTTCCTGTGAGAATTGAGTTCGATTTTGAAAGGAAAATGTCCTGCTATGGAGGTTATTTAAGGTGGAGGATGGCTCTGATTGTTCCAAATAAGCCTATTCAGCTGATTTGAAGAAACACATGTATCAATGGAAAGAAACCCATCTGAGTTAGAGGCACGATCATCTATCACATAGTTTTTTATTTTTGTGATAATTGAGTTACTGTTTGAAAGGGAAACTTCATGCTACTTTAGGATATCAAGGTGGTGGTAGGCTCTCTTTATTCCAAATAGGCCTATTCAGCAGATTGAAGAAACACATATAGCACTGCAAAGATAACCATCTATGTTAGAAGCTGCAGATTTGAGCACATGGTTTGCTTGTGAGAATTGAGTCCGTTTTGAAAGGAATTTCCCTTGCAACTTAGACTTTTCGAGGTGGAGGTAGGCTCTGGTTGTTCCAAGTAGCCCTATTCAGATCAGTTGAAGAAACACCATGTATCACTTCAAAGAAGACCATATGTGTGAGAGCTGCGGCATCTAGCACATTGTTTCCCGGTGAGAATTCAATGAGTTTCTGAAAGTAATCCTTCCTCCAACTTATGCTTTTCATGGTTGACCTAGGCTGTCTTTGTGCCAAATAGGCCTATTCAGCTGAGTTGAACAAACAGCTGTACAACTCTAAAGAAAACCATCTATGTTTCAAACGGTACCAACTATCACCTTGTTTCCAAGTGAAAATTGAGTTAGTTTTTGGAAGGTGTTCCTCCTTCAACTTCGATTTTGAACGTTGGAGATTAGCTCTTGTGGTTCCAAAGGGGCATAGTCAGCTCAGTTGAAGAAACCCATGTATCACTGCAAAGAAGAACATCTGTGTTAAAAGCGTCATTATCTAGCACATTGTTTCCCTATGAGAATTGAGTAATTTTTGACAGGAACTCCACCTTCAACTTAGATTATTCAAAGTGGAGATAGGCTGTCTTTGCTTCAAATAGGCCTACTCACCTGAACTGAATGAACACATGTTTCTCTAGAAAGAAAACCATCTGTCATGGAAGCCAGATCAAAAGTCACATTGTTTCCCTGTGAGAATTGAGTGAATTTTTGAACAGAAAACTTCCTGCTTCTTAGGTTTTTCAAGGTGTATACAGGCTGTGTTTGTTCCATATTGGGCTCTTCAGCTCAGTTGAAGAAACACATGTGTCTCTCCAAAGAAACCATCTATGTTAGAAGCTGCAGCATCTAGCACATTGTTTCCCGGTGAGAACTGAGATTCTTTCTGAAAGCAATACTTCTTGCAAGTTAGGTTTCTGAAGGTGGGGATAGGCTTTCTTGTTCCAAATAGGCCTATTCATGAGAGTTGAAGATACACATATATCACTGCAGATAAATCCATGTATGTTAGAAGCTGCAAAAACTAGCAAATTGTTTCCCAGTGAGAATTGATTTCTTTTTAGAAGGGAATACTTCTGGAACCTAGGTATCTCAAGGTGTAGAAAGGCTGATTTTGTTAGAAGTATGTGTATGCAGCAGAGTTGATGTAACACATGTATCTCTCGAAAGAAAACCATCTGCGTTAACTCTTTGAGCATCAGACACACTGCTCCCTGTGAGCATTGAGTTAGTTTTTGAAAGGAAAACCTCCTGAAGCTTGAATGTTTCAAGGTGGATGTTGCCTCTGTTTGTTCGAAATAGGGCTATTCATCTCAGTTGAAGAAATACATGTATCACTAAAAAGAAGACCATCTGTGTTACAAGCTGCAGTATCTAACACATGGTTTCCCTGTGACAAATGAGTGAGTTTAGGAACGTAAACTTCCTGCAACTTTGCTTTCTCTCGGTGGAGATAGGCTCTGTTTGTTTCAAGTCGGCCTATACTGTTGAGTTGAAGAAACACATGTATCTCTCGAAAGAAAACAATCTGTGTTAGAAGCAGACTCATAGAGCACATTGTTTCCCAGTGAGAAATGATGGACTTATTGAAAGGAAAACTCCTGCTCCCTGGAATTGTCATGGTGGACATAGGCTCTGTTGGTACCAAGAAACTCTATTCAGCTCAGTTGAAAATACACATGTATCAGTCCAAAGAAACCATCTCTGTTAGAAGCTGTACCATATACCACATTGTTTCCTTAGGGGAATTCAGTTTCTGATAGAAATACTTCCTGCTAATTAGGTTTGACAAGGACGCGCTTCACTTTCTTCCAAATAGGCCTTTTAAGCACAGTTGAAGAAACACATGTATCATGCAAAGAAAATCATCTATATTAGAAGTTGAAGTATCTAGTCCACTGTTTTCCTTGGAGAATTGAGTGAGTTTCTTAAAGTGCTACTTCTTACCACTTAGGTATTTCGAGGTGGAGATAAGCTCTTGTTCCAAATATTCCTATTTAGATGAGATGAAGAAACACATGTATCTCTCCAAAGAAAACCATCTGTGTTAGAAGCAGGATCTTCAAGCCCCTAATTTTTCTGTCAGAATTGAATTAGTTTTTGAAAGGAAAACCTCTGCTTCTTAGGATTTTCAAGGAGTAGATATGATCTGTTTGTTCCATGTAGGCCTGTTCAGCTGAGTTGAAAAACGGATGTTGTAGAACAAAGAAAGCCATCTGTGTTAGACGCTGCAGCATCAAGCACATTGTTTCCCTATGAGACCTGAGTTAGTTTCTGAAAGTAATACTTCCTGCAACTTATGTTTTTCAAGGTGGATATAGGCTCTTTTTGTTCCATATAGGCCTATGAGGCTGAGTGGAAGAAACACATGTATCAAGCCAAAGAAAACCATTTTAGATAGAAGCTGCAGCATCTAGCTCCATGTTTCCCTGTGAATATTGAGTTAATTTTACAAAGGAGTACTTCCTGCAACTTAGGTTTCTCAAGGTGGAGGGAAGCTTACTTTGTTACCAGTATGCCTATTGAGAAGATTTGATGACACACATGAATCTCTCGAAAGAAAATAATCCACATTCGAGGCAGGAGTATCTAGCCCACTGTCTCCCTCTGAGAACTTAGTTAATTTCTGAAATTAATAGATCCTGAAACGTCGGTTTTGAAAGGTGGAGATAGACTCTCTTTGTTCCGAATATCTCTATTCAGCTGAGATGAAAGAACACATATATCAATTGAAAACAAACCGCTGTTGTTAGATGCAGGATCATTGAGCTTACTGTTTCCCTGTTAGATTTCAGTTATTTTTTCCAAGAAAAACCTTGTGCTACTTAGCATGTTCAAATAGGCATATTCAGCACAGTTGATGAAACACATATGTCACTGCAAAAAAGGACATGTGTGTTAGAAGTTACAGCATTTAGCACATTGTTTCCCTGTGAGAATTCAGTTATATTCTGATAGCAATACTTCCTGCAACTTAGGTTTTTCCAGCTGGAGATTGTCTCTCTTCGTTCCAAATATCCCTATTCGGCTGAGTGGAAAAAAACACACGTATCTCTCCAAAGAAAACCATCTGTGTTAGAAGCAGGGGCATCTATCACACTGATTCCCTGTGAGAATTGACATATTTTTTGAAAGGAAAAGTTCCTTCTACTTAGGAATTTCAAGATAGTGATAGGCTCTTTTTATTCCCCAGTAGGCCTATTGAGCAGACCTGAAGAAACACATATATCACTTCAAAGACAAACATCTATGTTGAAAGCTGCAGCATCTAGCACCTTGGTTGCCTGTGAGAATTGAGTTAGTTTTAGAAAGGAATACTTCCTGCAACTTATGTTTCTCTAAGTAGATGTAGGCTTAGTTTGTTGCCTGTAGGCCTATTGATAAGAGTTGATGGAACACATGTATCTCTCAAAAGGGTACCATCTGGGTTCAAAGCTAGAGCACCTAGCACTTGATTCCCTATGAGAATTGAGTGAATTTGTGAAAATAATACTCCCTGCATCTTCGGATTTTCTTTCTGGAGATAGATTCTCATTGTTCCAAATAGGCCTATTTAGCATAGTTGAAGAAATGTCTGTACCAATCGAACGAAAATCATCTGTGCTAGAAGCAGGATCATCAAGCACATTGTTTTGGAGTGAGAATTGAATTAGTTTTTGAGAAGAAAACTTTCTCGTACTTACGTTATTCAAGGTGAAGTTAGACTGGCTTTGTTCCACATTGCCTTGTTCAGGTCACTTGAAGAAACACTTGTATCACTCTAAGGAAAACCATGTATGTTAGAAGCTGCAGAATCTGGCACACTGTTTCACTCTGAGAATTGATTAAGTTTTTGAAAGGGATTCCTCCCATAACTTAGATTTATCCAGAAGACGATTGGCTTTCTTGGTTCCAAGTAGTCATACTCACCTCAGTTGAAGAAACACATGTATCAACAGGCAGAAAAACATCTGTGTGAGAAGAAGGATCATCTAGCACATTGTTTTCCTGTGAGAATTGAGTTCGATTTTGAAAGGAAAATGTCCTGCTATGGAGGTTATTTAAGGTGGAGGATGGCTCTGATTGTTCCAAATAAGCCTATTCAGCTGATTTGAAGAAACACATGTATCAATGGAAAGAAACCCATCTGAGTTAGAGGCACGATCATCTATCACATAGTTTTTTATTTTTGTGATAATTGAGTTACTGTTTGAAAGGGAAACTTCATGCTACTTTAGGATATCAAGGTGGTGGTAGGCTCTCTTTATTCCAAATAGGCCTATTCAGCAGATTGAAGAAACACATATAGCACTGCAAAGATAACCATCTATGTTAGAAGCTGCAGATTTGAGCACATGGTTTGCTTGTGAGAATTGAGTCCGTTTTGAAAGGAATTTCCCTTGCAACTTAGACTTTTCGAGGTGGAGGTAGGCTCTGGTTGTTCCAAGTAGCCCTATTCAGATCAGTTGAAGAAACACCATGTATCACTTCAAAGAAGACCATATGTGTGAGAGCTGCGGCATCTAGCACATTGTTTCCCGGTGAGAATTCAATGAGTTTCTGAAAGTAATCCTTCCTCCAACTTATGCTTTTCATGGTTGACCTAGGCTGTCTTTGTGCCAAATAGGCCTATTCAGCTGAGTTGAACAAACAGCTGTACAACTCTAAAGAAAACCATCTATGTTTCAAACGGTACCAACTATCACCTTGTTTCCAAGTGAAAATTGAGTTAGTTTTTGGAAGGTGTTCCTCCTTCAACTTCGATTTTGAACGTTGGAGATTAGCTCTTGTGGTTCCAAAGGGGCATAGTCAGCTCAGTTGAAGAAACCCATGTATCACTGCAAAGAAGAACATCTGTGTTAAAAGCGTCATTATCTAGCACATTGTTTCCCTATGAGAATTGAGTAATTTTTGACAGGAACTCCACCTTCAACTTAGATTATTCAAAGTGGAGATAGGCTGTCTTTGCTTCAAATAGGCCTACTCACCTGAACTGAATGAACACATGTTTCTCTAGAAAGAAAACCATCTGTCATGGAAGCCAGATCAAAAGTCACATTGTTTCCCTGTGAGAATTGAGTGAATTTTTGAACAGAAAACTTCCTGCTTCTTAGGTTTTTCAAGGTGTATACAGGCTGTGTTTGTTCCATATTGGGCTCTTCAGCTCAGTTGAAGAAACACATGTGTCTCTCCAAAGAAACCATCTATGTTAGAAGCTGCAGCATCTAGCACATTGTTTCCCGGTGAGAACTGAGATTCTTTCTGAAAGCAATACTTCTTGCAAGTTAGGTTTCTGAAGGTGGGGATAGGCTTTCTTGTTCCAAATAGGCCTATTCATGAGAGTTGAAGATACACATATATCACTGCAGATAAATCCATGTATGTTAGAAGCTGCAAAAACTAGCAAATTGTTTCCCAGTGAGAATTGATTTCTTTTTAGAAGGGAATACTTCTGGAACCTAGGTATCTCAAGGTGTAGAAAGGCTGATTTTGTTAGAAGTATGTGTATGCAGCAGAGTTGATGTAACACATGTATCTCTCGAAAGAAAACCATCTGCGTTAACTCTTTGAGCATCAGACACACTGCTCCCTGTGAGCATTGAGTTAGTTTTTGAAAGGAAAACCTCCTGAAGCTTGAATGTTTTAAGGTGGATGTTGCCTCTGTTTGTTCGAAATAGGGCTATTCATCTCAGTTGAAGAAATACATGTATCACTAAAAAGAAGACCATCTGTGTTACAAGCTGCAGTATCTAACACATGGTTTCCCTGTGACAAATGAGTTCGTTTAGGATTTATCCAGAAGACGATTGGCTTTCTTGGTTCCAAGTAGTCACACTCACCTCAGTTGAAGAAACACATGTATCAACAGGCAGAAAAACATCTGTGTGAGAAGAATGATCATCTAGCACATTGTTTTCCTGTGAGAATTGAGTTCGATTTTGAAAGGAAAATGTCCTGCTATGGAGGTTATTTAAGGTGGAGGATGGCTCTGATTGTTCCAAATAAGCCTATTCAGCTGATTTGAAGAAACACATGTATCAATGGAAAGAAACCCATCTGAGTTAGAGGCACGATCATCTATCACATAGTTTTTTATTTTTGTGATAATTGAGTTACTGTTTGAAAGGGAAACTTCATGCTACTTTAGGATATCAAGGTGGTGGTAGGCTCTCTTTATTCCAAATAGGCCTATTCAGCAGATTGAAGAAACACATATAGCACTGCAAAGATAACCATCTATGTTAGAAGCTGCAGATTTGAGCACATGGTTTGCTTGTGAGAATTGAGTCCGTTTTGAAAGGAATTTCCCTTGCAACTTAGACTTTTCGAGGTGGAGGTAGGCTCTGGTTGTTCCAAGTAGCCCTATTCAGATCAGTTGAAGAAACACCATGTATCACTTCAAAGAAGACCATATGTGTGAGAGCTGCGGCATCTAGCACATTGTTTCCCGGTGAGAATTCAATGAGTTTCTGAAAGTAATCCTTCCTCCAACTTATGCTTTTCATGGTTGACCTAGGCTGTCTTTGTGCCAAATAGGCCTATTCAGCTGAGTTGAACAAACAGCTGTACAACTCTAAAGAAAACCATCTATGTTTCAAACGGTACCAACTATCACCTTGTTTCCAAGTGAAAATTGAGTTAGTTTTTGGAAGGTGTTCCTCCTTCAACTTCGATTTTGAACGTTGGAGATTAGCTCTTGTGGTTCCAAAGGGGCATAGTCAGCTCAGTTGAAGAAACCCATGTATCACTGCAAAGAAGAACATCTGTGTTAAAAGCGTCATTATCTAGCACATTGTTTCCCTATGAGAATTGAGTAATTTTTGACAGGAACTCCACCTTCAACTTAGATTATTCAAAGTGGAGATAGGCTGTCTTTGCTTCAAATAGGCCTACTCACCTGAACTGAATGAACACATGTTTCTCTAGAAAGAAAACCATCTGTCATGGAAGCCAGATCAAAAGTCACATTGTTTCCCTGTGAGAATTGAGTGAATTTTTGAACAGAAAACTTCCTGCTTCTTAGGTTTTTCAAGGTGTATACAGGCTGTGTTTGTTCCATATTGGGCTCTTCAGCTCAGTTGAAGAAACACATGTGTCTCTCCAAAGGCACATTGTTTCCCGGTGAGAACTGAGATTCTTTCTGAAAGCAATACTTCTTGCAAGTTAGGTTTCTGAAGGTGGGGATAGGCTTTCTTGTTCCAAATAGGCCTATTCATGAGAGTTGAAGATACACATATATCACTGCAGATAAATCCATGTATGTTAGAAGCTGCAAAAACTAGCAAATTGTTTCCCAGTGAGAATTGATTTCTTTTTAGAAGGGAATACTTCTGGAACCTAGGTATCTCAAGGTGTAGAAAGGCTGATTTTGTTAGAAGTATGTGTATGCAGCAGAGTTGATGTAACACATGTATCTCTCGAAAGAAAACCATCTGCGTTAACTCTTTGAGCATCAGACACACTGCTCCCTGTGAGCACTGAGTTAGTTTTTGAAAGGAAAACCTCCTGAAGCTTGAATGTTTTAAGGTGGATGTTGCCTCTGTTTGTTCGAAATAGGGCTATTCATCTCAGTTGAAGAAATACATGTATCACTAAAAAGAAGACCATCTGTGTTACAAGCTGCAGTATCTAACACATGGTTTCCCTGTGACAAATGAGTTCGTTTAGGAACGTAAACTTCCTGCAACTTTGCTTTCTCTCGGAGGAGATAGGCTCTGTTTGTTTCAAGTCGGCCTATACTGTTGAGTTGAAGAAACACATGTATCTCTCGAAAGAAAACAATCTGTGTTAGAAGCAGACTCATAGAGCACATTGTTTCCCAGTGAGAAATGATGGACTTATTGAAAGGAAAACTCCTGCTCCCTGGAATTGTCATGGTGGACATAGGCTCTGTTTGTACCAAGAAACTCTATTCAGCTCAGTTGAAAATACACATGTATCAGTCCAAAGAAACCATCTCTGTTAGAAGCTGTACCATATACCACATTGTTTTCTTAGGGGAATTCAGTTTCTGATAGAAATACTTCCTGCTAATTAGGTTTGACAAGGACGCGCTTTACTTTCTTCCAAATAGGCCTTTTAAGCACAGTTGAAGAAACACATGTATCATGCAAAGAAAATCATCTATATTAGAAGTTGAAGTATCTAGTCCACTGTTTTCCTTGGAGAATTGAGTGAGTTTCTTAAAGTGCTACTTCTTACCACTTAGGTATTTCAAGGTGGAGATAAGCTCTTGTTCCAAATATTCCTATTTAGATGAGATGAAGAAACACATGTATCTCTCCAAAGAAAACCATCTGTGTTAGAAGCAGGATCTTCAAGCCCCTAATTTTTCTGTCAGAATTGAATTAGTTTTTGAAAGGAAAACCTCTGCTTCTTAGGATTTTCAAGGAGTAGATATGATCTGTTTGTTCCATGTAGGCCTGTTCAGCTGAGTTGAAAAACGGATGTTGTAGAACAAAGAAAGCTATCTGTGTTAGACGCTGCAGCATCAAGCACATTGTTTCCCTATGAGACCTGAGTTAGTTTCTGAAAGTAATACTTCCTGCAACTTATGTTTTTCAAGGTGGACATAGGCTCTTTTTGTTCCATATAGGCCTATGAGGCTGAGTGGAAGAAACACATGTATCAACCCAAAGAAAACCATTTTAGATAGAAGCTGCAGCATCTAGCTCCATGTTTCCCTGTGAATATTGAGTTAATTTTACAAAGGAGTACTTCCTGCAACTTAGGTTTCTCAAGGTGGAGAGAAGCTTACTTTTTTACCAGTATGCCTATTGAGAAGATTTGATGACACACATGAATCTCTCGAAAGAAAATAATCCTCATTCGAGGCAGGAGTATCTAGCACATTGTCTCCCTCTGAGAACTTAGTTAATTTCTGAAATTAATAGATCCTGAAACGTCGGTTTTGAAAGGTGGAGATAGACTCTCTTTGTTCCGAATATCTCTATTCAGCTGAGTTGAAAGAACACATATATCAATTGAAAACAAACCGCTGTTGTTAGATGCAGGATCATTGAGCTTACTGTTTCCCTGTTAGATTTCAGTTGTTTTTTCCAAGAAAAACCTTGTGCTACTTAGCATGTTCAAATAGGCATATTCAGCTCAGTTGATGAAACACATATGTCACTGCAAAAAAGGCCATCTGTGTTAGAAGTTACAGCATTTAGCACATTGTTTCCCTGTGAGAATTCAGTTATATTCTGATAGCAATACTTCCTGCAACTTAGGTTTTTCCAGCTGGAGATAGTCTCTCTTCGTTCCAAATATCCCTATTCGGCTGAGTTGAAAAAACACACGTATCTCTCCAAAGAAAACCATCTGTGTTAGAAGCAGGGGCATCTATCACACTGATTCCCTGTGAGAATTGACATATTTTTTGAAAGGAAAAGTTCCTTCTACTTAGGAATTTCGAGATAGTGATAGGCTCTTTTTATTCCCCAGTAGGCCTATTGAGTAGACCTGAAGAAACACATATATCACTTCAAAGAAAAACATCTATGTTGAAAGCTGCAGCATCTAGCACCTTGGTTGCCTGTGAGAATTGAGTTAGTTTTAGAAAGGAATACTTCCTGCAACTTATGTTTCTCTAAGTAGATGTAGGCTTAGTTTGTCGCCTGTAGGCCTATTGGTAAGAGTTGATGGAACACATGTATCTCTCAAAAGGGTACCATCTGGGTTCAAAGCTAGAGCACCTAGCACTTGATTCCCTACGAGAATTGAGTGAATTTGTGAAAATAATACTCCCTGCATCTTCGGATTTTCTTTCTGGAGATAGATTCTGGTTGTTCCAAATAGGCCTATTTAGCATAGTTGAAGAAATGTCTGTACCAATCGAAAGAAAATCATCTGTGATAGAAGCAGGATCATCAAGCACATTGTTTCGGAGTGAGAATTGAATTAGTTTTTGAGAAGAAAACTTTCTCCTACTTAGGTTATTCAAGGTGAAATTAGACTGGGTTTGTTCCACATTGCCTTGTTCAGGTCACTTGAAGAAACACTTGTATCACTCTAAGGAAAACCATGTATGTTAGAAGCTGCAGAATCTGGCACACTGTTTCACTCTGAGAAGTGAGTAAGTTTTTGAAAGGAATTCCTCCCCTAACTTAGATTTATCCAGAAGACGATTGGCTTTCTTGGTTCCAAGTAGTCATACTCACCTCAGTTGAAGAAACACATGTATCAACAGGCAGAAAAACATCTGTGTGAGAAGAAGGATCATCTAGGACATTGTTTTCCTGTGAGAATTGAGTTCGATTTTGAAAGGAAAATGTCCTGCTATGGAGGTTATTTAAGGTGGAGGATGGCTCTGATTGTTCCAAATAAGCCTATTCAGCTGATTTGAAGAAACACATGTATCAATGGAAAGAAACCCATCTGAGTTAGAGGCACGATCATCTATCACATAGTTTTTTATTTTTGTGATAATTGAGTTACTGTTTGAAAGGGAAACTTCATGCTACTTTAGGATATCAAGGTGGTGGTAGGCTCTCTTTATTCCAAATAGGCCTATTCAGCAGATTGAAGAAACACATATAGCACTGCAAAGATAACCATCTATGTTAGAAGCTGCAGATTTGAGCACATGGTTTGCTTGTGAGAATTGAGTCCATTTTGAAAGGAATTTCCCTTGCAACTTAGACTTTTCGAGGTGGAGGTAGGCTCTGGTTGTTCCAAGTAGCCCTATTCAGATCAGTTGAAGAAACACCATGTATCACTTCAAAGAAGACCATATGTGTGAGAGCTGCGGCATCTAGCACATTGTTTCCCGGTGAGAATTCAATGAGTTTCTGAAAGTAATCCTTCCTCCAACTTATGCTTTTCATGGTTGACCTAGGCTGTCTTTGTGCCAAATAGGCCTATTCAGCTGAGTTGAACAAACAGCTGTTCAACTCTAAAGAAAACCATCTATGTTTCAAACGGTACCAACTATCACCTTGTTTCCAAGTGAAAATTGAGTTAGTTTTTGGAAGGTGTTCCTCCTTCAACTTCGATTTTGAACGTTGGAGATTAGCTCTTGTGGTTCCAAAGGGGCATAGTCAGCTCAGTTGAAGAAACCCATGTATCACTGCAAAGAAGAACATCTGTGTTAAAAGCGTCATTATCTAGCACATTGTTTCCCTATGAGAATTGAGTAATTTTTGACAGGAACTCCACCTTCAACTTAGATTATTCAAAGTGGAGATAGGCTGTCTTTGCTTCAAATAGGCCTACTCACCTGAACTGAATAAACACATGTTTCTCTAGAAAGAAAACCATCTGTCATGGAAGCCAGATCAAAAGTCACATTGTTTCCCTGTGAGAATTGAGTGAATTTTTGAACAGAAAACTTCCTGCTTCTTAGGTTTTTCAAGGTGTATACAGGCTGTGTTTGTTCCATATTGGGCTCTTCAGCTCAGTTGAAGAAACACATGTGTCTCTCCAAAGAAACCATCTATGTTAGAAGCTGCAGCATCTAGCACATTGTTTCCCGGTGAGAACTGAGATTCTTTCTGAAAGCAATACTTCTTGCAAGTTAGGTTTCTGAAGGTGGGGATAGGCTTTCTTGTTCCAAATAGGCCTATTCATGAGAGTTGAAGATACACATATATCACTGCAGATAAATCCATGTATGTTAGAAGCTGCAAAAACTAGCAAATTGTTTCCCAGTGAGAATTGATTTCTTTTTAGAAGGGAATACTTCTGGAACCTAGGTATCTCAAGGTGTAGAAAGGCTGATTTTGTTAGAAGTATGTGTATGCAGCAGAGTTGATGTAACACATGTATCTCTCGAAAGAAAACCATCTGCGTTATCTCTTTGAGCATCAGACACACTGCTCCCTGTGAGCATTGAGTTAGTTTTTGAAAGGAAAACCTCCTGAAGCTTGAATGTTTCAAGGTGGATGTTGCCTCTGTTTGTTCGAAATAGGGCTATTCATCTCAGTTGAAGAAATACATGTATCACTAAAAAGAAGACCATCTGTGTTACAAGCTGCAGTATCTAACACATGGTTTCCCTGTGACAAATGAGTTCGTTTAGGAACGTAAACTTCCTGCAACTTTGCTTTCTCTCGGTGGAGATAGGCTCTGTTTGTTTCAAGTCGGCCTATACTGTTGAGTTGAAGAAACACATGTATCTCTCGAAAGAAAACAATCTGTGTTAGAAGCAGACTCATAGAGCACATTGTTTCCCAGTGAGAAATGATGGACTTATTGAAAGGAAAACTCCTGCTCCCTGGAATTTTCATGGTGGACATAGGCTCTGTTTGTACCAAGAAACTCTATTCAGCTCAGTTGAAAATACACATGTATCACTCCAAAGAAACCATCTCTGTTAGAAGCTGTACCATATACCACATTGTTTCCTTAGGGGAATTCAGTTTCTGATAGAAATACTTCCTGCTAATTAGGTTTGACAAGGACGCGCTTCACTTTCTTCCAAATAGGCCTTTTAAGGGCTGGTGGAGTGGCTCAAGTGGTAGAATTCCTGCCAAATAGGCCTTTTAAGCACAGTTGAAGAAACACATGTATCATGCAAAGAAAATCATCTATATTAGAAGTTGAAGTATCTAGTCCACTGTTTTCCTTGGAGAATTGAGTGAGTTTCTTAAAGTGCTACTTCTTACCACTTAGGTATTTCAAGGTGGAGATAAGCTCTTGTTCCAAATATTCCTATTTAGATGAGATGAAGAAACACATGTATCTCTCCAAAGAAAACCATCTGTGTTAGAAGCAGGATCTTCAAGCCCCTAATTTTTCTGTCAGAATTGAATTAGTTTTTGAAAGGAAAACCTCTGCTTCTTAGGATTTTCAAGGAGTAGATATGATCTGTTTGTTCCATGTAGGCCTGTTCAGCTGAGTTGAAAAACGGATGTTGTAGAACAAAGAAAGCCATCTGTGTTAGACGCTGCAGCATCAAGCACATTGTTTCCCTATGAGACCTGAGTTAGTTTCTGAAAGTAATACTTCCTGCAACTTATGTTTTTCAAGGTGGATATAGGCTCTTTTTGTTCCACATAGGCCTATGAGGCTGAGTGGAAGAAACACATGTATCAACCCAAAGAAAACCATTTTAGATAGAAGCTGCAGCATCTAGCTCCATGTTTCCCTGTGAATATTGAGTTAATTTTACAAAGGAGTACTTCCTGCAACTTAGGTTTCTCAAGGTGGAGAGAAGCTTACTTTTTTACCAGTATGCCTATTGAGAAGATTTGATGACACACATGAATCTCTCGAAAGAAAATAATCGACATTCGAGGCAGGAGTATCTAGCACATTGTCTCCCTCTGAGAACTTAGTTAATTTCTGAAATTAATAGATCCTGAAACGTCGGTTTTGAAAGGTGGAGATAGACTCTCTTTGTTCCGAATATCTCTATTCAGCTGAGTTGAAAGAACACATATATCAATTGAAAACAAACTGCTGTTGTTAGATGCAGGATCATTGAGCTTACTGTTTCCCTGTTAGATTTCAGTTGTTTTTTCCAAGAAAAACCTTGTGCTACTTAGCATGTTCAAATAGGCATATTCAGCTCAGTTGATGAAACACATATGTCACTGCAAAAAAGGCCATCTGTGTTAGAAGTTACAGCATTTAGCACATTGTTTCCCTGTGAGAATTCAGTTATATTCTGATAGCAATACTTCCTGCAACTTAGGTTTTTCCAGCTGGAGATAGTCTCTCTTCGTTCCAAATATCCCTATTCGGCTGAGTTGAAAAAACACACGTATCTCTCCAAAGAAAACCATCTGTGTTAGAAGCAGGGGCATCTATCACACTGATTCCCTGTGAGAATTGACATATTTTTTGAAAGGATAAGTTCCTTCTACTTAGGAATTTCGAGATAGTGATAGGCTCTTTTTATTCCCCAGTAGGCCTATTGAGTAGACCTGAAGAAACACATATATCACTTCAAAGAAAAACATCTATGTTGAAAGCTGCAGCATCTAGCACCTTGGTTGCCTGTGAGAATTGAGTTAGTTTTAGAAAGGAATACTTCCTGCAACTTATGTTTCTCTAAGTAGATGTAGGCTTAGTTTGTCGCCTGTAGGCCTATTGGTAAGAGTTGATGGAACACATGTATCTCTCAAAAGGGTACCATCTGGGTTCAAAGCTAGAGCACCTAGCACTTGATTCCCTACGAGAATTGAGTGAATTTGTGAAAATAATACTCCCTGCATCTTCGGATTTTCTTTCTGGAGATAGATTCTGGTTGTTCCAAATAGGCCTATTTAGCATAGTTGAAGAAATGTCTGTACCAATCGAAAGAAAATCATCTGTGCTAGAAGCAGGATCATCAAGCACATTGTTTCGGAGTGAGAATTGAATTAGTTTTTGAGAAGAAAACTTTCTCCTACTTAGGTTATTCAAGGTGAAATTAGACTGGGTTTGTTCCACATTGCCTTGTTCAGGTCACTTGAAGAAACACTTGTATCACTCTAAGGAAAACCATGTATGTTAGAAGCTGCAGAATCTGGCACACTGTTTCACTCTGAGAAGTGAGTAAGTTTTTGAAAGGAATTCCTCCCCTAACTTAGATTTATCCAGAAGACGATTGGCTTTCTTGGTTCCAAGTAGTCATACTCACCTCAGTTGAAGAAACACATGTATCAACAGGCAGAAAAACATCTGTGTGAGAAGAAGGATCATCTAGCACATTGTTTTCCTGTGAGAATTGAGTTCGATTTTGAAAGGAAAATGTCCTGCTATGGAGGTTATTTAAGGTGGAGGATGGCTGTGATTGTTCCAAATAAGCCTATTCAGCTGATTTGAAGAAACACATGTATCAATGGAAAGAAACCCATCTGAGTTAGAGGCACGATCATCTATCACATAGTTTTTTATTTTTGTGATAATTGAGTTACTGTTTGAAAGGGAAACTTCATGCTACTTTAGGATATCAAGGTGGTGGTAGGCTCTCTTTATTCCAAATAGGCCTATTCAGCAGATTGAAGAAACACATATAGCACTGCAAAGATAACCATCTATGTTAGAAGCTGCAGATTTGAGCACATGGTTTGCTTGTGAGAATTGAGTCCGTTTTGAAAGGAATTTCCCTTGCAACTTAGACTTTTCGAGGTGGAGGTAGGCTCTGGTTGTTCCAAGTAGCCCTATTCAGATCAGTTGAAGAAACACCATGTATCACTTCAAAGAAGACCATATGTGTGAGAGCTGCGGCATCTAGCACATTGTTTCCCGGTGAGAATTCAATGAGTTTCTGAAAGTAATCCTTCCTCCAACTTATGCTTTTCATGGTTGACCTAGGCTGTCTTTGTGCCAAATAGGCCTATTCAGCTGAGTTGAACAAACAGCTGTACAACTCTAAAGAAAACCATCTATGTTTCAAACGGTACCAACTATCACCTTGTTTCCAAGTGAAAATTGAGTTAGTTTTTGGAAGGTGTTCCTCCTTCAACTTCGATTTTGAACGTTGGAGATTAGCTCTTGTGGTTCCAAAGGGGCATAGTCAGCTCAGTTGAAGAAACCCATGTATCACTGCAAAGAAGAACATCTGTGTTAAAAGCGTCATTATCTAGCACATTGTTTCCCTATGAGAATTGAGTAATTTTTGACAGGAACTCCACCTTCAACTTAGATTATTCAAAGTGGAGATAGGCTGTCTTTGCTTCAAATAGGCCTACTCACCTGAACTGAATGAACACATGTTTCTCTAGAAAGAAAACCATCTGTCATGGAAGCCAGATCAAAAGTCACATTGTTTCCCTGTGAGAATTGAGTGAATTTTTGAACAGAAAACTTCCTGCTTCTTAGGTTTTTCAAGGTGTATACAGGCTGTGTTTGTTCCATATTGGGCTCTTCAGCTCAGTTGAAGAAACACATGTGTCTCTCCAAAGAAACCATCTATGTTAGAAACTGCAGCATCTAGCACATTGTTTCCCGGTGAGAACTGAGATTCTTTCTGAAAGCAATACTTCTTGCAAGTTAGGTTTCTGAAGGTGGGGATAGGCTTTCTTGTTCCAAATAGGCCTATTCATGAGAGTTGAAGATACACATATATCACTGCAGATAAATCCATGTATGTTAGAAGCTGCAAAAACTAGCAAATTGTTTCCCAGTGAGAATTGATTTCTTTTTAGAAGGGAATACTTCTGGAACCTAGGTATCTCAAGGTGTAGAAAGGCTGATTTTGTTAGAAGTATGTATATGCAGCAGAGTTGATGTAACACATGTATCTCTCGAAAGAAAACCATCTGCGTTAACTCTTTGAGCATCAGACACACTGCTCCCTGTGAGCATTGAGTTAGTTTTTGAAAGGAAAACCTCCTGAAGCTTGAATGTTTTAAGGTGGATGTTGCCTCTGTTTGTTCGAAATAGGGCTATTCATCTCAGTTGAAGAAATACATGTATCACTAAAAAGAAGACCATCTGTGTTACAAGCTGCAGTATCTAACACATGGTTTCCCTGTGACAAATGAGTTCGTTTAGGAACGTAAACTTCCTGCAACTTTGCTTTCTCTCGGAGGAGATAGGCTCTGTTTGTTTCAAGTCGGCCTATACTGTTGAGTTGAAGAAACACATGTATCTCTCGAAAGAAAACAATCTGTGTTAGAAGCAGACTCATAGAGCACATTGTTTCCCAGTGAGAAATGATGGACTTATTGAAAGGAAAACTCCTGCTCCCTGGAATTTTCATGGTGGACATAGGCTCTGTTTGTACCAAGAAACTCTATTCAGCTCAGTTGAAAATACACATGTATCAGTCCAAAGAAACCATCTCTGTTAGAAGCTGTACCATATACCACATTGTTTCCTTAGGGGAATTCAGTTTCTGATAGAAATACTTCCTGCTAATTAGGTTTGACAAGGACGCGCTTCACTTTCTTCCAAATAGGCCTTTTAAGCACAGTTGAAGAAACACATGTATCATGCAAAGAAAATCATCTATATTAGAAGTTGAAGTATCTAGTCCACTGTTTTCCTTGGAGAATTGAGTGAGTTTCTTAAAGTGCTACTTCTTACCACTTAGGTATTTCAAGGTGGAGATAAGCTCTTGTTCCAAATATTCCTATTTAGATGAGATGAAGAAACACATGTATCTCTCCAAAGAAAACCATCTGTGTTAGAAGCAGGATCTTCAAGCCCCTAATTTTTCTGTCAGAATTGAATTAGTTTTTGAAAGGAAAACCTCTGCTTCTTAGGATTTTCAAGGAGTAGATATGATCTGTTTGTTCCATGTAGGCCTGTTCAGCTGAGTTGAAAAACGGATGTTGTAGAACAAAGAAAGCCATCTGTGTTAGACGCTGCAGCATCAAGCACATTGTTTCCCTATGAGACCTGAGTTAGTTTCTGAAAGTAATACTTCCTGCAACTTATGTTTTTCAAGGTGGATATAGGCTCTTTTTGTTCCATATAGGCCTATGAGGCTGAGTGGAAGAAACACATGTATCAACCCAAAGAAAACCATTTTAGATAGAAGCTGCAGCATCTAGCTCCATGTTTCCCTGTGAATATTGAGTTAATTTTACAAAGGAGTACTTCCTGCAACTTAGGTTTCTCAAGGTGGAGAGAAGCTTACTTTTTTACCAGTATGCCTATTGAGAAGATTTGATGACACACATGAATCTCTCGAAAGAAAATAATCGACATTCGAGGCAGGAGTATCTAGCCCACTGTCTCCCTCTGAGAACTTAGTTAATTTCTGAAATTAATAGATCCTGAAACGTCGGTTTTGAAAGGTGGAGATAGACTCTCTTTGTTCCGAATATCTCTATTCAGCTGAGTTGAAAGAACACATATATCAATTGAAAACAAACCGCTGTTGTTAGATGCAGGATCATTGAGCTTACTGTTTCCCTGTTAGATTTCAGTTGTTTTTTCCAAGAAAAACCTTGTGCTACTTAGCATGTTCAAATAGGCATATTCAGCTCAGTTGATGAAACACATATGTCACTGCAAAAAAGGCCATCTGTGTTAGAAGTTACAGCATTTAGCACATTGTTTCCCTGTGAGAATTCAGTTATATTCTGACAGCAATACTTCCTGCAACTTAGGTTTTTCCAGCTTGAGATAGTCTCTCTTCGTTCCAAATATCCCTATTCGGCTGAGTTGAAAAAACACACGTATCTCTCCAAAGAAAACCATCTGTGTTAGAAGCAGGGGCATCTATCACACTGATTCCCTGTGAGAATTGACATACTTTTTGAAAGGAAAAGTTCCTTCTACTTAGGAATTTCGAGATAGTGATAGGCTCTTTTTATTCCCCAGTAGGCCTATTGAGTAGACCTGAAGAAACACATATATCACTTCAAAGAAAAACATCTATGTTGAAAGCTGCAGCATCTAGCACCTTGGTTGCCTGTGAGAATTGAGTTAGTTTTAGAAAGGAATACTTCCTGCAACTTATGTTTCTCTAAGTAGATGTAGGCTTAGTTTGTCGCCTGTAGGCCTATTGGTAAGAGTTGATGGAACACATGTATCTCTCAAAAGGGTACCATCTGGGTTCAAAGCTAGAGCACCTAGCACTTGATTCCCTACGAGAATTGAGTGAATTTGTGAAAATAATACTCCCTGCATCTTCGGATTTTCTTTCTGGAGATAGATTCTGGTTGTTCCAAATAGGCCTATTTAGCATAGTTGAAGAAATGTCTGTACCAATCGAAAGAAAATCATCTGTGCTAGAAGCAGGATCATCAAGCACATTGTTTCGGAGTGAGAATTGAATTAGTTTTTGAGAAGAAAACTTTCTCCTACTTAGGTTATTCAAGGTGAAATTAGACTGGGTTTGTTCCACATTGCCTTGTTCAGGTCACTTGAAGAAACACTTGTATCACTCTAAGGAAAACCATGTATGTTAGAAGCTGCAGAATCTGGCACACTGTTTCACTCTGAGAAGTGAGTAAGTTTTTGAAAGGAATTCCTCCCCTAACTTAGATTTATCCAGAAGACGATTGGCTTTCTTGGTTCCAAGTAGTCATACTCACCTCAGTTGAAGAAACACATGTATCAACAGGCAGAAAAACATCTGTGTGAGAAGAAGGATCATCTAGCACATTGTTTTCCTGTGAGAATTGAGTTCGATTTTGAAAGAAAAATGTCCTGCTATGGAGGTTATTTAAGGTGGAGGATGGCTCTGATTGTTCCAAATAAGCCTATTCAGCTGATTTGAAGAAACACATGTATCAATGGAAAGAAACCCATCTGAGTTAGAGGCACGATCATCTATCACATAGTTTTTTATTTTTGTGATAATTGAGTTACTGTTTGAAAGGGAAACTTCATGCTACTTTAGGATATCAAGGTGGTGGTAGGCTCTCTTTATTCCAAATAGGCCTATTCAGCAGATTGAAGAAACACATATAGCACTGCAAAGATAACCATCTATGTTAGAAGCTGCAGATTTGAGCACATGGTTTGCTTGTGAGAATTGAGTCCGTTTTGAAAGGAATTTCCCTTGCAACTTAGACTTTTCGAGGTGGAGGTAGGCTCTGGTTGTTCCAAGTAGCCCTATTCAGATCAGTTGAAGAAACACCATGTATCACTTCAAAGAAGACCATATGTGTGAGAGCTGCGGCATCTAGCACATTGTTTCCCGGTGAGAATTCAATGAGTTTCTGAAAGTAATCCTTCCTCCAACTTATGCTTTTCATGGTTGACCTAGGCTGTCTTTGTGCCAAATAGGCCTATTCAGCTGAGTTGAACAAACAGCTGTACAACTCTAAAGAAAACCATCTATGTTTCAAACGGTACCAACTATCACCTTGTTTCCAAGTGAAAATTGAGTTAGTTTTTGGAAGGTGTTCCTCCTTCAACTTCGATTTTGAACGTTGGAGATTAGCTCTTGTGGTTCCAAAGGGGCATAGTCAGCTCAGTTGAAGAAACCCATGTATCACTGCAAAGAAGAACATCTGTGTTAAAAGCGTCATTATCTAGCACATTGTTTCCCTATGAGAATTGAGTAATTTTTGACAGGAACTCCACCTTCAACTTAGATTATTCAAAGTGGAGATAGGCTGTCTTTGCTTCAAATAGGCCTACTCACCTGAACTGAATGAACACATGTTTCTCTAGAAAGAAAACCATCTGTCATGGAAGCCAGATCAAAAGTCACATTGTTTCCCTGTGAGAATTGAGTGAATTTTTGAACAGAAAACTTCCTGCTTCTTAGGTTTTTCAAGGTGTATACAGGCTGTGTTTGTTCCATATTGGGCTCTTCAGCTCAGTTGAAGAAACACATGTGTCTCTCCAAAGAAACCATCTATGTTAGAAGCTGCAGCATCTAGCACATTGTTTCCCGGTGAGAACTGAGATTCTTTCTGAAAGCAATACTTCTTGCAAGTTAGGTTTCTGAAGGTGGGGATAGGCTTTCTTGTTCCAAATAGGCCTATTCATGAGAGTTGAAGATACACATATATCACTGCAGATAAATCCATGTATGTTAGAAGCTGCAAAAACTAGCAAATTGTTTCCCAGTGAGAATTGATTTCTTTTTAGAAGGGAATACTTCTGGAACCTAGGTATCTCAAGGTGTAGAAAGGCTGATTTTGTTAGAAGTATGTGTATGCAGCAGAGTTGATGTAACACATGTATCTCTCGAAAGAAAACCATCTGCGTTAACTCTTTGAGCATCAGACACACTGCTCCCTGTGAGCATTGAGTTAGTTTTTGAAAGGAAAACCTCCTGAAGCCTTAATGTTTCAAGGTGGATATTGCCTCTGTTTGTTCGAAATAGGGCTATTCATCTCAGTTGAAGAAATACATGTATCACTAAAAAGAAGACCATCTGTGTTACAAGCTGCAGTATCTAACACATGGTTTCCCTGTGACAAATGAGTTCGTTTAGGAACGTAAACTTCCTGCAACTTTGCTTTCTCTCGGAGGAGATAGGCTCTGTTTGTTTCAAGTCGGCCTATACTGTTGAGTTGAAGAAACACATGTATCTCTCGAAAGAAAACAATCTGTGTTAGAAGCAGACTCATAGAGCACATTGTTTCCCAGTGAGAAATGATGGACTTATTGAAAGGAAAACTCCTGCTCCCTGGAATTTTCATGGTGGACATAGGCTCTGTTTGTACCAAGAAACTCTATTCAGCTCAGTTGAAAATACACATGTATCAGTCCAAAGAAACCATCTCTGTTAGAAGCTGTACCATATACCACATTGTTTCCTTAGGGGAATTCAGTTTCTGATAGAAATACTTCCTGCTAATTAGGTTTGACAAGGACGCGCTTCACTTTCTTCCAAATAGGCCTTTTAAGCACAGTTGAAGAAACACATGTATCATGCAAAGAAAATCATCTATATTAGAAGTTGAAGTATCTAGTCCACTGTTTTCCTTGGAGAATTGAGTGAGTTTCTTAAAGTGCTACTTCTTACCACTTAGGTATTTCAAGGTGGAGATAAGCTCTTGTTCCAAATATTCCTATTTAGATGAGATGAAGAAACACATGTATCTCTCCAAAGAAAACCATCTGTGTTAGAAGCAGGATCTTCAAGCCCCTAATTTTTCTGTCAGAATTGAATTAGTTTTTGAAAGGAAAACCTCTGCTTCTTAGGATTTTCAAGGAGTAGATATGATCTGTTTGTTCCATGTAGGCCTGTTCAGCTGAGTTGAAAAACGGATGTTGTAGAACAAAGAAAGCCATCTGTGTTAGACGCTGCAGCATCAAGCACATTGTTTCCCTATGAGACCTGAGTTAGTTTCTGAAAGTAATACTTCCTGCAACTTATGTTTTTCAAGGTGGATATAGGCTCTTTTTGTTCCATATAGGCCTATGAGGCTGAGTGGAAGAAACACATGTATCAACCAAAAGAAAACCATTTTAGATAGAAGCTGCAGCATCTAGCTCCATGTTTCCCTGTGAATATTGAGTTAATTTTACAAAGGAGTACTTCCTGCAACTTAGGTTTCTCAAGGTGGAGAGAAGCTTACTTTTTTACCAGTATGCCTATTGAGAAGATTTGATGACACACATGAATCTCTCGAAAGAAAATAATCCACATTCGAGGCAGGAGTATCTAGCCCACTGTCTCCCTCTGAGAACTTAGTTAATTTCTGAAATTAATAGATCCTGAAACGTCGGTTTTGAAAGGTGGAGATAGACTCTCTTTGTTCCGAATATCTCTATTCAGCTGAGTTGAAAGAACACATATATCAATTGAAAACAAACCGCTGTTGTTAGATGCAGGATCATTGAGCTTACTGTTTCCCTGTTAGATTTCAGTTGTTTTTTCCAAGAAAAACCTTGTGCTACTTAGCATGTTCAAATAGGCATATTCAGCTCAGTTGATGAAACACATATGTCACTGCAAAAAAGGCCATCTGTGTTAGAAGTTACAGCATTTAGCACATTGTTTCCCTGTGAGAATTCAGTTATATTCTGACAGCAATACTTCCTGCAACTTAGGTTTTTCCAGCTTGAGATAGTCTCTCTTCGTTCCAAATATCCCTATTCGGCTGAGTTGAAAAAACACACGTATCTCTCCAAAGAAAACCATCTGTGTTAGAAGCAGGGGCATCTATCACACTGATTCCCTGTGAGAATTGACATACTTTTTGAAAGGAAAAGTTCCTTCTACTTAGGAATTTCGAGATAGTGATAGGCTCTTTTTATTCCCCAGTAGGCCTATTGAGTAGACCTGAAGAAACACATATATCACTTCAAAGAAAAACATCTATGTTGAAAGCTGCAGCATCTAGCACCTTGGTTGCCTGTGAGAATTGAGTTAGTTTTAGAAAGGAATACTTCCTGCAACTTATGTTTCTCTAAGTAGATGTAGGCTTAGTTTGTCGCCTGTAGGCCTATTGGTAAGAGTTGATGGAACACATGTATCTCTCAAAAGGGTACCATCTGGGTTCAAAGCTAGAGCACCTAGCACTTGATTCCCTACGAGAATTGAGTGAATTTGTGAAAATAATACTCCCTGCATCTTCGGATTTTCTTTCTGGAGATAGATTCTGGTTGTTCCAAATAGGCCTATTTAGCATAGTTGAAGAAATGTCTGTACCAATCGAAAGAAAATCATCTGTGCTAGAAGCAGGATCATCAAGCACATTGTTTCGGAGTGAGAATTGAATTAGTTTTTGAGAAGAAAACTTTCTCCTACTTAGGTTATTCAAGGTGAAATTAGACTGGGTTTGTTCCACATTGCCTTGTTCAGGTCACTTGAAGAAACACTTGTATCACTCTAAGGAAAACCATGTATGTTAGAAGCTGCAGAATCTGGCACACTGTTTCACTCTGAGAAGTGAGTAAGTTTTTGAAAGGAATTCCTCCCCTAACTTAGATTTATCCAGAAGACGATTGGCTTTCTTGGTTCCAAGTAGTCATACTCACCTCAGTTGAAGAAACACATGTATCAACAGGCAGAAAAACATCTGTGTGAGAAGAAGGATCATCTAGCACATTGTTTTCCTGTGAGAATTGAGTTCGATTTTGAAAGGAAAATGTCCTGCTATGGAGGTTATTTAAGGTGGAGGATGGCTCTGATTGTTCCAAATAAGCCTATTCAGCTGATTTGAAGAAACACATGTATCAATGGAAAGAAACCCATCTGAGTTAGAGGCACGATCATCTATCACATAGTTTTTTATTTTTGTGATAATTGAGTTACTGTTTGAAAGGGAAACTTCATGCTACTTTAGGATATCAAGGTGGTGGTAGGCTCTCTTTATTCCAAATAGGCCTATTCAGCAGATTGAAGAAACACATATAGCACTGCAAAGATAACCATCTATGTTAGAAGCTGCAGATTTGAGCACATGGTTTGCTTGTGAGAATTGAGTCCGTTTTGAAAGGAATTTCCCTTGCAACTTAGACTTTTCGAGGTGGAGGTAGGCTCTGGTTGTTCCAAGTAGCCCTATTCAGATCAGTTGAAGAAACACCATGTATCACTTCAAAGAAGACCATATGTGTGAGAGCTGCGGCATCTAGCACATTGTTTCCCGGTGAGAATTCAATGAGTTTCTGAAAGTAATCCTTCCTCCAACTTATGCTTTTCATGGTTGACCTAGGCTGTCTTTGTGCCAAATAGGCCTATTCAGCTGAGTTGAACAAACAGCTGTACAACTCTAAAGAAAACCATCTATGTTTCAAACGGTACCAACTATCACCTTGTTTCCAAGTGAAAATTGAGTTAGTTTTTGGAAGGTGTTCCTCCTTCAACTTCGATTTTGAACGTTGGAGATTAGCTCTTGTGGTTCCAAAGGGGCATAGTCAGCTCAGTTGAAGAAACCCATGTATCACTGCAAAGAAGAACATCTGTGTTAAAAGCGTCATTATCTAGCACATTGTTTCCCTATGAGAATTGAGTAATTTTTGACAGGAACTCCACCTTCAACTTAGATTATTCAAAGTGGAGATAGGCTGTCTTTGCTTCAAATAGGCCTACTCACCTGAACTGAATGAACACATGTTTCTCTAGAAAGAAAACCATCTGTCATGGAAGCCAGATCAAAAGTCACATTGTTTCCCTGTGAGAATTGAGTGAATTTTTGAACAGAAAACTTCCTGCTTCTTAGGTTTTTCAAGGTGTATACAGGCTGTGTTTGTTCCATATTGGGCTCTTCAGCTCAGTTGAAGAAACACATGTGTCTCTCCAAAGAAACCATCTATGTTAGAAGCTGCAGCATCTAGCACATTGTTTCCCGGTGAGAACTGAGATTCTTTCTGAAAGCAATACTTCTTGCAAGTTAGGTTTCTGAAGGTGGGGATAGGCTTTCTTGTTCCAAATAGGCCTATTCATGAGAGTTGAAGATACACATATATCACTGCAGATAAATCCATGTATGTTAGAAGCTGCAAAAACTAGCAAATTGTTTCCCAGTGAGAATTGATTTCTTTTTAGAAGGGAATACTTCTGGAACCTAGGTATCTCAAGGTGTAGAAAGGCTGATTTTGTTAGAAGTATGTGTATGCAGCAGAGTTGATGTAACACATGTATCTCTCGAAAGAAAACCATCTGCGTTAACTCTTTGAGCATCAGACACACTGCTCCCTGTGAGCATTGAGTTAGTTTTTGAAAGGAAAACCTCCTGAAGCCTTAATGTTTCAAGGTGGATATTGCCTCTGTTTGTTCGAAATAGGGCTATTCATCTCAGTTGAAGAAATACATGTATCACTAAAAAGAAGACCATCTGTGTTACAAGCTGCAGTATCTAACACATGGTTTCCCTGTGACAAATGAGTTAGTTTAGGAACGTAAACTTCCTGCAACTTTGCTTTCTCTCAGTGGAGATAGGCTCTGTTTGTTTCAAGTCGGCCTATACTGTTGAGTTGAAGAAACACATGTATCTCTCGAAAGAAAACAATCTGTGTTAGAAGCAGACTCATAGAGCACATTGTTTCCCAGTGAGAAATGATGGACTTATTGAAAGGAAAACTCCTGCTCCCTGGAATTGTCATGGTGGACATAGGCTCTGTTTGTACCAAGAAACTCTATTCAGCTCAGTTGAAAATACACATGTATCAGTCCAAAGAAACCATCTCTGTTAGAAGCTGTACCATATACCACATTGTTTTCTTAGGGGAATTCAGTTTCTGATAGAAATACTTCCTGCTAATTAGGTTTGACAAGGACGCGCTTTACTTTCTTCCAAATAGGCCTTTTAAGCACAGTTGAAGAAACACATGTATCATGCAAAGAAAATCATCTATATTAGAAGTTGAAGTATCTAGTCCACTGTTTTCCTTGGAGAATTGAGTGAGTTTCTTAAAGTGCTACTTCTTACCACTTAGGTATTTCAAGGTGGAGATAAGCTCTTGTTCCAAATATTCCTATTTAGATGAGATGAAGAAACACATGTATCTCTCCAAAGAAAACCATCTGTGTTAGAAGCAGGATCTTCAAGCCCCTAATTTTTCTGTCAGAATTGAATTAGTTTTTGAAAGGAAAACCTCTGCTTCTTAGGATTTTCAAGGAGTAGATATGATCTGTTTGTTCCATGTAGGCCTGTTCAGCTGAGTTGAAAAACGGATGTTGTAGAACAAAGAAAGCTATCTGTGTTAGACGCTGCAGCATCAAGCACATTGTTTCCCTATGAGACCTGAGTTAGTTTCTGAAAGTAATACTTCCTGCAACTTATGTTTTTCAAGGTGGATATAGGCTCTTTTTGTTCCATATAGGCCTATGAGGCTGAGTGGAAGAAACACATGTATCAACCCAAAGAAAACCATTTTAGATAGAAGCTGCAGCATCTAGCTCCATGTTTCCCTGTGAATATTGAGTTAATTTTACAAAGGAGTACTTCCTGCAACTTAGGTTTCTCAAGGTGGAGAGAAGCTTACTTTTTTACCAGTATGCCTATTGAGAAGATTTGATGACACACATGAATCTCTCGAAAGAAAATAATCCTCATTCGAGGCAGGAGTATCTAGCCCACTGTCTCCCTCTGAGAACTTAGTTAATTTCTGAAATTAATAGATCCTGAAACGTCGGTTTTGAAAGGTGGAGATAGACTCTCTTTGTTCCGAATATCTCTATTCAGCTGAGTTGAAAGAACACATATATCAATTGAAAACAAACCGCTGTTGTTAGATGCAGGATCATTGAGCTTACTGTTTCCCTGTTAGATTTCAGTTGTTTTTTCCAAGAAAAACCTTGTGCTACTTAGCATGTTCAAATAGGCATATTCAGCTCAGTTGATGAAACACATATGTCACTGCAAAAAAGGCCATCTGTGTTAGAAGTTACAGCATTTAGCACATTGTTTCCCTGTGAGAATTCAGTTATATTCTGATAGCAATACTTCCTGCAACTTAGGTTTTTCCAGCTGGAGATAGTCTCTCTTCGTTCCAAATATCCCTATTCGGCTGAGTTGAAAAAACACACGTATCTCTCCAAAGAAAACCATCTGTGTTAGAAGCAGGGGCATCTATCACACTGATTCCCTGTGAGAATTGACATATTTTTTGAAAGGAAAAGTTCCTTCTACTTAGGAATTTCGAGATAGTGATAGGCTCTTTTTATTCCCCAGTAGGCCTATTGAGTAGACCTGAAGAAACACATATATCACTTCAAAGAAAAACATCTATGTTGAAAGCTGCAGCATCTAGCACCTTGGTTGCCTGTGAGAATTGAGTTAGTTTTAGAAAGGAATACTTCCTGCAACTTATGTTTCTCTAAGTAGATGTAGGCTTAGTTTGTCGCCTGTAGGCCTATTGGTAAGAGTTGATGGAACACATGTATCTCTCAAAAGGGTACCATCTGGGTTCAAAGCTAGAGCACCTAGCACTTGATTCCCTACGAGAATTGAGTGAATTTGTGAAAATAATACTCCCTGCATCTTCGGATTTTCTTTCTGGAGATAGATTCTGGTTGTTCCAAATAGGCCTATTTAGCATAGTTGAAGAAATGTCTGTACCAATCGAAAGAAAATCATCTGTGCTAGAAGCAGGATCATCAAGCACATTGTTTCGGAGTGAGAATTGAATTAGTTTTTGAGAAGAAAACTTTCTCCTACTTAGGTTATTCAAGGTGAAATTAGACTGGGTTTGTTCCACATTGCCTTGTTCAGGTCACTTGAAGAAACACTTGTATCACTCTAAGGAAAACCATGTATGTTAGAAGCTGCAGAATCTGGCACACTGTTTCACTCTGAGAAGTGAGTAAGTTTTTGAAAGGAATTCCTCCCCTAACTTAGATTTATCCAGAAGACGATTGGCTTTCTTGGTTCCAAGTAGTCACACTCACCTCAGTTGAAGAAACACATGTATCAACAGGCAGAAAAACATCTGTGTGAGAAGAATGATCATCTAGCACATTGTTTTCCTGTGAGAATTGAGTTCGATTTTGAAAGGAAAATGTCCTGCTATGGAGGTTATTTAAGGTGGAGGATGGCTCTGATTGTTCCAAATAAGCCTATTCAGCTGATTTGAAGAAACACATGTATCAATGGAAAGAAACCCATCTGAGTTAGAGGCACGATCATCTATCACATAGTTTTTTATTTTTGTGATAATTGAGTTACTGTTTGAAAGGGAAACTTCATGCTACTTTAGGATATCAAGGTGGTGGTAGGCTCTCTTTATTCCAAATAGGCCTATTCAGCAGATTGAAGAAACACATATAGCACTGCAAAGATAACCATCTATGTTAGAAGCTGCAGATTTGAGCACATGGTTTGCTTGTGAGAATTGAGTCCATTTTGAAAGGAATTTCCCTTGCAACTTAGACTTTTCGAGGTGGAGGTAGGCTCTGGTTGTTCCAAGTAGCCCTATTCAGATCAGTTGAAGAAACACCATGTATCACTTCAAAGAAGACCATATGTGTGAGAGCTGCGGCATCTAGCACATTGTTTCCCGGTGAGAATTCAATGAGTTTCTGAAAGTAATCCTTCCTCCAACTTATGCTTTTCATGGTTGACCTAGGCTGTCTTTGTGCCAAATAGGCCTATTCAGCTGAGTTGAACAAACAGCTGTACAACTCTAAAGAAAACCATCTATGTTTCAAACGGTACCAACTATCACCTTGTTTCCAAGTGAAAATTGAGTTAGTTTTTGGAAGGTGTTCCTCCTTCAACTTCGATTTTGAACGTTGGAGATTAGCTCTTGTGGTTCCAAAGGGGCATAGTCAGCTCAGTTGAAGAAACCCATGTATCACTGCAAAGAAGAACATCTGTGTTAAAAGCGTCATTATCTAGCACATTGTTTCCCTATGAGAATTGAGTAATTTTTGACAGGAACTCCACCTTCAACTTAGATTATTCAAAGTGGAGATAGGCTGTCTTTGCTTCAAATAGGCCTACTCACCTGAACTGAATGAACACATGTTTCTCTAGAAAGAAAACCATCTGTCATGGAAGCCAGATCAAAAGTCACATTGTTTCCCTGTGAGAATTGAGTGAATTTTTGAACAGAAAACTTCCTGCTTCTTAGGTTTTTCAAGGTGTATACAGGCTGTGTTTGTTCCATATTGGGCTCTTCAGCTCAGTTGAAGAAACACATGTGTCTCTCCAAAGAAACCATCTATGTTAGAAGCTGCAGCATCTAGCACATTGTTTCCCGGTGAGAACTGAGATTCTTTCTGAAAGCAATACTTCTTGCAAGTTAGGTTTCTGAAGGTGGGGATAGGCTTTCTTGTTCCAAATAGGCCTATTCATGAGAGTTGAAGATACACATATATCACTGCAGATAAATCCATGTATGTTAGAAGCTGCAAAAACTAGCAAATTGTTTCCCAGTGAGAATTGATTTCTTTTTAGAAGGGAATACTTCTGGAACCTAGGTATCTCAAGGTGTAGAAAGGCTGATTTTGTTAGAAGTATGTGTATGCAGCAGAGTTGATGTAACACATGTATCTCTCGAAAGAAAACCATCTGCGTTAACTCTTTGAGCATCAGACACACTGCTCCCTGTGAGCATTGAGTTAGTTTTTGAAAGGAAAACCTCCTGAAGCCTTAATGTTTCAAGGTGGATATTGCCTCTGTTTGTTCGAAATAGGGCTATTCATCTCAGTTGAAGAAATACATGTATCACTAAAAAGAAGACCATCTGTGTTACAAGCTGCAGTATCTAACACATGGTTTCCCTGTGACAAATGAGTTAGTTTAGGAACGTAAACTTCCTGCAACTTTGCTTTCTCTCAGTGGAGATAGGCTCTGTTTGTTTCAAGTCGGCCTATACTGTTGAGTTGAAGAAACACATGTATCTCTCGAAAGAAAACAATCTGTGTTAGAAGCAGACTCATAGAGCACATTGTTTCCCAGTGAGAAATGATGGACTTATTGAAAGGAAAACTCCTGCTCCCTGGAATTGTCATGGTGGACATAGGCTCTGTTTGTACCAAGAAACTCTATTCAGCTCAGTTGAAAATACACATGTATCAGTCCAAAGAAACCATCTCTGTTAGAAGCTGTACCATATACCACATTGTTTTCTTAGGGGAATTCAGTTTCTGATAGAAATACTTCCTGCTAATTAGGTTTGACAAGGACGCGCTTTACTTTCTTCCAAATAGGCCTTTTAAGCACAGTTGAAGAAACACATGTATCATGCAAAGAAAATCATCTATATTAGAAGTTGAAGTATCTAGTCCACTGTTTTCCTTGGAGAATTGAGTGAGTTTCTTAAAGTGCTACTTCTTACCACTTAGGTATTTCAAGGTGGAGATAAGCTCTTGTTCCAAATATTCCTATTTAGATGAGATGAAGAAACACATGTATCTCTCCAAAGAAAACCATCTGTGTTAGAAGCAGGATCTTCAAGCCCCTAATTTTTCTGTCAGAATTGAATTAGTTTTTGAAAGGAAAACCTCTGCTTCTTAGGATTTTCAAGGAGTAGATATGATCTGTTTGTTCCATGTAGGCCTGTTCAGCTGAGTTGAAAAACGGATGTTGTAGAACAAAGAAAGCTATCTGTGTTAGACGCTGCAGCATCAAGCACATTGTTTCCCTATGAGACCTGAGTTAGTTTCTGAAAGTAATACTTCCTGCAACTTATGTTTTTCAAGGTGGATATAGGCTCTTTTTGTTCCATATAGGCCTATGAGGCTGAGTGGAAGAAACACATGTATCAACCCAAAGAAAACCATTTTAGATAGAAGCTGCAGCATCTAGCTCCATGTTTCCCTGTGAATATTGAGTTAATTTTACAAAGGAGTACTTCCTGCAACTTAGGTTTCTCAAGGTGGAGAGAAGCTTACTTTTTTACCAGTATGCCTATTGAGAAGATTTGATGACACACATGAATCTCTCGAAAGAAAATAATCCTCATTTGAGGCAGGAGTATCTAGCCCACTGTCTCCCTCTGAGAACTTAGTTAATTTCTGAAATTAATAGATCCTGAAACGTCGGTTTTGAAAGGTGGAGATAGACTCTCTTTGTTCCGAATATCTCTATTCAGCTGAGTTGAAAGAACACATATATCAATTGAAAACAAACCGCTGTTGTTAGATGCAGGATCATTGAGCTTACTGTTTCCCTGTTAGATTTCAGTTGTTTTTTCCAAGAAAAACCTTGTGCTACTTAGCATGTTCAAATAGGCATATTCAGCTCAGTTGATGAAACACATATGTCACTGCAAAAAAGGCCATCTGTGTTAGAAGTTACAGCATTTAGCACATTGTTTCCCTGTGAGAATTCAGTTATATTCTGATAGCAATACTTCCTGCAACTTAGGTTTTTCCAGCTGGAGATAGTCTCTCTTCGTTCCAAATATCCCTATTCGGCTGAGTTGAAAAAACACACGTATCTCTCCAAAGAAAACCATCTGTGTTAGAAGCAGGGGCATCTATCACACTGATTCCCTGTGAGAATTGACATATTTTTTGAAAGGATAAGTTCCTTCTACTTAGGAATTTCGAGATAGTGATAGGCTCTTTTTATTCCCCAGTAGGCCTATTGAGTAGACCTGAAGAAACACATATATCACTTCAAAGAAAAACATCTATGTTGAAAGCTGCAGCATCTAGCACCTTGGTTGCCTGTGAGAATTGAGTTAGTTTTAGAAAGGAATACTTCCTGCAACTTATGTTTCTCTAAGTAGATGTAGGCTTAGTTTGTCGCCTGTAGGCCTATTGGTAAGAGTTGATGGAACACATGTATCTCTCAAAAGGGTACCATCTGGGTTCAAAGCTAGAGCACCTAGCACTTGATTCCCTACGAGAATTGAGTGAATTTGTGAAAATAATACTCCCTGCATCTTCGGATTTTCTTTCTGGAGATAGATTCTGGTTGTTCCAAATAGGCCTATTTAGCATAGTTGAAGAAATGTCTGTACCAATCGAAAGAAAATCATCTGTGCTAGAAGCAGGATCATCAAGCACATTGTTTCGGAGTGAGAATTGAATTAGTTTTTGAGAAGAAAACTTTCTCCTACTTAGGTTATTCAAGGTGAAATTAGACTGGGTTTGTTCCACATTGCCTTGTTCAGGTCACTTGAAGAAACACTTGTATCACTCTAAGGAAAACCATGTATGTTAGAAGCTGCAGAATCTGGCACACTGTTTCACTCTGAGAAGTGAGTAAGTTTTTGAAAGGAATTCCTCCCCTAACTTAGATTTATCCAGAAGACGATTGGCTTTCTTGGTTCCAAGTAGTCACACTCACCTCAGTTGAAGAAACACATGTATCAACAGGCAGAAAAACATCTGTGTGAGAAGAATGATCATCTAGCACATTGTTTTCCTGTGAGAATTGAGTTCGATTTTGAAAGGAAAATGTCCTGCTATGGAGGTTATTTAAGGTGGAGGATGGCTCTGATTGTTCCAAATAAGCCTATTCAGCTGATTTGAAGAAACACATGTATCAATGGAAAGAAACCCATCTGAGTTAGAGGCACGATCATCTATCACATAGTTTTTTATTTTTGTGATAATTGAGTTACTGTTTGAAAGGGAAACTTCATGCTACTTTAGGATATCAAGGTGGTGGTAGGCTCTCTTTATTCCAAATAGGCCTATTCAGCAGATTGAAGAAACACATATAGCACTGCAAAGATAACCATCTATGTTAGAAGCTGCAGATTTGAGCACATGGTTTGCTTGTGAGAATTGAGTCCGTTTTGAAAGGAATTTCCCTTGCAACTTAGACTTTTCGAGGTGGAGGTAGGCTCTGGTTGTTCCAAGTAGCCCTATTCAGATCAGTTGAAGAAACACCATGTATCACTTCAAAGAAGACCATATGTGTGAGAGCTGCGGCATCTAGCACATTGTTTCCCGGTGAGAATTCAATGAGTTTCTGAAAGTAATCCTTCCTCCAACTTATGCTTTTCATGGTTGACCTAGGCTGTCTTTGTGCCAAATAGGCCTATTCAGCTGAGTTGAACAAACAGCTGTACAACTCTAAAGAAAACCATCTATGTTTCAAACGGTACCAACTATCACCTTGTTTCCAAGTGAAAATTGAGTTAGTTTTTGGAAGGTGTTCCTCCTTCAACTTCGATTTTGAACGTTGGAGATTAGCTCTTGTGGTTCCAAAGGGGCATAGTCAGCTCAGTTGAAGAAACCCATGTATCACTGCAAAGAAGAACATCTGTGTTAAAAGCGTCATTATCTAGCACATTGTTTCCCTATGAGAATTGAGTAATTTTTGACAGGAACTCCACCTTCAACTTAGATTATTCAAAGTGGAGATAGGCTGTCTTTGCTTCAAATAGGCCTACTCACCTGAACTGAATGAACACATGTTTCTCTAGAAAGAAAACCATCTGTCATGGAAGCCAGATCAAAAGTCACATTGTTTCCCTGTGAGAATTGAGTGAATTTTTGAACAGAAAACTTCCTGCTTCTTAGGTTTTTCAAGGTGTATACAGGCTGTGTTTGTTCCATATTGGGCTCTTCAGCTCAGTTGAAGAAACACATGTGTCTCTCCAAAGAAACCATCTATGTTAGAAGCTGCAGCATCTAGCACATTGTTTCCCGGTGAGAACTGAGATTCTTTCTGAAAGCAATACTTCTTGCAAGTTAGGTTTCTGAAGGTGGGGATAGGCTTTCTTGTTCCAAATAGGCCTATTCATGAGAGTTGAAGATACACATATATCACTGCAGATAAATCCATGTATGTTAGAAGCTGCAAAAACTAGCAAATTGTTTCCCAGTGAGAATTGATTTCTTTTTAGAAGGGAATACTTCTGGAACCTAGGTATCTCAAGGTGTAGAAAGGCTGATTTTGTTAGAAGTATGTGTATGCAGCAGAGTTGATGTAACACATGTATCTCTCGAAAGAAAACCATCTGCGTTAACTCTTTGAGCATCAGACACACTGCTCCCTGTGAGCATTGAGTTAGTTTTTGAAAGGAAAACCTCCTGAAGCCTTAATGTTTCAAGGTGGATGTTGCCTCTGTTTGTTCGAAATAGGGCTATTCATCTCAGTTGAAGAAATACATGTATCACTAAAAAGAAGACCATCTGTGTTACAAGCTGCAGTATCTAACACATGGTTTCCCTGTGACAAATGAGTTCGTTTAGGAACGTAAACTTCCTGCAACTTTGCTTTCTCTCGGTGGAGATAGGCTCTGTTTGTTTCAAGTCGGCCTATACTGTTGAGTTGAAGAAACACATGTATCTCTCGAAAGAAAACAATCTGTGTTAGAAGCAGACTCATAGAGCACATTGTTTCCCAGTGAGAAATGATGGACTTATTGAAAGGAAAACTCCTGCTCCCTGGAATTTTCATGGTGGACATAGGCTCTGTTTGTACCAAGAAACTCTATTCAGCTCAGTTGAAAATACACATGTATCAGTCCAAAGAAACCATCTCTGTTAGAAGCTGTACCATATACCACATTGTTTCCTTAGGGGAATTCAGTTTCTGATAGAAATACTTCCTGCTAATTAGGTTTGACAAGGACGCTTTTCACTTTCTTCCAAATAGGCCTTTTAAGGGCTGGTGGAGTGGCTCAAGTGGTAGAATTCCTGCCAAATAGGCCTTTTAAGCACAGTTGAAGAAACACATGTATCATGCAAAGAAAATCATCTATATTAGAAGTTGAAGTATCTAGTCCACTGTTTTCCTTGGAGAATTGAGTGAGTTTCTTAAAGTGCTACTTCTTACCACTTAGGTATTTCAAGGTGGAGATAAGCTCTTGTTCCAAATATTCCTATTTAGATGAGATGAAGAAACACATGTATCTCTCCAAAGAAAACCATCTGTGTTAGAAGCAGGATCTTCAAGCCCCTAATTTTTCTGTCAGAATTGAATTAGTTTTTGAAAGGAAAACCTCTGCTTCTTAGGATTTTCAAGGAGTAGATATGATCTGTTTGTTCCATGTAGGCCTGTTCAGCTGAGTTGAAAAACGGATGTTGTAGAACAAAGAAAGCCATCTGTGTTAGACGCTGCAGCATCAAGCACATTGTTTCCCTATGAGACCTGAGTTAGTTTCTGAAAGTAATACTTCCTGCAACTTATGTTTTTCAAGGTGGATATAGGCTCTTTTTGTTCCATATAGGCCTATGAGGCTGAGTGGAAGAAACACATGTATCAACCCAAAGAAAACCATTTTAGATAGAAGCTGCAGCATCTAGCTCCATGTTTCCCTGTGAATATTGAGTTAATTTTACAAAGGAGTACTTCCTGCAACTTAGGTTTCTCAAGGTGGAGAGAAGCTTACTTTTTTACCAGTATGCCTATTGAGAAGATTTGATGACACACATGAATCTCTCGAAAGAAAATAATCGACATTCGAGGCAGGAGTATCTAGCACATTGTCTCCCTCTGAGAACTTAGTTAATTTCTGAAATTAATAGATCCTGAAACGTCGGTTTTGAAAGGTGGAGATAGACTCTCTTTGTTCCGAATATCTCTATTCAGCTGAGTTGAAAGAACACATATATCAATTGAAAACAAACTGCTGTTGTTAGATGCAGGATCATTGAGCTTACTGTTTCCCTGTTAGATTTCAGTTGTTTTTTCCAAGAAAAACCTTGTGCTACTTAGCATGTTCAAATAGGCATATTCAGCTCAGTTGATGAAACACATATGTCACTGCAAAAAAGGCCATCTGTGTTAGAAGTTACAGCATTTAGCACATTGTTTCCCTGTGAGAATTCAGTTATATTCTGATAGCAATACTTCCTGCAACTTAGGTTTTTCCAGCTGGAGATAGTCTCTCTTCGTTCCAAATATCCCTATTCGGCTGAGTTGAAAAAACACACGTATCTCTCCAAAGAAAACCATCTGTGTTAGAAGCAGGGGCATCTATCACACTGATTCCCTGTGAGAATTGACATATTTTTTGAAAGGATAAGTTCCTTCTACTTAGGAAT
The DNA here is from genome assembly GCF_047511655.1 of Castor canadensis. Lineage (NCBI taxonomy): Eukaryota > Metazoa > Chordata > Mammalia > Rodentia > Castoridae > Castor > Castor canadensis. Next base: position 93,037,439 of record NC_133388.1, read on the forward strand.
TTCGAGATAGTGATAGGCTCTTTTTATTCCCCAGTAGGCCTATTGAGTAGACCTGAAGAAACACATATATCACTTCAAAGAAAAACATCTATGTTGAAAGCTGCAGCATCTAGCACCTTGGTTGCCTGTGAGAATTGAGTTAGTTTTAGAAAGGAATACTTCCTGCAACTTATGTTTCTCTAAGTAGATGTAGGCTTAGTTTGTCGCCTGTAGGCCTATTGGTAAGAGTTGATGGAACACATGTATCTCTCAAAAGGGTACCATCTGGGTTCAAAGCTAGAGCACCTAGCACTTGATTCCCTATGAGAATTGAGTGAATTTGTGAAAATAATACTCCCTGCATCTTCGGATTTTCTTTCTGGAGATAGATTCTGGTTGTTCCAAATAGGCCTATTTAGCATAGTTGAAGAAATGTCTGTACCAATCGAAAGAAAATCATCTGTGATAGAAGCAGGATCATCAAGCACATTGTTTCGGAGTGAGAATTGAATTAGTTTTTGAGAAGAAAACTTTCTCCTACTTAGGTTATTCAAGGTGAAATTAGACTGGGTTTGTTCCACATTGCCTTGTTCAGGTCACTTGAAGAAACACTTGTATCACTCTAAGGAAAACCATGTATGTTAGAAGCTGCAGAATCTGGCACACTGTTTCACTCTGAGAAGTGAGTAAGTTTTTGAAAGGAATTCCTCCCCTAACTTAGATTTATCCAGAAGACGATTGGCTTTCTTGGTTCCAAGTAGTCATACTCACCTCAGTTGAAGAAACACATGTATCAACAGGCAGAAAAACATCTGTGTGAGAAGAAGGATCATCTAGCACATTGTTTTCCTGTGAGAATTGAGTTCGATTTTGAAAGGAAAATGTCCTGCTATGGAGGTTATTTAAGGTGGAGGATGGCTGTGATTGTTCCAAATAAGCCTATTCAGCTGATTTGAAGAAACACATGTATCAATGGAAAGAAACCCATCTGAGTTAGAGGCACGATCATCTATCACATAGTTTTTTATTTTTGTGATAATTGAGTTACTGTTTGAAAGGGAAACTTCATGCTACTTTAGGATATCAAGGTGGTGGTAGGCTCTCTTTATTCCAAATAGGCCTATTCAGCAGATTGAAGAAACACATATAGCACTGCAAAGATAACCATCTATGTTAGAAGCTGCAGATTTGAGCACATGGTTTGCTTGTGAGAATTGAGTCCGTTTTGAAAGGAATTTCCCTTGCAACTTAGACTTTTCGAGGTGGAGGTAGGCTCTGGTTGTTCCAAGTAGCCCTATTCAGATCAGTTGAAGAAACACCATGTATCACTTCAAAGAAGACCATATGTGTGAGAGCTGCGGCATCTAGCACATTGTTTCCCGGTGAGAATTCAATGAGTTTCTGAAAGTAATCCTTCCTCCAACTTATGCTTTTCATGGTTGACCTAGGCTGTCTTTGTGCCAAATAGGCCTATTCAGCTGAGTTGAACAAACAGCTGTACAACTCTAAAGAAAACCATCTATGTTTCAAACGGTACCAACTATCACCTTGTTTCCAAGTGAAAATTGAGTTAGTTTTTGGAAGGTGTTCCTCCTTCAACTTCGATTTTGAACGTTGGAGATTAGCTCTTGTGGTTCCAAAGGGGCATAGTCAGCTCAGTTGAAGAAACCCATGTATCACTGCAAAGAAGAACATCTGTGTTAAAAGCGTCATTATCTAGCACATTGTTTCCCTATGAGAATTGAGTAATTTTTGACAGGAACTCCACCTTCAACTTAGATTATTCAAAGTGGAGATAGGCTGTCTTTGCTTCAAATAGGCCTACTCACCTGAACTGAATGAACACATGTTTCTCTAGAAAGAAAACCATCTGTCATGGAAGCCAGATCAAAAGTCACATTGTTTCCCTGTGAGAATTGAGTGAATTTTTGAACAGAAAACTTCCTGCTTCTTAGGTTTTTCAAGGTGTATACAGGCTGTGTTTGTTCCATATTGGGCTCTTCAGCTCAGTTGAAGAAACACATGTGTCTCTCCAAAGAAACCATCTATGTTAGAAACTGCAGCATCTAGCACATTGTTTCCCGGTGAGAACTGAGATTCTTTCTGAAAGCAATACTTCTTGCAAGTTAGGTTTCTGAAGGTGGGGATAGGCTTTCTTGTTCCAAATAGGCCTATTCATGAGAGTTGAAGATACACATATATCACTGCAGATAAATCCATGTATGTTAGAAGCTGCAAAAACTAGCAAATTGTTTCCCAGTGAGAATTGATTTCTTTTTAGAAGGGAATACTTCTGGAACCTAGGTATCTCAAGGTGTAGAAAGGCTGATTTTGTTAGAAGTATGTATATGCAGCAGAGTTGATGTAACACATGTATCTCTCGAAAGAAAACCATCTGCGTTAACTCTTTGAGCATCAGACACACTGCTCCCTGTGAGCATTGAGTTAGTTTTTGAAAGGAAAACCTCCTGAAGCTTGAATGTTTTAAGGTGGATGTTGCCTCTGTTTGTTCGAAATAGGGCTATTCATCTCAGTTGAAGAAATACATGTATCACTAAAAAGAAGACCATCTGTGTTACAAGCTGCAGTATCTAACACATGGTTTCCCTGTGACAAATGAGTTCGTTTAGGAACGTAAACTTCCTGCAACTTTGCTTTCTCTCGGAGGAGATAGGCTCTGTTTGTTTCAAGTCGGCCTATACTGTTGAGTTGAAGAAACACATGTATCTCTCGAAAGAAAACAATCTGTGTTAGAAGCAGACTCATAGAGCACATTGTTTCCCAGTGAGAAATGATGGACTTATTGAAAGGAAAACTCCTGCTCCCTGGAATTTTCATGGTGGACATAGGCTCTGTTTGTACCAAGAAACTCTATTCAGCTCAGTTGAAAATACACATGTATCAGTCCAAAGAAACCATCTCTGTTAGAAGCTGTACCATATACCACATTGTTTCCTTAGGGGAATTCAGTTTCTGATAGAAATACTTCCTGCTAATTAGATTTGACAAGGACGCGCTTCACTTTCTTCCAAATAGGCCTTTTAAGCACAGTTGAAGAAACACATGTATCATGCAAAGAAAATCATCTATATTAGAAGTTGAAGTATCTAGTCCACTGTTTTCCTTGGAGAATTGAGTGAGTTTCTTAAAGTGCTACTTCTTACCACTTAGGTATTTCAAGGTGGAGATAAGCTCTTGTTCCAAATATTCCTATTTAGATGAGATGAAGAAACACATGTATCTCTCCAAAGAAAACCATCTGTGTTAGAAGCAGGATCTTCAAGCCCCTAATTTTTCTGTCAGAATTGAATTAGTTTTTGAAAGGAAAACCTCTGCTTCTTAGGATTTTCAAGGAGTAGATATGATCTGTTTGTTCCATGTAGGCCTGTTCAGCTGAGTTGAAAAACGGATGTTGTAGAACAAAGAAAGCCATCTGTGTTAGACGCTGCAGCATCAAGCACATTGTTTCCCTATGAGACCTGAGTTAGTTTCTGAAAGTAATACTTCCTGCAACTTATGTTTTTCAAGGTGGATATAGGCTCTTTTTGTTCCATATAGGCCTATGAGGCTGAGTGGAAGAAACACATGTATCAACCCAAAGAAAACCATTTTAGATAGAAGCTGCAGCATCTAGCTCCATGTTTCCCTGTGAATATTGAGTTAATTTTACAAAGGAGTACTTCCTGCAACTTAGGTTTCTCAAGGTGGAGAGAAGCTTACTTTTTTACCAGTATGCCTATTGAGAAGATTTGATGACACACATGAATCTCTCGAAAGAAAATAATCGACATTCGAGGCAGGAGTATCTAGCACATTGTCTCCCTCTGAGAACTTAGTTAATTTCTGAAATTAATAGATCCTGAAACGTCGGTTTTGAAAGGTGGAGATAGACTCTCTTTGTTCCGAATATCTCTATTCAGCTGAGTTGAAAGAACACATATATCAATTGAAAACAAACTGCTGTTGTTAGATGCAGGATCATTGAGCTTACTGTTTCCCTGTTAGATTTCAGTTGTTTTTTCCAAGAAAAACCTTGTGCTACTTAGCATGTTCAAATAGGCATATTCAGCTCAGTTGATGAAACACATATGTCACTGCAAAAAAGGCCATCTGTGTTAGAAGTTACAGCATTTAGCACATTGTTTCCCTGTGAGAATTCAGTTATATTCTGATAGCAATACTTCCTGCAACTTAGGTTTTTCCAGCTGGAGATAGTCTCTCTTCGTTCCAAATATCCCTATTCGGCTGAGTTGAAAAAACACACGTATCTCTCCAAAGAAAACCATCTGTGTTAGAAGCAGGGGCATCTATCACACTGATTCCCTGTGAGAATTGACATATTTTTTGAAAGGATAAGTTCCTTCTACTTAGGAATTTCGAGATAGTGATAGGCTCTTTTTATTCCCCAGTAGGCCTATTGAGTAGACCTGAAGAAACACATATATCACTTCAAAGAAAAACATCTATGTTGAAAGCTGCAGCATCTAGCACCTTGGTTGCCTGTGAGAATTGAGTTAGTTTTAGAAAGGAATACTTCCTGCAACTTATGTTTCTCTAAGTAGATGTAGGCTTAGTTTGTCGCCTGTAGGCCTATTGGTAAGAGTTGATGGAACACATGTATCTCTCAAAAGGGTACCATCTGGGTTCAAAGCTAGAGCACCTAGCACTTGATTCCCTATGAGAATTGAGTGAATTTGTGAAAATAATACTCCCTGCATCTTCGGATTTTCTTTCTGGAGATAGATTCTGGTTGTTCCAAATAGGCCTATTTAGCATAGTTGAAGAAATGTCTGTACCAATCGAAAGAAAATCATCTGTGATAGAAGCAGGATCATCAAGCACATTGTTTCGGAGTGAGAATTGAATTAGTTTTTGAGAAGAAAACTTTCTCCTACTTAGGTTATTCAAGGTGAAATTAGACTGGGTTTGTTCCACATTGCCTTGTTCAGGTCACTTGAAGAAACACTTGTATCACTCTAAGGAAAACCATGTATGTTAGAAGCTGCAGAATCTGGCACACTGTTTCACTCTGAGAAGTGAGTAAGTTTTTGAAAGGAATTCCTCCCCTAACTTAGATTTATCCAGAAGACGATTGGCTTTCTTGGTTCCAAGTAGTCATACTCACCTCAGTTGAAGAAACACATGTATCAACAGGCAGAAAAACATCTGTGTGAGAAGAAGGATCATCTAGCACATTGTTTTCCTGTGAGAATTGAGTTCGATTTTGAAAGGAAAATGTCCTGCTATGGAGGTTATTTAAGGTGGAGGATGGCTGTGATTGTTCCAAATAAGCCTATTCAGCTGATTTGAAGAAACACATGTATCAATGGAAAGAAACCCATCTGAGTTAGAGGCACGATCATCTATCACATAGTTTTTTATTTTTGTGATAATTGAGTTACTGTTTGAAAGGGAAACTTCATGCTACTTTAGGATATCAAGGTGGTGGTAGGCTCTCTTTATTCCAAATAGGCCTATTCAGCAGATTGAAGAAACACATATAGCACTGCAAAGATAACCATCTATGTTAGAAGCTGCAGATTTGAGCACATGGTTTGCTTGTGAGAATTGAGTCCGTTTTGAAAGGAATTTCCCTTGCAACTTAGACTTTTCGAGGTGGAGGTAGGCTCTGGTTGTTCCAAGTAGCCCTATTCAGATCAGTTGAAGAAACACCATGTATCACTTCAAAGAAGACCATATGTGTGAGAGCTGCGGCATCTAGCACATTGTTTCCCGGTGAGAATTCAATGAGTTTCTGAAAGTAATCCTTCCTCCAACTTATGCTTTTCATGGTTGACCTAGGCTGTCTTTGTGCCAAATAGGCCTATTCAGCTGAGTTGAACAAACAGCTGTACAACTCTAAAGAAAACCATCTATGTTTCAAACGGTACCAACTATCACCTTGTTTCCAAGTGAAAATTGAGTTAGTTTTTGGAAGGTGTTCCTCCTTCAACTTCGATTTTGAACGTTGGAGATTAGCTCTTGTGGTTCCAAAGGGGCATAGTCAGCTCAGTTGAAGAAACCCATGTATCACTGCAAAGAAGAACATCTGTGTTAAAAGCGTCATTATCTAGCACATTGTTTCCCTATGAGAATTGAGTAATTTTTGACAGGAACTCCACCTTCAACTTAGATTATTCAAAGTGGAGATAGGCTGTCTTTGCTTCAAATAGGCCTACTCACCTGAACTGAATGAACACATGTTTCTCTAGAAAGAAAACCATCTGTCATGGAAGCCAGATCAAAAGTCACATTGTTTCCCTGTGAGAATTGAGTGAATTTTTGAACAGAAAACTTCCTGCTTCTTAGGTTTTTCAAGGTGTATACAGGCTGTGTTTGTTCCATATTGGGCTCTTCAGCTCAGTTGAAGAAACACATGTGTCTCTCCAAAGAAACCATCTATGTTAGAAACTGCAGCATCTAGCACATTGTTTCCCGGTGAGAACTGAGATTCTTTCTGAAAGCAATACTTCTTGCAAGTTAGGTTTCTGAAGGTGGGGATAGGCTTTCTTGTTCCAAATAGGCCTATTCATGAGAGTTGAAGATACACATATATCACTGCAGATAAATCCATGTATGTTAGAAGCTGCAAAAACTAGCAAATTGTTTCCCAGTGAGAATTGATTTCTTTTTAGAAGGGAATACTTCTGGAACCTAGGTATCTCAAGGTGTAGAAAGGCTGATTTTGTTAGAAGTATGTATATGCAGCAGAGTTGATGTAACACATGTATCTCTCGAAAGAAAACCATCTGCGTTAACTCTTTGAGCATCAGACACACTGCTCCCTGTGAGCATTGAGTTAGTTTTTGAAAGGAAAACCTCCTGAAGCTTGAATGTTTTAAGGTGGATGTTGCCTCTGTTTGTTCGAAATAGGGCTATTCATCTCAGTTGAAGAAATACATGTATCACTAAAAAGAAGACCATCTGTGTTACAAGCTGCAGTATCTAACACATGGTTTCCCTGTGACAAATGAGTTCGTTTAGGAACGTAAACTTCCTGCAACTTTGCTTTCTCTCGGAGGAGATAGGCTCTGTTTGTTTCAAGTCGGCCTATACTGTTGAGTTGAAGAAACACATGTATCTCTCGAAAGAAAACAATCTGTGTTAGAAGCAGACTCATAGAGCACATTGTTTCCCAGTGAGAAATGATGGACTTATTGAAAGGAAAACTCCTGCTCCCTGGAATTTTCATGGTGGACATAGGCTCTGTTTGTACCAAGAAACTCTATTCAGCTCAGTTGAAAATACACATGTATCAGTCCAAAGAAACCATCTCTGTTAGAAGCTGTACCATATACCACATTGTTTCCTTAGGGGAATTCAGTTTCTGATAGAAATACTTCCTGCTAATTAGATTTGACAAGGACGCGCTTCACTTTCTTCCAAATAGGCCTTTTAAGCACAGTTGAAGAAACACATGTATCATGCAAAGAAAATCATCTATATTAGAAGTTGAAGTATCTAGTCCACTGTTTTCCTTGGAGAATTGAGTGAGTTTCTTAAAGTGCTACTTCTTACCACTTAGGTATTTCAAGGTGGAGATAAGCTCTTGTTCCAAATATTCCTATTTAGATGAGATGAAGAAACACATGTATCTCTCCAAAGAAAACCATCTGTGTTAGAAGCAGGATCTTCAAGCCCCTAATTTTTCTGTCAGAATTGAATTAGTTTTTGAAAGGAAAACCTCTGCTTCTTAGGATTTTCAAGGAGTAGATATGATCTGTTTGTTCCATGTAGGCCTGTTCAGCTGAGTTGAAAAACGGATGTTGTAGAACAAAGAAAGCCATCTGTGTTAGACGCTGCAGCATCAAGCACATTGTTTCCCTATGAGACCTGAGTTAGTTTCTGAAAGTAATACTTCCTGCAACTTATGTTTTTCAAGGTGGATATAGGCTCTTTTTGTTCCATATAGGCCTATGAGGCTGAGTGGAAGAAACACATGTATCAACCCAAAGAAAACCATTTTAGATAGAAGCTGCAGCATCTAGCTCCATGTTTCCCTGTGAATATTGAGTTAATTTTACAAAGGAGTACTTCCTGCAACTTAGGTTTCTCAAGGTGGAGAGAAGCTTACTTTTTTACCAGTATGCCTATTGAGAAGATTTGATGACACACATGAATCTCTCGAAAGAAAATAATCCACATTCGAGGCAGGAGTATCTAGCCCACTGTCTCCCTCTGAGAACTTAGTTAATTTCTGAAATTAATAGATCCTGAAACGTCGGTTTTGAAAGGTGGAGATAGACTCTCTTTGTTCCGAATATCTCTATTCAGCTGAGTTGAAAGAACACATATATCAATTGAAAACAAACCGCTGTTGTTAGATGCAGGATCATTGAGCTTACTGTTTCCCTGTTAGATTTCAGTTGTTTTTTCCAAGAAAAACCTTGTGCTACTTAGCATGTTCAAATAGGCATATTCAGCTCAGTTGATGAAACACATATGTCACTGCAAAAAAGGCCATCTGTGTTAGAAGTTACAGCATTTAGCACATTGTTTCCCTGTGAGAATTCAGTTATATTCTGACAGCAATACTTCCTGCAACTTAGGTTTTTCCAGCTTGAGATAGTCTCTCTTCGTTCCAAATATCCCTATTCGGCTGAGTTGAAAAAACACACGTATCTCTCCAAAGAAAACCATCTGTGTTAGAAGCAGGGGCATCTATCACACTGATTCCCTGTGAGAATTGACATACTTTTTGAAAGGAAAAGTTCCTTCTACTTAGGAATTTCGAGATAGTGATAGGCTCTTTTTATTCCCCAGTAGGCCTATTGAGTAGACCTGAAGAAACACATATATCACTTCAAAGAAAAACATCTATGTTGAAAGCTGCAGCATCTAGCACCTTGGTTGCCTGTGAGAATTGAGTTAGTTTTAGAAAGGAATACTTCCTGCAACTTATGTTTCTCTAAGTAGATGTAGGCTTAGTTTGTCGCCTGTAGGCCTATTGGTAAGAGTTGATGGAACACATGTATCTCTCAAAAGGGTACCATCTGGGTTCAAAGCTAGAGCACCTAGCACTTGATTCCCTACGAGAATTGAGTGAATTTTTGAAAATAATACTCCCTGCATCTTCGGATTTTCTTTCTGGAGATAGATTCTGGTTGTTCCAAATAGGCCTATTTAGCATAGTTGAAGAAATGTCTGTACCAATCGAAAGAAAATCATCTGTGCTAGAAGCAGGATCATCAAGCACATTGTTTCGGAGTGAGAATTGAATTAGTTTTTGAGAAGAAAACTTTCTCCTACTTAGGTTATTCAAGGTGAAATTAGACTGGGTTTGTTCCACATTGCCTTGTTCAGGTCACTTGAAGAAACACTTGTATCACTCTAAGGAAAACCATGTATGTTAGAAGCTGCAGAATCTGGCACACTGTTTCACTCTGAGAAGTGAGTAAGTTTTTGAAAGGAATTCCTCCCCTAACTTAGATTTATCCAGAAGACGATTGGCTTTCTTGGTTCCAAGTAGTCATACTCACCTCAGTTGAAGAAACACATGTATCAACAGGCAGAAAAACATCTGTGTGAGAAGAAGGATCATCTAGCACATTGTTTTCCTGTGAGAATTGAGTTCGATTTTGAAAGAAAAATGTCCTGCTATGGAGGTTATTTAAGGTGGAGGATGGCTCTGATTGTTCCAAATAAGCCTATTCAGCTGATTTGAAGAAACACATGTATCAATGGAAAGAAACCCATCTGAGTTAGAGGCACGATCATCTATCACATAGTTTTTTATTTTTGTGATAATTGAGTTACTGTTTGAAAGGGAAACTTCATGCTACTTTAGGATATCAAGGTGGTGGTAGGCTCTCTTTATTCCAAATAGGCCTATTCAGCAGATTGAAGAAACACATATAGCACTGCAAAGATAACCATCTATGTTAGAAGCTGCAGATTTGAGCACATGGTTTGCTTGTGAGAATTGAGTCCGTTTTGAAAGGAATTTCCCTTGCAACTTAGACTTTTCGAGGTGGAGGTAGGCTCTGGTTGTTCCAAGTAGCCCTATTCAGATCAGTTGAAGAAACACCATGTATCACTTCAAAGAAGACCATATGTGTGAGAGCTGCGGCATCTAGCACATTGTTTCCCGGTGAGAATTCAATGAGTTTCTGAAAGTAATCCTTCCTCCAACTTATGCTTTTCATGGTTGACCTAGGCTGTCTTTGTGCCAAATAGGCCTATTCAGCTGAGTTGAACAAACAGCTGTACAACTCTAAAGAAAACCATCTATGTTTCAAACGGTACCAACTATCACCTTGTTTCCAAGTGAAAATTGAGTTAGTTTTTGGAAGGTGTTCCTCCTTCAACTTCGATTTTGAACGTTGGAGATTAGCTCTTGTGGTTCCAAAGGGGCATAGTCAGCTCAGTTGAAGAAACCCATGTATCACTGCAAAGAAGAACATCTGTGTTAAAAGCGTCATTATCTAGCACATTGTTTCCCTATGAGAATTGAGTAATTTTTGACAGGAACTCCACCTTCAACTTAGATTATTCAAAGTGGAGATAGGCTGTCTTTGCTTCAAATAGGCCTACTCACCTGAACTGAATGAACACATGTTTCTCTAGAAAGAAAACCATCTGTCATGGAAGCCAGATCAAAAGTCACATTGTTTCCCTGTGAGAATTGAGTGAATTTTTGAACAGAAAACTTCCTGCTTCTTAGGTTTTTCAAGGTGTATACAGGCTGTGTTTGTTCCATATTGGGCTCTTCAGCTCAGTTGAAGAAACACATGTGTCTCTCCAAAGAAACCATCTATGTTAGAAGCTGCAGCATCTAGCACATTGTTTCCCGGTGAGAACTGAGATTCTTTCTGAAAGCAATACTTCTTGCAAGTTAGGTTTCTGAAGGTGGGGATAGGCTTTCTTGTTCCAAATAGGCCTATTCATGAGAGTTGAAGATACACATATATCACTGCAGATAAATCCATGTATGTTAGAAGCTGCAAAAACTAGCAAATTGTTTCCCAGTGAGAATTGATTTCTTTTTAGAAGGGAATACTTCTGGAACCTAGGTATCTCAAGGTGTAGAAAGGCTGATTTTGTTAGAAGTATGTGTATGCAGCAGAGTTGATGTAACACATGTATCTCTCGAAAGAAAACCATCTGCGTTAACTCTTTGAGCATCAGACACACTGCTCCCTGTGAGTATTGAGTTAGTTTTTGAAAGGAAAACCTCCTGAAGCCTTAATGTTTCAAGGTGGATATTGCCTCTGTTTGTTCGAAATAGGGCTATTCATCTCAGTTGAAGAAATACATGTATCACTAAAAAGAAGACCATCTGTGTTACAAGCTGCAGTATCTAACACATGGTTTCCCTGTGACAAATGAGTTCGTTTAGGAACGTAAACTTCCTGCAACTTTGCTTTCTCTCAGTGGAGATAGGCTCTGTTTGTTTCAAGTCGGCCTATACTGTTGAGTTGAAGAAACACATGTATCTCTCGAAAGAAAACAATCTGTGTTAGAAGCAGACTCATAGAGCACATTGTTTCCCAGTGAGAAATGATGGACTTATTGAAAGGAAAACTCCTGCTCCCTGGAATTGTCATGGTGGACATAGGCTCTGTTTGTACCAAGAAACTCTATTCAGCTCAGTTGAAAATACACATGTATCAGTCCAAAGAAACCATCTCTGTTAGAAGCTGTACCATATACCACATTGTTTTCTTAGGGGAATTCAGTTTCTGATAGAAATACTTCCTGCTAATTAGGTTTGACAAGGACGCGCTTTACTTTCTTCCAAATAGGCCTTTTAAGCACAGTTGAAGAAACACATGTATCATGCAAAGAAAATCATCTATATTAGAAGTTGAAGTATCTAGTCCACTGTTTTCCTTGGAGAATTGAGTGAGTTTCTTAAAGTGCTACTTCTTACCACTTAGGTATTTCAAGGTGGAGATAAGCTCTTGTTCCAAATATTCCTATTTAGATGAGATGAAGAAACACATGTATCTCTCCAAAGAAAACCATCTGTGTTAGAAGCAGGATCTTCAAGCCCCTAATTTTTCTGTCAGAATTGAATTAGTTTTTGAAAGGAAAACCTCTGCTTCTTAGGATTTTCAAGGAGTAGATATGATCTGTTTGTTCCATGTAGGCCTGTTCAGCTGAGTTGAAAAACGGATGTTGTAGAACAAAGAAAGCCATCTGTGTTAGACGCTGCAGCATCAAGCACATTGTTTCCCTATGAGACCTGAGTTAGTTTCTGAAAGTAATACTTCCTGCAACTTATGTTTTTCAAGGTGGATATAGGCTCTTTTTGTTCCATATAGGCCTATGAGGCTGAGTGGAAGAAACACATGTATCAACCCAAAGAAAACCATTTTAGATAGAAGCTGCAGCATCTAGCTCCATGTTTCCCTGTGAATATTGAGTTAATTTTACAAAGGAGTACTTCCTGCAACTTAGGTTTCTCAAGGTGGAGAGAAGCTTACTTTTTTACCAGTATGCCTATTGAGAAGATTTGATGACACACATGAATCTCTCGAAAGAAAATAATCGACATTCGAGGCAGGAGTATCTAGCACATTGTCTCCCTCTGAGAACTTAGTTAATTTCTGAAATTAATAGATCCTGAAACGTCGGTTTTGAAAGGTGGAGATAGACTCTCTTTGTTCCGAATATCTCTATTCAGCTGAGTTGAAAGAACACATATATCAATTGAAAACAAACTGCTGTTGTTAGATGCAGGATCATTGAGCTTACTGTTTCCCTGTTAGATTTCAGTTGTTTTTTCCAAGAAAAACCTTGTGCTACTTAGCATGTTCAAATAGGCATATTCAGCTCAGTTGATGAAACACATATGTCACTGCAAAAAAGGCCATCTGTGTTAGAAGTTACAGCATTTAGCACATTGTTTCCCTGTGAGAATTCAGTTATATTCTGATAGCAATACTTCCTGCAACTTAGGTTTTTCCAGCTGGAGATAGTCTCTCTTCGTTCCAAATATCCCTATTCGGCTGAGTTGAAAAAACACACGTATCTCTCCAAAGAAAACCATCTGTGTTAGAAGCAGGGGCATCTATCACACTGATTCCCTGTGAGAATTGACATATTTTTTGAAAGGATAAGTTCCTTCTACTTAGGAATTTCGAGATAGTGATAGGCTCTTTTTATTCCCCAGTAGGCCTATTGAGTAGACCTGAAGAAACACATATATCACTTCAAAGAAAAACATCTATGTTGAAAGCTGCAGCATCTAGCACCTTGGTTGCCTGTGAGAATTGAGTTAGTTTTAGAAAGGAATACTTCCTGCAACTTATGTTTCTCTAAGTAGATGTAGGCTTAGTTTGTCGCCTGTAGGCCTATTGGTAAGAGTTGATGGAACACATGTATCTCTCAAAAGGGTACCATCTGGGTTCAAAGCTAGAGCACCTAGCACTTGATTCCCTATGAGAATTGAGTGAATTTGTGAAAATAATACTCCCTGCATCTTCGGATTTTCTTTCTGGAGATAGATTCTGGTTGTTCCAAATAGGCCTATTTAGCATAGTTGAAGAAATGTCTGTACCAATCGAAAGAAAATCATCTGTGATAGAAGCAGGATCATCAAGCACATTGTTTCGGAGTGAGAATTGAATTAGTTTTTGAGAAGAAAACTTTCTCCTACTTAGGTTATTCAAGGTGAAATTAGACTGGGTTTGTTCCACATTGCCTTGTTCAGGTCACTTGAAGAAACACTTGTATCACTCTAAGGAAAACCATGTATGTTAGAAGCTGCAGAATCTGGCACACTGTTTCACTCTGAGAAGTGAGTAAGTTTTTGAAAGGAATTCCTCCCCTAACTTAGATTTATCCAGAAGACGATTGGCTTTCTTGGTTCCAAGTAGTCATACTCACCTCAGTTGAAGAAACACATGTATCAACAGGCAGAAAAACATCTGTGTGAGAAGAAGGATCATCTAGCACATTGTTTTCCTGTGAGAATTGAGTTCGATTTTGAAAGGAAAATGTCCTGCTATGGAGGTTATTTAAGGTGGAGGATGGCTGTGATTGTTCCAAATAAGCCTATTCAGCTGATTTGAAGAAACACATGTATCAATGGAAAGAAACCCATCTGAGTTAGAGGCACGATCATCTATCACATAGTTTTTTATTTTTGTGATAATTGAGTTACTGTTTGAAAGGGAAACTTCATGCTACTTTAGGATATCAAGGTGGTGGTAGGCTCTCTTTATTCCAAATAGGCCTATTCAGCAGATTGAAGAAACACATATAGCACTGCAAAGATAACCATCTATGTTAGAAGCTGCAGATTTGAGCACATGGTTTGCTTGTGAGAATTGAGTCCGTTTTGAAAGGAATTTCCCTTGCAACTTAGACTTTTCGAGGTGGAGGTAGGCTCTGGTTGTTCCAAGTAGCCCTATTCAGATCAGTTGAAGAAACACCATGTATCACTTCAAAGAAGACCATATGTGTGAGAGCTGCGGCATCTAGCACATTGTTTCCCGGTGAGAATTCAATGAGTTTCTGAAAGTAATCCTTCCTCCAACTTATGCTTTTCATGGTTGACCTAGGCTGTCTTTGTGCCAAATAGGCCTATTCAGCTGAGTTGAACAAACAGCTGTACAACTCTAAAGAAAACCATCTATGTTTCAAACGGTACCAACTATCACCTTGTTTCCAAGTGAAAATTGAGTTAGTTTTTGGAAGGTGTTCCTCCTTCAACTTCGATTTTGAACGTTGGAGATTAGCTCTTGTGGTTCCAAAGGGGCATAGTCAGCTCAGTTGAAGAAACCCATGTATCACTGCAAAGAAGAACATCTGTGTTAAAAGCGTCATTATCTAGCACATTGTTTCCCTATGAGAATTGAGTAATTTTTGACAGGAACTCCACCTTCAACTTAGATTATTCAAAGTGGAGATAGGCTGTCTTTGCTTCAAATAGGCCTACTCACCTGAACTGAATGAACACATGTTTCTCTAGAAAGAAAACCATCTGTCATGGAAGCCAGATCAAAAGTCACATTGTTTCCCTGTGAGAATTGAGTGAATTTTTGAACAGAAAACTTCCTGCTTCTTAGGTTTTTCAAGGTGTATACAGGCTGTGTTTGTTCCATATTGGGCTCTTCAGCTCAGTTGAAGAAACACATGTGTCTCTCCAAAGAAACCATCTATGTTAGAAACTGCAGCATCTAGCACATTGTTTCCCGGTGAGAACTGAGATTCTTTCTGAAAGCAATACTTCTTGCAAGTTAGGTTTCTGAAGGTGGGGATAGGCTTTCTTGTTCCAAATAGGCCTATTCATGAGAGTTGAAGATACACATATATCACTGCAGATAAATCCATGTATGTTAGAAGCTGCAAAAACTAGCAAATTGTTTCCCAGTGAGAATTGATTTCTTTTTAGAAGGGAATACTTCTGGAACCTAGGTATCTCAAGGTGTAGAAAGGCTGATTTTGTTAGAAGTATGTATATGCAGCAGAGTTGATGTAACACATGTATCTCTCGAAAGAAAACCATCTGCGTTAACTCTTTGAGCATCAGACACACTGCTCCCTGTGAGCATTGAGTTAGTTTTTGAAAGGAAAACCTCCTGAAGCTTGAATGTTTTAAGGTGGATGTTGCCTCTGTTTGTTCGAAATAGGGCTATTCATCTCAGTTGAAGAAATACATGTATCACTAAAAAGAAGACCATCTGTGTTACAAGCTGCAGTATCTAACACATGGTTTCCCTGTGACAAATGAGTTCGTTTAGGAACGTAAACTTCCTGCAACTTTGCTTTCTCTCGGAGGAGATAGGCTCTGTTTGTTTCAAGTCGGCCTATACTGTTGAGTTGAAGAAACACATGTATCTCTCGAAAGAAAACAATCTGTGTTAGAAGCAGACTCATAGAGCACATTGTTTCCCAGTGAGAAATGATGGACTTATTGAAAGGAAAACTCCTGCTCCCTGGAATTTTCATGGTGGACATAGGCTCTGTTTGTACCAAGAAACTCTATTCAGCTCAGTTGAAAATACACATGTATCAGTCCAAAGAAACCATCTGTGTTAGAAGCTGTACCATATACCACATTGTTTCCTTAGGGGAATTCAGTTTCTGATAGAAATACTTCCTGCTAATTAGGTTTGACAAGGACGCGCTTCACTTTCTTCCAAATAGGCCTTTTAAGCACAGTTGAAGAAACACATGTATCATGCAAAGAAAATCATCTATATTAGAAGTTGAAGTATCTAGTCCACTGTTTTCCTTGGAGAATTGAGTGAGTTTCTTAAAGTGCTACTTCTTACCACTTAGGTATTTCAAGGTGGAGATAAGCTCTTGTTCCAAATATTCCTATTTAGATGAGATGAAGAAACACATGTATCTCTCCAAAGAAAACCATCTGTGTTAGAAGCAGGATCTTCAAGCCCCTAATTTTTCTGTCAGAATTGAATTAGTTTTTGAAAGGAAAACCTCTGCTTCTTAGGATTTTCAAGGAGTAGATATGATCTGTTTGTTCCATGTAGGCCTGTTCAGCTGAGTTGAAAAACGGATGTTGTAGAACAAAGAAAGCCATCTGTGTTAGACGCTGCAGCATCAAGCACATTGTTTCCCTATGAGACCTGAGTTAGTTTCTGAAAGTAATACTTCCTGCAACTTATGTTTTTCAAGGTGGATATAGGCTCTTTTTGTTCCATATAGGCCTATGAGGCTGAGTGGAAGAAACACATGTATCAACCCAAAGAAAACCATTTTAGATAGAAGCTGCAGCATCTAGCTCCATGTTTCCCTGTGAATATTGAGTTAATTTTACAAAGGAGTACTTCCTGCAACTTAGGTTTCTCAAGGTGGAGAGAAGCTTACTTTTTTACCAGTATGCCTATTGAGAAGATTTGATGACACACATGAATCTCTCGAAAGAAAATAATCCACATTCGAGGCAGGAGTATCTAGCCCACTGTCTCCCTCTGAGAACTTAGTTAATTTCTGAAATTAATAGATCCTGAAACGTCGGTTTTGAAAGGTGGAGATAGACTCTCTTTGTTCCGAATATCTCTATTCAGCTGAGTTGAAAGAACACATATATCAATTGAAAACAAACCGCTGTTGTTAGATGCAGGATCATTGAGCTTACTGTTTCCCTGTTAGATTTCAGTTGTTTTTTCCAAGAAAAACCTTGTGCTACTTAGCATGTTCAAATAGGCATATTCAGCTCAGTTGATGAAACACATATGTCACTGCAAAAAAGGCCATCTGTGTTAGAAGTTACAGCATTTAGCACATTGTTTCCCTGTGAGAATTCAGTTATATTCTGACAGCAATACTTCCTGCAACTTAGGTTTTTCCAGCTTGAGATAGTCTCTCTTCGTTCCAAATATCCCTATTCGGCTGAGTTGAAAAAACACACGTATCTCTCCAAAGAAAACCATCTGTGTTAGAAGCAGGGGCATCTATCACACTGATTCCCTGTGAGAATTGACATACTTTTTGAAAGGAAAAGTTCCTTCTACTTAGGAATTTCGAGATAGTGATAGGCTCTTTTTATTCCCCAGTAGGCCTATTGAGTAGACCTGAAGAAACACATATATCACTTCAAAGAAAAACATCTATGTTGAAAGCTGCAGCATCTAGCACCTTGGTTGCCTGTGAGAATTGAGTTAGTTTTAGAAAGGAATACTTCCTGCAACTTATGTTTCTCTAAGTAGATGTAGGCTTAGTTTGTCGCCTGTAGGCCTATTGGTAAGAGTTGATGGAACACATGTATCTCTCAAAAGGGTACCATCTGGGTTCAAAGCTAGAGCACCTAGCACTTGATTCCCTACGAGAATTGAGTGAATTTGTGAAAATAATACTCCCTGCATCTTCGGATTTTCTTTCTGGAGATAGATTCTGGTTGTTCCAAATAGGCCTATTTAGCATAGTTGAAGAAATGTCTGTACCAATCGAAAGAAAATCATCTGTGCTAGAAGCAGGATCATCAAGCACATTGTTTCGGAGTGAGAATTGAATTAGTTTTTGAGAAGAAAACTTTCTCCTACTTAGGTTATTCAAGGTGAAATTAGACTGGGTTTGTTCCACATTGCCTTGTTCAGGTCACTTGAAGAAACACTTGTATCACTCTAAGGAAAACCATGTATGTTAGAAGCTGCAGAATCTGGCACACTGTTTCACTCTGAGAAGTGAGTAAGTTTTTGAAAGGAATTCCTCCCCTAACTTAGATTTATCCAGAAGACGATTGGCTTTCTTGGTTCCAAGTAGTCATACTCACCTCAGTTGAAGAAACACATGTATCAACAGGCAGAAAAACATCTGTGTGAGAAGAAGGATCATCTAGCACATTGTTTTCCTGTGAGAATTGAGTTCGATTTTGAAAGAAAAATGTCCTGCTATGGAGGTTATTTAAGGTGGAGGATGGCTCTGATTGTTCCAAATAAGCCTATTCAGCTGATTTGAAGAAACACATGTATCAATGGAAAGAAACCCATCTGAGTTAGAGGCACGATCATCTATCACATAGTTTTTTATTTTTGTGATAATTGAGTTACTGTTTGAAAGGGAAACTTCATGCTACTTTAGGATATCAAGGTGGTGGTAGGCTCTCTTTATTCCAAATAGGCCTATTCAGCAGATTGAAGAAACACATATAGCACTGCAAAGATAACCATCTATGTTAGAAGCTGCAGATTTGAGCACATGGTTTGCTTGTGAGAATTGAGTCCGTTTTGAAAGGAATTTCCCTTGCAACTTAGACTTTTCGAGGTGGAGGTAGGCTCTGGTTGTTCCAAGTAGCCCTATTCAGATCAGTTGAAGAAACACCATGTATCACTTCAAAGAAGACCATATGTGTGAGAGCTGCGGCATCTAGCACATTGTTTCCCGGTGAGAATTCAATGAGTTTCTGAAAGTAATCCTTCCTCCAACTTATGCTTTTCATGGTTGACCTAGGCTGTCTTTGTGCCAAATAGGCCTATTCAGCTGAGTTGAACAAACAGCTGTACAACTCTAAAGAAAACCATCTATGTTTCAAACGGTACCAACTATCACCTTGTTTCCAAGTGAAAATTGAGTTAGTTTTTGGAAGGTGTTCCTCCTTCAACTTCGATTTTGAACGTTGGAGATTAGCTCTTGTGGTTCCAAAGGGGCATAGTCAGCTCAGTTGAAGAAACCCATGTATCACTGCAAAGAAGAACATCTGTGTTAAAAGCGTCATTATCTAGCACATTGTTTCCCTATGAGAATTGAGTAATTTTTGACAGGAACTCCACCTTCAACTTAGATTATTCAAAGTGGAGATAGGCTGTCTTTGCTTCAAATAGGCCTACTCACCTGAACTGAATGAACACATGTTTCTCTAGAAAGAAAACCATCTGTCATGGAAGCCAGATCAAAAGTCACATTGTTTCCCTGTGAGAATTGAGTGAATTTTTGAACAGAAAACTTCCTGCTTCTTAGGTTTTTCAAGGTGTATACAGGCTGTGTTTGTTCCATATTGGGCTCTTCAGCTCAGTTGAAGAAACACATGTGTCTCTCCAAAGAAACCATCTATGTTAGAAGCTGCAGCATCTAGCACATTGTTTCCCGGTGAGAACTGAGATTCTTTCTGAAAGCAATACTTCTTGCAAGTTAGGTTTCTGAAGGTGGGGATAGGCTTTCTTGTTCCAAATAGGCCTATTCATGAGAGTTGAAGATACACATATATCACTGCAGATAAATCCATGTATGTTAGAAGCTGCAAAAACTAGCAAATTGTTTCCCAGTGAGAATTGATTTCTTTTTAGAAGGGAATACTTCTGGAACCTAGGTATCTCAAGGTGTAGAAAGGCTGATTTTGTTAGAAGTATGTGTATGCAGCAGAGTTGATGTAACACATGTATCTCTCGAAAGAAAACCATCTGCGTTAACTCTTTGAGCATCAGACACACTGCTCCCTGTGAGCATTGAGTTAGTTTTTGAAAGGAAAACCTCCTGAAGCCTTAATGTTTCAAGGTGGATATTGCCTCTGTTTGTTCGAAATAGGGCTATTCATCTCAGTTGAAGAAATACATGTATCACTAAAAAGAAGACCATCTGTGTTACAAGCTGCAGTATCTAACACATGGTTTCCCTGTGACAAATGAGTTAGTTTAGGAACGTAAACTTCCTGCAACTTTGCTTTCTCTCAGTGGAGATAGGCTCTGTTTGTTTCAAGTCGGCCTATACTGTTGAGTTGAAGAAACACATGTATCTCTCGAAAGAAAACAATCTGTGTTAGAAGCAGACTCATAGAGCACATTGTTTCCCAGTGAGAAATGATGGACTTATTGAAAGGAAAACTCCTGCTCCCTGGAATTGTCATGGTGGACATAGGCTCTGTTTGTACCAAGAAACTCTATTCAGCTCAGTTGAAAATACACATGTATCAGTCCAAAGAAACCATCTCTGTTAGAAGCTGTACCATATACCACATTGTTTTCTTAGGGGAATTCAGTTTCTGATAGAAATACTTCCTGCTAATTAGGTTTGACAAGGACGCGCTTTACTTTCTTCCAAATAGGCCTTTTAAGCACAGTTGAAGAAACACATGTATCATGCAAAGAAAATCATCTATATTAGAAGTTGAAGTATCTAGTCCACTGTTTTCCTTGGAGAATTGAGTGAGTTTCTTAAAGTGCTACTTCTTACCACTTAGGTATTTCAAGGTGGAGATAAGCTCTTGTTCCAAATATTCCTATTTAGATGAGATGAAGAAACACATGTATCTCTCCAAAGAAAACCATCTGTGTTAGAAGCAGGATCTTCAAGCCCCTAATTTTTCTGTCAGAATTGAATTAGTTTTTGAAAGGAAAACCTCTGCTTCTTAGGATTTTCAAGGAGTAGATATGATCTGTTTGTTCCATGTAGGCCTGTTCAGCTGAGTTGAAAAACGGATGTTGTAGAACAAAGAAAGCTATCTGTGTTAGACGCTGCAGCATCAAGCACATTGTTTCCCTATGAGACCTGAGTTAGTTTCTGAAAGTAATACTTCCTGCAACTTATGTTTTTCAAGGTGGATATAGGCTCTTTTTGTTCCATATAGGCCTATGAGGCTGAGTGGAAGAAACACATGTATCAACCCAAAGAAAACCATTTTAGATAGAAGCTGCAGCATCTAGCTCCATGTTTCCCTGTGAATATTGAGTTAATTTTACAAAGGAGTACTTCCTGCAACTTAGGTTTCTCAAGGTGGAGAGAAGCTTACTTTTTTACCAGTATGCCTATTGAGAAGATTTGATGACACACATGAATCTCTCGAAAGAAAATAATCCTCATTCGAGGCAGGAGTATCTAGCCCACTGTCTCCCTCTGAGAACTTAGTTAATTTCTGAAATTAATAGATCCTGAAACGTCGGTTTTGAAAGGTGGAGATAGACTCTCTTTGTTCCGAATATCTCTATTCAGCTGAGTTGAAAGAACACATATATCAATTGAAAACAAACCGCTGTTGTTAGATGCAGGATCATTGAGCTTACTGTTTCCCTGTTAGATTTCAGTTGTTTTTTCCAAGAAAAACCTTGTGCTACTTAGCATGTTCAAATAGGCATATTCAGCTCAGTTGATGAAACACATATGTCACTGCAAAAAAGGCCATCTGTGTTAGAAGTTACAGCATTTAGCACATTGTTTCCCTGTGAGAATTCAGTTATATTCTGATAGCAATACTTCCTGCAACTTAGGTTTTTCCAGCTGGAGATAGTCTCTCTTCGTTCCAAATATCCCTATTCGGCTGAGTTGAAAAAACACACGTATCTCTCCAAAGAAAACCATCTGTGTTAGAAGCAGGGGCATCTATCACACTGATTCCCTGTGAGAATTGACATATTTTTTGAAAGGAAAAGTTCCTTCTACTTAGGAATTTCGAGATAGTGATAGGCTCTTTTTATTCCCCAGTAGGCCTATTGAGTAGACCTGAAGAAACACATATATCACTTCAAAGAAAAACATCTATGTTGAAAGCTGCAGCATCTAGCACCTTGGTTGCCTGTGAGAATTGAGTTAGTTTTAGAAAGGAATACTTCCTGCAACTTATGTTTCTCTAAGTAGATGTAGGCTTAGTTTGTCGCCTGTAGGCCTATTGGTAAGAGTTGATGGAACACATGTATCTCTCAAAAGGGTACCATCTGGGTTCAAAGCTAGAGCACCTAGCACTTGATTCCCTACGAGAATTGAGTGAATTTGTGAAAATAATACTCCCTGCATCTTCGGATTTTCTTTCTGGAGATAGATTCTGGTTGTTCCAAATAGGCCTATTTAGCATAGTTGAAGAAATGTCTGTACCAATCGAAAGAAAATCATCTGTGCTAGAAGCAGGATCATCAAGCACATTGTTTCGGAGTGAGAATTGAATTAGTTTTTGAGAAGAAAACTTTCTCCTACTTAGGTTATTCAAGGTGAAATTAGACTGGGTTTGTTCCACATTGCCTTGTTCAGGTCACTTGAAGAAACACTTGTATCACTCTAAGGAAAACCATGTATGTTAGAAGCTGCAGAATCTGGCACACTGTTTCACTCTGAGAAGTGAGTAAGTTTTTGAAAGGAATTCCTCCCCTAACTTAGATTTATCCAGAAGACGATTGGCTTTCTTGGTTCCAAGTAGTCACACTCACCTCAGTTGAAGAAACACATGTATCAACAGGCAGAAAAACATCTGTGTGAGAAGAATGATCATCTAGCACATTGTTTTCCTGTGAGAATTGAGTTCGATTTTGAAAGGAAAATGTCCTGCTATGGAGGTTATTTAAGGTGGAGGATGGCTCTGATTGTTCCAAATAAGCCTATTCAGCTGATTTGAAGAAACACATGTATCAATGGAAAGAAACCCATCTGAGTTAGAGGCACGATCATCTATCACATAGTTTTTTATTTTTGTGATAATTGAGTTACTGTTTGAAAGGGAAACTTCATGCTACTTTAGGATATCAAGGTGGTGGTAGGCTCTCTTTATTCCAAATAGGCCTATTCAGCAGATTGAAGAAACACATATAGCACTGCAAAGATAACCATCTATGTTAGAAGCTGCAGATTTGAGCACATGGTTTGCTTGTGAGAATTGAGTCCATTTTGAAAGGAATTTCCCTTGCAACTTAGACTTTTCGAGGTGGAGGTAGGCTCTGGTTGTTCCAAGTAGCCCTATTCAGATCAGTTGAAGAAACACCATGTATCACTTCAAAGAAGACCATATGTGTGAGAGCTGCGGCATCTAGCACATTGTTTCCCGGTGAGAATTCAATGAGTTTCTGAAAGTAATCCTTCCTCCAACTTATGCTTTTCATGGTTGACCTAGGCTGTCTTTGTGCCAAATAGGCCTATTCAGCTGAGTTGAACAAACAGCTGTACAACTCTAAAGAAAACCATCTATGTTTCAAACGGTACCAACTATCACCTTGTTTCCAAGTGAAAATTGAGTTAGTTTTTGGAAAGTGTTCCTCCTTCAACTTCGATTTTGAACGTTGGAGATTAGCTCTTGTGGTTCCAAAGGGGCATAGTCAGCTCAGTTGAAGAAACCCATGTATCACTGCAAAGAAGAACATCTGTGTTAAAAGCGTCATTATCTAGCACATTGTTTCCCTATGAGAATTGAGTAATTTTTGACAGGAACTCCACCTTCAACTTAGATTATTCAAAGTGAAGATAGGCTGTCTTTGCTTCAAATAGGCCTACTCACCTGAACTGAATGAACACATGTTTCTCTAGAAAGAAAACCATCTGTCATGGAAGCCAGATCAAAAGTCACATTGTTTCCCTGTGAGAATTGAGTGAATTTTTGAACAGAAAACTTCCTGCTTCTTAGGTTTTTCAAGGTGTATACAGGCTGTGTTTGTTCCATATTGGGCTCTTCAGCTCAGTTGAAGAAACACATGTGTCTCTCCAAAGAAACCATCTATGTTAGAAGCTGCACCATCTAGCACATTGTTTCCCGGTGAGAACTGAGATTCTTTCTGAAAGCAATACTTCTTGCAAGTTAGGTTTCTGAAGGTGGGGATAGGCTTTCTTGTTCCAAATAGGCCTATTCATGAGAGTTGAAGATACATATATATCACTGCAGATAAATCCATGTATGTTAGAAGCTGCAAAAACTAGCAAATTGTTTCCCAGTGAGAATTGATTTCTTTTTAGAAGGGAATACTTCTGGAACCTAGGTATCTCAAGGTGTAGAAAGGCTGATTTTGTTAGAAGTATGTGTATGCAGCAGAGTTGATGTAACACATGTATCTCTCGAAAGAAAACCATCTGCGTTAACTCTTTGAGCATCAGACACACTGCTCCCTGTGAGCATTGAGTTAGTTTTTGAAAGGAAAACCTCCTGAAGCCTTAATGTTTCAAGGTGGATGTTGCCTCTGTTTGTTCGAAATAGGGCTATTCATCTCAGTTGAAGAAATACATGTATCACTAAAAAGAAGACCATCTGTGTTACAAGCTGCAGTATCTAACACATGGTTTCCCTGTGACAAATGAGTTAGTTTAGGAACGTAAACTTCCTGCAACTTTGCTTTCTCTCAGTGGAGATAGGCTCTGTTTGTTTCAAGTCGGCCTATACTGTTGAGTTGAAGAAACACATGTATCTCTCGAAAGAAAACAATCTGTGTTAGAAGCAGACTCATAGAGCACATTGTTTCCCAGTGAGAAATGATGGACTTATTGAAAGGAAAACTCCTGCTCCCTGGAATTTTCATGGTGGACATAGGCTCTGTTTGTACCAAGAAACTCTATTCAGCTCAGTTGAAAATACACATGTATCAGTCCAAAGAAACCATCTCTGTTAGAAGCTGTACCATATACCACATTGTTTCCTTAGGGGAATTCAGTTTCTGATAGAAATACTTCCTGCTAATTAGGTTTGACAAGGACGCGCTTCACTTTCTTCCAAATAGGCCTTTTAAGCACAGTTGAAGAAACACATGTATCATGCAAAGAAAATCATCTATATTAGAAGTTGAAGTATCTAGTCCACTGTTTTCCTTGGAGAATTGAGTGAGTTTCTTAAAGTGCTACTTCTTACCACTTAGGTATTTCAAGGTGGAGATAAGCTCTTGTTCCAAATATTCCTATTTAGATGAGATGAAGAAACACATGTATCTCTCCAAAGAAAACCATCTGTGTTAGAAGCAGGATCTTCAAGCCCCTAATTTTTCTGTCAGAATTGAATTAGTTTTTGAAAGGAAAACCTCTGCTTCTTAGGATTTTCAAGGAGTAGATATGATCTGTTTGTTCCATGTAGGCCTGTTCAGCTGAGTTGAAAAACGGATGTTGTAGAACAAAGAAAGCCATCTGTGTTAGACGCTGCAGCATCAAGCACATTGTTTCCCTATGAGACCTGAGTTAGTTTCTGAAAGTAATACTTCCTGCAACTTATGTTTTTCAAGGTGGATATAGGCTCTTTTTGTTCCATATAGGCCTATGAGGCTGAGTGGAAGAAACACATGTATCAACCAAAAGAAAACCATTTTAGATAGAAGCTGCAGCATCTAGCTCCATGTTTCCCTGTGAATATTGAGTTAATTTTACAAAGGAGTACTTCCTGCAACTTAGGTTTCTCAAGGTGGAGAGAAGCTTACTTTTTTACCAGTATGCCTATTGAGAAGATTTGATGACACACATGAATCTCTCGAAAGAAAATAATCGACATTCGAGGCAGGAGTATCTAGCCCACTGTCTCCCTCTGAGAACTTAGTTAATTTCTGAAATTAATAGATCCTGAAACGTCGGTTTTGAAAGGTGGAGATAGACTCTCTTTGTTCCGAATATCTCTATTCAGCTGAGTTGAAAGAACACATATATCAATTGAAAACAAACCGCTGTTGTTAGATGCAGGATCATTGAGCTTACTGTTTCCCTGTTAGATTTCAGTTGTTTTTTCCAAGAAAAACCTTGTGCTACTTAGCATGTTCAAATAGGCATATTCAGCTCAGTTGATGAAACACATATGTCACTGCAAAAAAGGCCATCTGTGTTAGAAGTTACAGCATTTAGCACATTGTTTCCCTGTGAGAATTCAGTTATATTCTGACAGCAATACTTCCTGCAACTTAGGTTTTTCCAGCTTGAGATAGTCTCTCTTCGTTCCAAATATCCCTATTCGGCTGAGTTGAAAAAACACACGTATCTCTCCAAAGAAAACCATCTGTGTTAGAAGCAGGGGCATCTATCACACTGATTCCCTGTGAGAATTGACATACTTTTTGAAAGGAAAAGTTCCTTCTACTTAGGAATTTCGAGATAGTGATAGGCTCTTTTTATTCCCCAGTAGGCCTATTGAGTAGACCTGAAGAAACACATATATCACTTCAAAGAAAAACATCTATGTTGAAAGCTGCAGCATCTAGCACCTTGGTTGCCTGTGAGAATTGAGTTAGTTTTAGAAAGGAATACTTCCTGCAACTTATGTTTCTCTAAGTAGATGTAGGCTTAGTTTGTCGCCTGTAGGCCTATTGGTAAGAGTTGATGGAACACATGTATCTCTCAAAAGGGTACCATCTGGGTTCAAAGCTAGAGCACCTAGCACTTGATTCCCTACGAGAATTGAGTGAATTTGTGAAAATAATACTCCCTGCATCTTCGGATTTTCTTTCTGGAGATAGATTCTGGTTGTTCCAAATAGGCCTATTTAGCATAGTTGAAGAAATGTCTGTACCAATCGAAAGAAAATCATCTGTGCTAGAAGCAGGATCATCAAGCACATTGTTTCGGAGTGAGAATTGAATTAGTTTTTGAGAAGAAAACTTTCTCCTACTTAGGTTATTCAAGGTGAAATTAGACTGGGTTTGTTCCACATTGCCTTGTTCAGGTCACTTGAAGAAACACTTGTATCACTCTAAGGAAAACCATGTATGTTAGAAGCTGCAGAATCTGGCACACTGTTTCACTCTGAGAAGTGAGTAAGTTTTTGAAAGGAATTCCTCCCCTAACTTAGATTTATCCAGAAGACGATTGGCTTTCTTGGTTCCAAGTAGTCATACTCACCTCAGTTGAAGAAACACATGTATCAACAGGCAGAAAAACATCTGTGTGAGAAGAAGGATCATCTAGCACATTGTTTTCCTGTGAGAATTGAGTTCGATTTTGAAAGAAAAATGTCCTGCTATGGAGGTTATTTAAGGTGGAGGATGGCTCTGATTGTTCCAAATAAGCCTATTCAGCTGATTTGAAGAAACACATGTATCAATGGAAAGAAACCCATCTGAGTTAGAGGCACGATCATCTATCACATAGTTTTTTATTTTTGTGATAATTGAGTTACTGTTTGAAAGGGAAACTTCATGCTACTTTAGGATATCAAGGTGGTGGTAGGCTCTCTTTATTCCAAATAGGCCTATTCAGCAGATTGAAGAAACACATATAGCACTGCAAAGATAACCATCTATGTTAGAAGCTGCAGATTTGAGCACATGGTTTGCTTGTGAGAATTGAGTCCGTTTTGAAAGGAATTTCCCTTGCAACTTAGACTTTTCGAGGTGGAGGTAGGCTCTGGTTGTTCCAAGTAGCCCTATTCAGATCAGTTGAAGAAACACCATGTATCACTTCAAAGAAGACCATATGTGTGAGAGCTGCGGCATCTAGCACATTGTTTCCCGGTGAGAATTCAATGAGTTTCTGAAAGTAATCCTTCCTCCAACTTATGCTTTTCATGGTTGACCTAGGCTGTCTTTGTGCCAAATAGGCCTATTCAGCTGAGTTGAACAAACAGCTGTACAACTCTAAAGAAAACCATCTATGTTTCAAACGGTACCAACTATCACCTTGTTTCCAAGTGAAAATTGAGTTAGTTTTTGGAAGGTGTTCCTCCTTCAACTTCGATTTTGAACGTTGGAGATTAGCTCTTGTGGTTCCAAAGGGGCATAGTCAGCTCAGTTGAAGAAACCCATGTATCACTGCAAAGAAGAACATCTGTGTTAAAAGCGTCATTATCTAGCACATTGTTTCCCTATGAGAATTGAGTAATTTTTGACAGGAACTCCACCTTCAACTTAGATTATTCAAAGTGGAGATAGGCTGTCTTTGCTTCAAATAGGCCTACTCACCTGAACTGAATGAACACATGTTTCTCTAGAAAGAAAACCATCTGTCATGGAAGCCAGATCAAAAGTCACATTGTTTCCCTGTGAGAATTGAGTGAATTTTTGAACAGAAAACTTCCTGCTTCTTAGGTTTTTCAAGGTGTATACAGGCTGTGTTTGTTCCATATTGGGCTCTTCAGCTCAGTTGAAGAAACACATGTGTCTCTCCAAAGAAACCATCTATGTTAGAAGCTGCAGCATCTAGCACATTGTTTCCCGGTGAGAACTGAGATTCTTTCTGAAAGCAATACTTCTTGCAAGTTAGGTTTCTGAAGGTGGGGATAGGCTTTCTTGTTCCAAATAGGCCTATTCATGAGAGTTGAAGATACACATATATCACTGCAGATAAATCCATGTATGTTAGAAGCTGCAAAAACTAGCAAATTGTTTCCCAGTGAGAATTGATTTCTTTTTAGAAGGGAATACTTCTGGAACCTAGGTATCTCAAGGTGTAGAAAGGCTGATTTTGTTAGAAGTATGTGTATGCAGCAGAGTTGATGTAACACATGTATCTCTCGAAAGAAAACCATCTGCGTTAACTCTTTGAGCATCAGACACACTGCTCCCTGTGAGCATTGAGTTAGTTTTTGAAAGGAAAACCTCCTGAAGCCTTAATGTTTCAAGGTGGATATTGCCTCTGTTTGTTCGAAATAGGGCTATTCATCTCAGTTGAAGAAATACATGTATCACTAAAAAGAAGACCATCTGTGTTACAAGCTGCAGTATCTAACACATGGTTTCCCTGTGACAAATGAGTTCGTTTAGGAACGTAAACTTCCTGCAACTTTGCTTTCTCTCGGAGGAGATAGGCTCTGTTTGTTTCAAGTCGGCCTATACTGTTGAGTTGAAGAAACACATGTATCTCTCGAAAGAAAACAATCTGTGTTAGAAGCAGACTCATAGAGCACATTGTTTCCCAGTGAGAAATGATGGACTTATTGAAAGGAAAACTCCTGCTCCCTGGAATTTTCATGGTGGACATAGGCTCTGTTTGTACCAAGAAACTCTATTCAGCTCAGTTGAAAATACACATGTATCAGTCCAAAGAAACCATCTCTGTTAGAAGCTGTACCATATACCACATTGTTTCCTTAGGGGAATTCAGTTTCTGATAGAAATACTTCCTGCTAATTAGGTTTGACAAGGACGCGCTTCACTTTCTTCCAAATAGGCCTTTTAAGCACAGTTGAAGAAACACATGTATCATGCAAAGAAAATCATCTATATTAGAAGTTGAAGTATCTAGTCCACTGTTTTCCTTGGAGAATTGAGTGAGTTTCTTAAAGTGCTACTTCTTACCACTTAGGTATTTCAAGGTGGAGATAAGCTCTTGTTCCAAATATTCCTATTTAGATGAGATGAAGAAACACATGTATCTCTCCAAAGAAAACCATCTGTGTTAGAAGCAGGATCTTCAAGCCCCTAATTTTTCTGTCAGAATTGAATTAGTTTTTGAAAGGAAAACCTCTGCTTCTTAGGATTTTCAAGGAGTAGATATGATCTGTTTGTTCCATGTAGGCCTGTTCAGCTGAGTTGAAAAACGGATGTTGTAGAACAAAGAAAGCCATCTGTGTTAGACGCTGCAGCATCAAGCACATTGTTTCCCTATGAGACCTGAGTTAGTTTCTGAAAGTAATACTTCCTGCAACTTATGTTTTTCAAGGTGGATATAGGCTCTTTTTGTTCCATATAGGCCTATGAGGCTGAGTGGAAGAAACACATGTATCAACCAAAAGAAAACCATTTTAGATAGAAGCTGCAGCATCTAGCTCCATGTTTCCCTGTGAATATTGAGTTAATTTTACAAAGGAGTACTTCCTGCAACTTAGGTTTCTCAAGGTGGAGAGAAGCTTACTTTTTTACCAGTATGCCTATTGAGAAGATTTGATGACACACATGAATCTCTCGAAAGAAAATAATCGACATTCGAGGCAGGAGTATCTAGCCCACTGTCTCCCTCTGAGAACTTAGTTAATTTCTGAAATTAATAGATCCTGAAACGTCGGTTTTGAAAGGTGGAGATAGACTCTCTTTGTTCCGAATATCTCTATTCAGCTGAGTTGAAAGAACACATATATCAATTGAAAACAAACCGCTGTTGTTAGATGCAGGATCATTGAGCTTACTGTTTCCCTGTTAGATTTCAGTTGTTTTTTCCAAGAAAAACCTTGTGCTACTTAGCATGTTCAAATAGGCATATTCAGCTCAGTTGATGAAACACATATGTCACTGCAAAAAAGGCCATCTGTGTTAGAAGTTACAGCATTTAGCACATTGTTTCCCTGTGAGAATTCAGTTATATTCTGACAGCAATACTTCCTGCAACTTAGGTTTTTCCAGCTTGAGATAGTCTCTCTTCGTTCCAAATATCCCTATTCGGCTGAGTTGAAAAAACACACGTATCTCTCCAAAGAAAACCATCTGTGTTAGAAGCAGGGGCATCTATCACACTGATTCCCTGTGAGAATTGACATACTTTTTGAAAGGAAAAGTTCCTTCTACTTAGGAATTTCGAGATAGTGATAGGCTCTTTTTATTCCCCAGTAGGCCTATTGAGTAGACCTGAAGAAACACATATATCACTTCAAAGAAAAACATCTATGTTGAAAGCTGCAGCATCTAGCACCTTGGTTGCCTGTGAGAATTGAGTTAGTTTTAGAAAGGAATACTTCCTGCAACTTATGTTTCTCTAAGTAGATGTAGGCTTAGTTTGTCGCCTGTAGGCCTATTGGTAAGAGTTGATGGAACACATGTATCTCTCAAAAGGGTACCATCTGGGTTCAAAGCTAGAGCACCTAGCACTTGATTCCCTACGAGAATTGAGTGAATTTGTGAAAATAATACTCCCTGCATCTTCGGATTTTCTTTCTGGAGATAGATTCTGGTTGTTCCAAATAGGCCTATTTAGCATAGTTGAAGAAATGTCTGTACCAATCGAAAGAAAATCATCTGTGCTAGAAGCAGGATCATCAAGCACATTGTTTCGGAGTGAGAATTGAATTAGTTTTTGAGAAGAAAACTTTCTCCTACTTAGGTTATTCAAGGTGAAATTAGACTGGGTTTGTTCCACATTGCCTTGTTCAGGTCACTTGAAGAAACACTTGTATCACTCTAAGGAAAACCATGTATGTTAGAAGCTGCAGAATCTGGCACACTGTTTCACTCTGAGAAGTGAGTAAGTTTTTGAAAGGAATTCCTCCCCTAACTTAGATTTATCCAGAAGACGATTGGCTTTCTTGGTTCCAAGTAGTCATACTCACCTCAGTTGAAGAAACACATGTATCAACAGGCAGAAAAACATCTGTGTGAGAAGAAGGATCATCTAGCACATTGTTTTCCTGTGAGAATTGAGTTCGATTTTGAAAGGAAAATGTCCTGCTATGGAGGTTATTTAAGGTGGAGGATGGCTCTGATTGTTCCAAATAAGCCTATTCAGCTGATTTGAAGAAACACATGTATCAATGGAAAGAAACCCATCTGAGTTAGAGGCACGATCATCTATCACATAGTTTTTTATTTTTGTGATAATTGAGTTACTGTTTGAAAGGGAAACTTCATGCTACTTTAGGATATCAAGGTGGTGGTAGGCTCTCTTTATTCCAAATAGGCCTATTCAGCAGATTGAAGAAACACATATAGCACTGCAAAGATAACCATCTATGTTAGAAGCTGCAGATTTGAGCACATGGTTTGCTTGTGAGAATTGAGTCCGTTTTGAAAGGAATTTCCCTTGCAACTTAGACTTTTCGAGGTGGAGGTAGGCTCTGGTTGTTCCAAGTAGCCCTATTCAGATCAGTTGAAGAAACACCATGTATCACTTCAAAGAAGACCATATGTGTGAGAGCTGCGGCATCTAGCACATTGTTTCCCGGTGAGAATTCAATGAGTTTCTGAAAGTAATCCTTCCTCCAACTTATGCTTTTCATGGTTGACCTAGGCTGTCTTTGTGCCAAATAGGCCTATTCAGCTGAGTTGAACAAACAGCTGTACAACTCTAAAGAAAACCATCTATGTTTCAAACGGTACCAACTATCACCTTGTTTCCAAGTGAAAATTGAGTTAGTTTTTGGAAGGTGTTCCTCCTTCAACTTCGATTTTGAACGTTGGAGATTAGCTCTTGTGGTTCCAAAGGGGCATAGTCAGCTCAGTTGAAGAAACCCATGTATCACTGCAAAGAAGAACATCTGTGTTAAAAGCGTCATTATCTAGCACATTGTTTCCCTATGAGAATTGAGTAATTTTTGACAGGAACTCCACCTTCAACTTAGATTATTCAAAGTGGAGATAGGCTGTCTTTGCTTCAAATAGGCCTACTCACCTGAACTGAATGAACACATGTTTCTCTAGAAAGAAAACCATCTGTCATGGAAGCCAGATCAAAAGTCACATTGTTTCCCTGTGAGAATTGAGTGAATTTTTGAACAGAAAACTTCCTGCTTCTTAGGTTTTTCAAGGTGTATACAGGCTGTGTTTGTTCCATATTGGGCTCTTCAGCTCAGTTGAAGAAACACATGTGTCTCTCCAAAGAAACCATCTATGTTAGAAGCTGCAGCATCTAGCACATTGTTTCCCGGTGAGAACTGAGATTCTTTCTGAAAGCAATACTTCTTGCAAGTTAGGTTTCTGAAGGTGGGGATAGGCTTTCTTGTTCCAAATAGGCCTATTCATGAGAGTTGAAGATACACATATATCACTGCAGATAAATCCATGTATGTTAGAAGCTGCAAAAACTAGCAAATTGTTTCCCAGTGAGAATTGATTTCTTTTTAGAAGGGAATACTTCTGGAACCTAGGTATCTCAAGGTGTAGAAAGGCTGATTTTGTTAGAAGTATGTGTATGCAGCAGAGTTGATGTAACACATGTATCTCTCGAAAGAAAACCATCTGCGTTAACTCTTTGAGCATCAGACACACTGCTCCCTGTGAGCATTGAGTTAGTTTTTGAAAGGAAAACCTCCTGAAGCCTTAATGTTTCAAGGTGGATATTGCCTCTGTTTGTTCGAAATAGGGCTATTCATCTCAGTTGAAGAAATACATGTATCACTAAAAAGAAGACCATCTGTGTTACAAGCTGCAGTATCTAACACATGGTTTCCCTGTGACAAATGAGTTAGTTTAGGAACGTAAACTTCCTGCAACTTTGCTTTCTCTCAGTGGAGATAGGCTCTGTTTGTTTCAAGTCGGCCTATACTGTTGAGTTGAAGAAACACATGTATCTCTCGAAAGAAAACAATCTGTGTTAGAAGCAGACTCATAGAGCACATTGTTTCCCAGTGAGAAATGATGGACTTATTGAAAGGAAAACTCCTGCTCCCTGGAATTGTCATGGTGGACATAGGCTCTGTTTGTACCAAGAAACTCTATTCAGCTCAGTTGAAAATACACATGTATCAGTCCAAAGAAACCATCTCTGTTAGAAGCTGTACCATATACCACATTGTTTTCTTAGGGGAATTCAGTTTCTGATAGAAATACTTCCTGCTAATTAGGTTTGACAAGGACGCGCTTTACTTTCTTCCAAATAGGCCTTTTAAGCACAGTTGAAGAAACACATGTATCATGCAAAGAAAATCATCTATATTAGAAGTTGAAGTATCTAGTCCACTGTTTTCCTTGGAGAATTGAGTGAGTTTCTTAAAGTGCTACTTCTTACCACTTAGGTATTTCAAGGTGGAGATAAGCTCTTGTTCCAAATATTCCTATTTAGATGAGATGAAGAAACACATGTATCTCTCCAAAGAAAACCATCTGTGTTAGAAGCAGGATCTTCAAGCCCCTAATTTTTCTGTCAGAATTGAATTAGTTTTTGAAAGGAAAACCTCTGCTTCTTAGGATTTTCAAGGAGTAGATATGATCTGTTTGTTCCATGTAGGCCTGTTCAGCTGAGTTGAAAAACGGATGTTGTAGAACAAAGAAAGCTATCTGTGTTAGACGCTGCAGCATCAAGCACATTGTTTCCCTATGAGACCTGAGTTAGTTTCTGAAAGTAATACTTCCTGCAACTTATGTTTTTCAAGGTGGATATAGGCTCTTTTTGTTCCATATAGGCCTATGAGGCTGAGTGGAAGAAACACATGTATCAACCCAAAGAAAACCATTTTAGATAGAAGCTGCAGCATCTAGCTCCATGTTTCCCTGTGAATATTGAGTTAATTTTACAAAGGAGTACTTCCTGCAACTTAGGTTTCTCAAGGTGGAGAGAAGCTTACTTTTTTACCAGTATGCCTATTGAGAAGATTTGATGACACACATGAATCTCTCGAAAGAAAATAATCCTCATTCGAGGCAGGAGTATCTAGCCCACTGTCTCCCTCTGAGAACTTAGTTAATTTCTGAAATTAATAGATCCTGAAACGTCGGTTTTGAAAGGTGGAGATAGACTCTCTTTGTTCCGAATATCTCTATTCAGCTGAGTTGAAAGAACACATATATCAATTGAAAACAAACCGCTGTTGTTAGATGCAGGATCATTGAGCTTACTGTTTCCCTGTTAGATTTCAGTTGTTTTTTCCAAGAAAAACCTTGTGCTACTTAGCATGTTCAAATAGGCATATTCAGCTCAGTTGATGAAACACATATGTCACTGCAAAAAAGGCCATCTGTGTTAGAAGTTACAGCATTTAGCACATTGTTTCCCTGTGAGAATTCAGTTATATTCTGATAGCAATACTTCCTGCAACTTAGGTTTTTCCAGCTGGAGATAGTCTCTCTTCGTTCCAAATATCCCTATTCGGCTGAGTTGAAAAAACACACGTATCTCTCCAAAGAAAACCATCTGTGTTAGAAGCAGGGGCATCTATCACACTGATTCCCTGTGAGAATTGACATATTTTTTGAAAGGAAAAGTTCCTTCTACTTAGGAATTTCGAGATAGTGATAGGCTCTTTTTATTCCCCAGTAGGCCTATTGAGTAGACCTGAAGAAACACATATATCACTTCAAAGAAAAACATCTATGTTGAAAGCTGCAGCATCTAGCACCTTGGTTGCCTGTGAGAATTGAGTTAGTTTTAGAAAGGAATACTTCCTGCAACTTATGTTTCTCTAAGTAGATGTAGGCTTAGTTTGTCGCCTGTAGGCCTATTGGTAAGAGTTGATGGAACACATGTATCTCTCAAAAGGGTACCATCTGGGTTCAAAGCTAGAGCACCTAGCACTTGATTCCCTACGAGAATTGAGTGAATTTGTGAAAATAATACTCCCTGCATCTTCGGATTTTCTTTCTGGAGATAGATTCTGGTTGTTCCAAATAGGCCTATTTAGCATAGTTGAAGAAATGTCTGTACCAATCGAAAGAAAATCATCTGTGCTAGAAGCAGGATCATCAAGCACATTGTTTCGGAGTGAGAATTGAATTAGTTTTTGAGAAGAAAACTTTCTCCTACTTAGGTTATTCAAGGTGAAATTAGACTGGGTTTGTTCCACATTGCCTTGTTCAGGTCACTTGAAGAAACACTTGTATCACTCTAAGGAAAACCATGTATGTTAGAAGCTGCAGAATCTGGCACACTGTTTCACTCTGAGAAGTGAGTAAGTTTTTGAAAGGAATTCCTCCCCTAACTTAGATTTATCCAGAAGACGATTGGCTTTCTTGGTTCCAAGTAGTCACACTCACCTCAGTTGAAGAAACACATGTATCAACAGGCAGAAAAACATCTGTGTGAGAAGAAGGATCATCTAGCACATTGTTTTCCTGTGAGAATTGAGTTCGATTTTGAAAGGAAAATGTCCTGCTATGGAGGTTATTTAAGGTGGAGGATGGCTGTGATTGTTCCAAATAAGCCTATTCAGCTGATTTGAAGAAACACATGTATCAATGGAAAGAAACCCATCTGAGTTAGAGGCACGATCATCTATCACATAGTTTTTTATTTTTGTGATAATTGAGTTACTGTTTGAAAGGGAAACTTCATGCTACTTTAGGATATCAAGGTGGTGGTAGGCTCTCTTTATTCCAAATAGGCCTATTCAGCAGATTGAAGAAACACATATAGCACTGCAAAGATAACCATCTATGTTAGAAGCTGCAGATTTGAGCACATGGTTTGCTTGTGAGAATTGAGTCCATTTTGAAAGCAATTTCCCTTGCAACTTAGACTTTTCGAGGTGGAGGTAGGCTCTGGTTGTTCCAAGTAGCCCTATTCAGATCAGTTGAAGAAACACCATGTATCACTTCAAAGAAGACCATATGTGTGAGAGCTGCGGCATCTAGCACATTGTTTCCCGGTGAGAATTCAATGAGTTTCTGAAAGTAATCCTTCCTCCAACTTATGCTTTTCATGGTTGACCTAGGCTGTCTTTGTGCCAAATAGGCCTATTCAGCTGAGTTGAACAAACAGCTGTACAACTCTAAAGAAAACCATCTATGTTTCAAACGGTACCAACTATCACCTTGTTTCCAAGTGAAAATTGAGTTAGTTTTTGGAAGGTGTTCCTCCTTCAACTTCGATTTTGAACGTTGGAGATTAGCTCTTGTGGTTCCAAAGGGGCATAGTCAGCTCAGTTGAAGAAACCCATGTATCACTGCAAAGAAGAACATCTGTGTTAAAAGCGTCATTATCTAGCACATTGTTTCCCTATGAGAATTGAGTAATTTTTGACAGGAACTCCACCTTCAACTTAGATTATTCAAAGTGGAGATAGGCTGTCTTTGCTTCAAATAGGCCTACTCACCTGAACTGAATGAACACATGTTTCTCTAGAAAGAAAACCATCTGTCATGGAAGCCAGATCAAAAGTCACATTGTTTCCCTGTGAGAATTGAGTGAATTTTTGAACAGAAAACTTCCTGCTTCTTAGGTTTTTCAAGGTGTATACAGGCTGTGTTTGTTCCATATTGGGCTCTTCAGCTCAGTTGAAGAAACACATGTGTCTCTCCAAAGAAACCATCTATGTTAGAAGCTGCAGCATCTAGCACATTGTTTCCCGGTGAGAACTGAGATTCTTTCTGAAAGCAATACTTCTTGCAAGTTAGGTTTCTGAAGGTGGGGATAGGCTTTCTTGTTCCAAATAGGCCTATTCATGAGAGTTGAAGATACACATATATCACTGCAGATAAATCCATGTATGTTAGAAGCTGCAAAAACTAGCAAATTGTTTCCCAGTGAGAATTGATTTCTTTTTAGAAGGGAATACTTCTGGAACCTAGGTATCTCAAGGTGTAGAAAGGCTGATTTTGTTAGAAGTATGTGTATGCAGCAGAGTTGATGTAACACATGTATCTCTCGAAAGAAAACCATCTGCGTTAACTCTTTGAGCATCAGACACACTGCTCCCTGTGAGCATTGAGTTAGTTTTTGAAAGGAAAACCTCCTGAAGCCTTAATGTTTCAAGGTGGATATTGCCTCTGTTTGTTCGAAATAGGGCTATTCATCTCAGTTGAAGAAATACATGTATCACTAAAAAGAAGACCATCTGTGTTACAAGCTGCAGTATCTAACACATGGTTTCCCTGTGACAAATGAGTTAGTTTAGGAACGTAAACTTCCTGCAACTTTGCTTTCTCTCAGTGGAGATAGGCTCTGTTTGTTTCAAGTCGGCCTATACTGTTGAGTTGAAGAAACACATGTATCTCTCGAAAGAAAACAATCTGTGTTAGAAGCAGACTCATAGAGCACATTGTTTCCCAGTGAGAAATGATGGACTTATTGAAAGGAAAACTCCTGCTCCCTGGAATTTTCATGGTGGACATAGGCTCTGTTTGTACCAAGAAACTCTATTCAGCTCAGTTGAAAATACACATGTATCAGTCCAAAGAAACCATCTCTGTTAGAAGCTGTACCATATACCACATTGTTTTCTTAGGGGAATTCAGTTTCTGATAGAAATACTTCCTGCTAATTAGGTTTGACAAGGACGCGCTTTACTTTCTTCCAAATAGGCCTTTTAAGCACAGTTGAAGAAACACATGTATCATGCAAAGAAAATCATCTATATTAGAAGTTGAAGTATCTAGTCCACTGTTTTCCTTGGAGAATTGAGTGAGTTTCTTAAAGTGCTACTTCTTACCACTTAGGTATTTCAAGGTGGAGATAAGCTCTTGTTCCAAATATTCCTATTTAGATGAGATGAAGAAACACATGTATCTCTCCAAAGAAAACCATCTGTGTTAGAAGCAGGATCTTCAAGCCCCTAATTTTTCTGTCAGAATTGAATTAGTTTTTGAAAGGAAAACCTCTGCTTCTTAGGATTTTCAAGGAGTAGATATGATCTGTTTGTTCCATGTAGGCCTGTTCAGCTGAGTTGAAAAACGGATGTTGTAGAACAAAGAAAGCTATCTGTGTTAGACGCTGCAGCATCAAGCACATTGTTTCCCTATGAGACCTGAGTTAGTTTCTGAAAGTAATACTTCCTGCAACTTATGTTTTTCAAGGTGGATATAGGCTCTTTTTGTTCCATATAGGCCTATGAGGCTGAGTGGAAGAAACACATGTATCAACCCAAAGAAAACCATTTTAGATAGAAGCTGCAGCATCTAGCTCCATGTTTCCCTGTGAATATTGAGTTAATTTTACAAAGGAGTACTTCCTGCAACTTAGGTTTCTCAAGGTGGAGAGAAGCTTACTTTTTTACCAGTATGCCTATTGAGAAGATTTGATGACACACATGAATCTCTCGAAAGAAAATAATCCTCATTTGAGGCAGGAGTATCTAGCCCACTGTCTCCCTCTGAGAACTTAGTTAATTTCTGAAATTAATAGATCCTGAAACGTCGGTTTTGAAAGGTGGAGATAGACTCTCTTTGTTCCGAATATCTCTATTCAGCTGAGTTGAAAGAACACATATATCAATTGAAAACAAACCGCTGTTGTTAGATGCAGGATCATTGAGCTTACTGTTTCCCTGTTAGATTTCAGTTGTTTTTTCCAAGAAAAACCTTGTGCTACTTAGCATGTTCAAATAGGCATATTCAGCTCAGTTGATGAAACACATATGTCACTGCAAAAAAGGCCATCTGTGTTAGAAGTTACAGCATTTAGCACATTGTTTCCCTGTGAGAATTCAGTTATATTCTGATAGCAATACTTCCTGCAACTTAGGTTTTTCCAGCTGGAGATAGTCTCTCTTCGTTCCAAATATCCCTATTCGGCTGAGTTGAAAAAACACACGTATCTCTCCAAAGAAAACCATCTGTGTTAGAAGCAGGGGCATCTATCACACTGATTCCCTGTGAGAATTGACATATTTTTTGAAAGGATAAGTTCCTTCTACTTAGGAATTTCGAGATAGTGATAGGCTCTTTTTATTCCCCAGTAGGCCTATTGAGTAGACCTGAAGAAACACATATATCACTTCAAAGAAAAACATCTATGTTGAAAGCTGCAGCATCTAGCACCTTGGTTGCCTGTGAGAATTGAGTTAGTTTTAGAAAGGAATACTTCCTGCAACTTATGTTTCTCTAAGTAGATGTAGGCTTAGTTTGTCGCCTGTAGGCCTATTGGTAAGAGTTGATGGAACACATGTATCTCTCAAAAGGGTACCATCTGGGTTCAAAGCTAGAGCACCTAGCACTTGATTCCCTACGAGAATTGAGTGAATTTGTGAAAATAATACTCCCTGCATCTTCGGATTTTCTTTCTGGAGATAGATTCTGGTTGTTCCAAATAGGCCTATTTAGCATAGTTGAAGAAATGTCTGTACCAATCGAAAGAAAATCATCTGTGCTAGAAGCAGGATCATCAAGCACA
This sequence comes from Castor canadensis, assembly GCF_047511655.1. Taxonomy (NCBI): domain Eukaryota; kingdom Metazoa; phylum Chordata; class Mammalia; order Rodentia; family Castoridae; genus Castor; species Castor canadensis. The sequence goes on from NC_133388.1 coordinate 93,077,093, forward strand.
TTGTTTCGGAGTGAGAATTGAATTAGTTTTTGAGAAGAAAACTTTCTCCTACTTAGGTTATTCAAGGTGAAATTAGACTGGGTTTGTTCCACATTGCCTTGTTCAGGTCACTTGAAGAAACACTTGTATCACTCTAAGGAAAACCATGTATGTTAGAAGCTGCAGAATCTGGCACACTGTTTCACTCTGAGAAGTGAGTAAGTTTTTGAAAGGAATTCCTCCCCTAACTTAGATTTATCCAGAAGACGATTGGCTTTCTTGGTTCCAAGTAGTCACACTCACCTCAGTTGAAGAAACACATGTATCAACAGGCAGAAAAACATCTGTGTGAGAAGAATGATCATCTAGCACATTGTTTTCCTGTGAGAATTGAGTTCGATTTTGAAAGGAAAATGTCCTGCTATGGAGGTTATTTAAGGTGGAGGATGGCTGTGATTGTTCCAAATAAGCCTATTCAGCTGATTTGAAGAAACACATGTATCAATGGAAAGAAACCCATCTGAGTTAGAGGCACGATCATCTATCACATAGTTTTTTATTTTTGTGATAATTGAGTTACTGTTTGAAAGGGAAACTTCATGCTACTTTAGGATATCAAGGTGGTGGTAGGCTCTCTTTATTCCAAATAGGCCTATTCAGCAGATTGAAGAAACACATATAGCACTGCAAAGATAACCATCTATGTTAGAAGCTGCAGATTTGAGCACATGGTTTGCTTGTGAGAATTGAGTCCGTTTTGAAAGGAATTTCCCTTGCAACTTAGACTTTTCGAGGTGGAGGTAGGCTCTGGTTGTTCCAAGTAGCCCTATTCAGATCAGTTGAAGAAACACCATGTATCACTTCAAAGAAGACCATATGTGTGAGAGCTGCGGCATCTAGCACATTGTTTCCCGGTGAGAATTCAATGAGTTTCTGAAAGTAATCCTTCCTCCAACTTATGCTTTTCATGGTTGACCTAGGCTGTCTTTGTGCCAAATAGGCCTATTCAGCTGAGTTGAACAAACAGCTGTACAACTCTAAAGAAAACCATCTATGTTTCAAACGGTACCAACTATCACCTTGTTTCCAAGTGAAAATTGAGTTAGTTTTTGGAAGGTGTTCCTCCTTCAACTTCGATTTTGAACGTTGGAGATTAGCTCTTGTGGTTCCAAAGGGGCATAGTCAGCTCAGTTGAAGAAACCCATGTATCACTGCAAAGAAGAACATCTGTGTTAAAAGCGTCATTATCTAGCACATTGTTTCCCTATGAGAATTGAGTAATTTTTGACAGGAACTCCACCTTCAACTTAGATTATTCAAAGTGGAGATAGGCTGTCTTTGCTTCAAATAGGCCTACTCACCTGAACTGAATGAACACATGTTTCTCTAGAAAGAAAACCATCTGTCATGGAAGCCAGATCAAAAGTCACATTGTTTCCCTGTGAGAATTGAGTGAATTTTTGAACAGAAAACTTCCTGCTTCTTAGGTTTTTCAAGGTGTATACAGGCTGTGTTTGTTCCATATTGGGCTCTTCAGCTCAGTTGAAGAAACACATGTGTCTCTCCAAAGAAACCATCTATGTTAGAAGCTGCAGCATCTAGCACATTGTTTCCCGGTGAGAACTGAGATTCTTTCTGAAAGCAATACTTCTTGCAAGTTAGGTTTCTGAAGGTGGGGATAGGCTTTCTTGTTCCAAATAGGCCTATTCATGAGAGTTGAAGATACACATATATCACTGCAGATAAATCCATGTATGTTAGAAGCTGCAAAAACTAGCAAATTGTTTCCCAGTGAGAATTGATTTCTTTTTAGAAGGGAATACTTCTGGAACCTAGGTATCTCAAGGTGTAGAAAGGCTGATTTTGTTAGAAGTATGTGTATGCAGCAGAGTTGATGTAACACATGTATCTCTCGAAAGAAAACCATCTGCGTTAACTCTTTGAGCATCAGACACACTGCTCCCTGTGAGCATTGAGTTAGTTTTTGAAAGGAAAACCTCCTGAAGCCTTAATGTTTCAAGGTGGATGTTGCCTCTGTTTGTTCGAAATAGGGCTATTCATCTCAGTTGAAGAAATACATGTATCACTAAAAAGAAGACCATCTGTGTTACAAGCTGCAGTATCTAACACATGGTTTCCCTGTGACAAATGAGTTCGTTTAGGAACGTAAACTTCCTGCAACTTTGCTTTCTCTCGGTGGAGATAGGCTCTGTTTGTTTCAAGTCGGCCTATACTGTTGAGTTGAAGAAACACATGTATCTCTCGAAAGAAAACAATCTGTGTTAGAAGCAGACTCATAGAGCACATTGTTTCCCAGTGAGAAATGATGGACTTATTGAAAGGAAAACTCCTGCTCCCTGGAATTTTCATGGTGGACATAGGCTCTGTTTGTACCAAGAAACTCTATTCAGCTCAGTTGAAAATACACATGTATCAGTCCAAAGAAACCATCTCTGTTAGAAGCTGTACCATATACCACATTGTTTCCTTAGGGGAATTCAGTTTCTGATAGAAATACTTCCTGCTAATTAGGTTTGACAAGGACGCGCTTCACTTTCTTCCAAATAGGCCTTTTAAGGGCTGGTGGAGTGGCTCAAGTGGTAGAATTCCTGCCAAATAGGCCTTTTAAGCACAGTTGAAGAAACACATGTATCATGCAAAGAAAATCATCTATATTAGAAGTTGAAGTATCTAGTCCACTGTTTTCCTTGGAGAATTGAGTGAGTTTCTTAAAGTGCTACTTCTTACCACTTAGGTATTTCAAGGTGGAGATAAGCTCTTGTTCCAAATATTCCTATTTAGATGAGATGAAGAAACACATGTATCTCTCCAAAGAAAACCATCTGTGTTAGAAGCAGGATCTTCAAGCCCCTAATTTTTCTGTCAGAATTGAATTAGTTTTTGAAAGGAAAACCTCTGCTTCTTAGGATTTTCAAGGAGTAGATATGATCTGTTTGTTCCATGTAGGCCTGTTCAGCTGAGTTGAAAAACGGATGTTGTAGAACAAAGAAAGCCATCTGTGTTAGACGCTGCAGCATCAAGCACATTGTTTCCCTATGAGACCTGAGTTAGTTTCTGAAAGTAATACTTCCTGCAACTTATGTTTTTCAAGGTGGATATAGGCTCTTTTTGTTCCATATAGGCCTATGAGGCTGAGTGGAAGAAACACATGTATCAACCCAAAGAAAACCATTTTAGATAGAAGCTGCAGCATCTAGCTCCATGTTTCCCTGTGAATATTGAGTTAATTTTACAAAGGAGTACTTCCTGCAACTTAGGTTTCTCAAGGTGGAGAGAAGCTTACTTTTTTACCAGTATGCCTATTGAGAAGATTTGATGACACACATGAATCTCTCGAAAGAAAATAATCGACATTCGAGGCAGGAGTATCTAGCACATTGTCTCCCTCTGAGAACTTAGTTAATTTCTGAAATTAATAGATCCTGAAACGTCGGTTTTGAAAGGTGGAGATAGACTCTCTTTGTTCCGAATATCTCTATTCAGCTGAGTTGAAAGAACACATATATCAATTGAAAACAAACTGCTGTTGTTAGATGCAGGATCATTGAGCTTACTGTTTCCCTGTTAGATTTCAGTTGTTTTTTCCAAGAAAAACCTTGTGCTACTTAGCATGTTCAAATAGGCATATTCAGCTCAGTTGATGAAACACATATGTCACTGCAAAAAAGGCCATCTGTGTTAGAAGTTACAGCATTTAGCACATTGTTTCCCTGTGAGAATTCAGTTATATTCTGATAGCAATACTTCCTGCAACTTAGGTTTTTCCAGCTGGAGATAGTCTCTCTTCGTTCCAAATATCCCTATTCGGCTGAGTTGAAAAAACACACGTATCTCTCCAAAGAAAACCATCTGTGTTAGAAGCAGGGGCATCTATCACACTGATTCCCTGTGAGAATTGACATATTTTTTGAAAGGATAAGTTCCTTCTACTTAGGAATTTCGAGATAGTGATAGGCTCTTTTTATTCCCCAGTAGGCCTATTGAGTAGACCTGAAGAAACACATATATCACTTCAAAGAAAAACATCTATGTTGAAAGCTGCAGCATCTAGCACCTTGGTTGCCTGTGAGAATTGAGTTAGTTTTAGAAAGGAATACTTCCTGCAACTTATGTTTCTCTAAGTAGATGTAGGCTTAGTTTGTCGCCTGTAGGCCTATTGGTAAGAGTTGATGGAACACATGTATCTCTCAAAAGGGTACCATCTGGGTTCAAAGCTAGAGCACCTAGCACTTGATTCCCTATGAGAATTGAGTGAATTTGTGAAAATAATACTCCCTGCATCTTCGGATTTTCTTTCTGGAGATAGATTCTGGTTGTTCCAAATAGGCCTATTTAGCATAGTTGAAGAAATGTCTGTACCAATCGAAAGAAAATCATCTGTGATAGAAGCAGGATCATCAAGCACATTGTTTCGGAGTGAGAATTGAATTAGTTTTTGAGAAGAAAACTTTCTCCTACTTAGGTTATTCAAGGTGAAATTAGACTGGGTTTGTTCCACATTGCCTTGTTCAGGTCACTTGAAGAAACACTTGTATCACTCTAAGGAAAACCATGTATGTTAGAAGCTGCAGAATCTGGCACACTGTTTCACTCTGAGAAGTGAGTAAGTTTTTGAAAGGAATTCCTCCCCTAACTTAGATTTATCCAGAAGACGATTGGCTTTCTTGGTTCCAAGTAGTCATACTCACCTCAGTTGAAGAAACACATGTATCAACAGGCAGAAAAACATCTGTGTGAGAAGAAGGATCATCTAGCACATTGTTTTCCTGTGAGAATTGAGTTCGATTTTGAAAGGAAAATGTCCTGCTATGGAGGTTATTTAAGGTGGAGGATGGCTGTGATTGTTCCAAATAAGCCTATTCAGCTGATTTGAAGAAACACATGTATCAATGGAAAGAAACCCATCTGAGTTAGAGGCACGATCATCTATCACATAGTTTTTTATTTTTGTGATAATTGAGTTACTGTTTGAAAGGGAAACTTCATGCTACTTTAGGATATCAAGGTGGTGGTAGGCTCTCTTTATTCCAAATAGGCCTATTCAGCAGATTGAAGAAACACATATAGCACTGCAAAGATAACCATCTATGTTAGAAGCTGCAGATTTGAGCACATGGTTTGCTTGTGAGAATTGAGTCCGTTTTGAAAGGAATTTCCCTTGCAACTTAGACTTTTCGAGGTGGAGGTAGGCTCTGGTTGTTCCAAGTAGCCCTATTCAGATCAGTTGAAGAAACACCATGTATCACTTCAAAGAAGACCATATGTGTGAGAGCTGCGGCATCTAGCACATTGTTTCCCGGTGAGAATTCAATGAGTTTCTGAAAGTAATCCTTCCTCCAACTTATGCTTTTCATGGTTGACCTAGGCTGTCTTTGTGCCAAATAGGCCTATTCAGCTGAGTTGAACAAACAGCTGTACAACTCTAAAGAAAACCATCTATGTTTCAAACGGTACCAACTATCACCTTGTTTCCAAGTGAAAATTGAGTTAGTTTTTGGAAGGTGTTCCTCCTTCAACTTCGATTTTGAACGTTGGAGATTAGCTCTTGTGGTTCCAAAGGGGCATAGTCAGCTCAGTTGAAGAAACCCATGTATCACTGCAAAGAAGAACATCTGTGTTAAAAGCGTCATTATCTAGCACATTGTTTCCCTATGAGAATTGAGTAATTTTTGACAGGAACTCCACCTTCAACTTAGATTATTCAAAGTGGAGATAGGCTGTCTTTGCTTCAAATAGGCCTACTCACCTGAACTGAATGAACACATGTTTCTCTAGAAAGAAAACCATCTGTCATGGAAGCCAGATCAAAAGTCACATTGTTTCCCTGTGAGAATTGAGTGAATTTTTGAACAGAAAACTTCCTGCTTCTTAGGTTTTTCAAGGTGTATACAGGCTGTGTTTGTTCCATATTGGGCTCTTCAGCTCAGTTGAAGAAACACATGTGTCTCTCCAAAGAAACCATCTATGTTAGAAACTGCAGCATCTAGCACATTGTTTCCCGGTGAGAACTGAGATTCTTTCTGAAAGCAATACTTCTTGCAAGTTAGGTTTCTGAAGGTGGGGATAGGCTTTCTTGTTCCAAATAGGCCTATTCATGAGAGTTGAAGATACACATATATCACTGCAGATAAATCCATGTATGTTAGAAGCTGCAAAAACTAGCAAATTGTTTCCCAGTGAGAATTGATTTCTTTTTAGAAGGGAATACTTCTGGAACCTAGGTATCTCAAGGTGTAGAAAGGCTGATTTTGTTAGAAGTATGTATATGCAGCAGAGTTGATGTAACACATGTATCTCTCGAAAGAAAACCATCTGCGTTAACTCTTTGAGCATCAGACACACTGCTCCCTGTGAGCATTGAGTTAGTTTTTGAAAGGAAAACCTCCTGAAGCTTGAATGTTTTAAGGTGGATGTTGCCTCTGTTTGTTCGAAATAGGGCTATTCATCTCAGTTGAAGAAATACATGTATCACTAAAAAGAAGACCATCTGTGTTACAAGCTGCAGTATCTAACACATGGTTTCCCTGTGACAAATGAGTTCGTTTAGGAACGTAAACTTCCTGCAACTTTGCTTTCTCTCGGAGGAGATAGGCTCTGTTTGTTTCAAGTCGGCCTATACTGTTGAGTTGAAGAAACACATGTATCTCTCGAAAGAAAACAATCTGTGTTAGAAGCAGACTCATAGAGCACATTGTTTCCCAGTGAGAAATGATGGACTTATTGAAAGGAAAACTCCTGCTCCCTGGAATTTTCATGGTGGACATAGGCTCTGTTTGTACCAAGAAACTCTATTCAGCTCAGTTGAAAATACACATGTATCAGTCCAAAGAAACCATCTCTGTTAGAAGCTGTACCATATACCACATTGTTTCCTTAGGGGAATTCAGTTTCTGATAGAAATACTTCCTGCTAATTAGATTTGACAAGGACGCGCTTCACTTTCTTCCAAATAGGCCTTTTAAGCACAGTTGAAGAAACACATGTATCATGCAAAGAAAATCATCTATATTAGAAGTTGAAGTATCTAGTCCACTGTTTTCCTTGGAGAATTGAGTGAGTTTCTTAAAGTGCTACTTCTTACCACTTAGGTATTTCAAGGTGGAGATAAGCTCTTGTTCCAAATATTCCTATTTAGATGAGATGAAGAAACACATGTATCTCTCCAAAGAAAACCATCTGTGTTAGAAGCAGGATCTTCAAGCCCCTAATTTTTCTGTCAGAATTGAATTAGTTTTTGAAAGGAAAACCTCTGCTTCTTAGGATTTTCAAGGAGTAGATATGATCTGTTTGTTCCATGTAGGCCTGTTCAGCTGAGTTGAAAAACGGATGTTGTAGAACAAAGAAAGCCATCTGTGTTAGACGCTGCAGCATCAAGCACATTGTTTCCCTATGAGACCTGAGTTAGTTTCTGAAAGTAATACTTCCTGCAACTTATGTTTTTCAAGGTGGATATAGGCTCTTTTTGTTCCATATAGGCCTATGAGGCTGAGTGGAAGAAACACATGTATCAACCCAAAGAAAACCATTTTAGATAGAAGCTGCAGCATCTAGCTCCATGTTTCCCTGTGAATATTGAGTTAATTTTACAAAGGAGTACTTCCTGCAACTTAGGTTTCTCAAGGTGGAGAGAAGCTTACTTTTTTACCAGTATGCCTATTGAGAAGATTTGATGACACACATGAATCTCTCGAAAGAAAATAATCCACATTCGAGGCAGGAGTATCTAGCCCACTGTCTCCCTCTGAGAACTTAGTTAATTTCTGAAATTAATAGATCCTGAAACGTCGGTTTTGAAAGGTGGAGATAGACTCTCTTTGTTCCGAATATCTCTATTCAGCTGAGTTGAAAGAACACATATATCAATTGAAAACAAACCGCTGTTGTTAGATGCAGGATCATTGAGCTTACTGTTTCCCTGTTAGATTTCAGTTGTTTTTTCCAAGAAAAACCTTGTGCTACTTAGCATGTTCAAATAGGCATATTCAGCTCAGTTGATGAAACACATATGTCACTGCAAAAAAGGCCATCTGTGTTAGAAGTTACAGCATTTAGCACATTGTTTCCCTGTGAGAATTCAGTTATATTCTGACAGCAATACTTCCTGCAACTTAGGTTTTTCCAGCTTGAGATAGTCTCTCTTCGTTCCAAATATCCCTATTCGGCTGAGTTGAAAAAACACACGTATCTCTCCAAAGAAAACCATCTGTGTTAGAAGCAGGGGCATCTATCACACTGATTCCCTGTGAGAATTGACATACTTTTTGAAAGGAAAAGTTCCTTCTACTTAGGAATTTCGAGATAGTGATAGGCTCTTTTTATTCCCCAGTAGGCCTATTGAGTAGACCTGAAGAAACACATATATCACTTCAAAGAAAAACATCTATGTTGAAAGCTGCAGCATCTAGCACCTTGGTTGCCTGTGAGAATTGAGTTAGTTTTAGAAAGGAATACTTCCTGCAACTTATGTTTCTCTAAGTAGATGTAGGCTTAGTTTGTCGCCTGTAGGCCTATTGGTAAGAGTTGATGGAACACATGTATCTCTCAAAAGGGTACCATCTGGGTTCAAAGCTAGAGCACCTAGCACTTGATTCCCTACGAGAATTGAGTGAATTTTTGAAAATAATACTCCCTGCATCTTCGGATTTTCTTTCTGGAGATAGATTCTGGTTGTTCCAAATAGGCCTATTTAGCATAGTTGAAGAAATGTCTGTACCAATCGAAAGAAAATCATCTGTGCTAGAAGCAGGATCATCAAGCACATTGTTTCGGAGTGAGAATTGAATTAGTTTTTGAGAAGAAAACTTTCTCCTACTTAGGTTATTCAAGGTGAAATTAGACTGGGTTTGTTCCACATTGCCTTGTTCAGGTCACTTGAAGAAACACTTGTATCACTCTAAGGAAAACCATGTATGTTAGAAGCTGCAGAATCTGGCACACTGTTTCACTCTGAGAAGTGAGTAAGTTTTTGAAAGGAATTCCTCCCCTAACTTAGATTTATCCAGAAGACGATTGGCTTTCTTGGTTCCAAGTAGTCATACTCACCTCAGTTGAAGAAACACATGTATCAACAGGCAGAAAAACATCTGTGTGAGAAGAAGGATCATCTAGCACATTGTTTTCCTGTGAGAATTGAGTTCGATTTTGAAAGAAAAATGTCCTGCTATGGAGGTTATTTAAGGTGGAGGATGGCTCTGATTGTTCCAAATAAGCCTATTCAGCTGATTTGAAGAAACACATGTATCAATGGAAAGAAACCCATCTGAGTTAGAGGCACGATCATCTATCACATAGTTTTTTATTTTTGTGATAATTGAGTTACTGTTTGAAAGGGAAACTTCATGCTACTTTAGGATATCAAGGTGGTGGTAGGCTCTCTTTATTCCAAATAGGCCTATTCAGCAGATTGAAGAAACACATATAGCACTGCAAAGATAACCATCTATGTTAGAAGCTGCAGATTTGAGCACATGGTTTGCTTGTGAGAATTGAGTCCGTTTTGAAAGGAATTTCCCTTGCAACTTAGACTTTTCGAGGTGGAGGTAGGCTCTGGTTGTTCCAAGTAGCCCTATTCAGATCAGTTGAAGAAACACCATGTATCACTTCAAAGAAGACCATATGTGTGAGAGCTGCGGCATCTAGCACATTGTTTCCCGGTGAGAATTCAATGAGTTTCTGAAAGTAATCCTTCCTCCAACTTATGCTTTTCATGGTTGACCTAGGCTGTCTTTGTGCCAAATAGGCCTATTCAGCTGAGTTGAACAAACAGCTGTACAACTCTAAAGAAAACCATCTATGTTTCAAACGGTACCAACTATCACCTTGTTTCCAAGTGAAAATTGAGTTAGTTTTTGGAAGGTGTTCCTCCTTCAACTTCGATTTTGAACGTTGGAGATTAGCTCTTGTGGTTCCAAAGGGGCATAGTCAGCTCAGTTGAAGAAACCCATGTATCACTGCAAAGAAGAACATCTGTGTTAAAAGCGTCATTATCTAGCACATTGTTTCCCTATGAGAATTGAGTAATTTTTGACAGGAACTCCACCTTCAACTTAGATTATTCAAAGTGGAGATAGGCTGTCTTTGCTTCAAATAGGCCTACTCACCTGAACTGAATGAACACATGTTTCTCTAGAAAGAAAACCATCTGTCATGGAAGCCAGATCAAAAGTCACATTGTTTCCCTGTGAGAATTGAGTGAATTTTTGAACAGAAAACTTCCTGCTTCTTAGGTTTTTCAAGGTGTATACAGGCTGTGTTTGTTCCATATTGGGCTCTTCAGCTCAGTTGAAGAAACACATGTGTCTCTCCAAAGAAACCATCTATGTTAGAAGCTGCAGCATCTAGCACATTGTTTCCCGGTGAGAACTGAGATTCTTTCTGAAAGCAATACTTCTTGCAAGTTAGGTTTCTGAAGGTGGGGATAGGCTTTCTTGTTCCAAATAGGCCTATTCATGAGAGTTGAAGATACACATATATCACTGCAGATAAATCCATGTATGTTAGAAGCTGCAAAAACTAGCAAATTGTTTCCCAGTGAGAATTGATTTCTTTTTAGAAGGGAATACTTCTGGAACCTAGGTATCTCAAGGTGTAGAAAGGCTGATTTTGTTAGAAGTATGTGTATGCAGCAGAGTTGATGTAACACATGTATCTCTCGAAAGAAAACCATCTGCGTTAACTCTTTGAGCATCAGACACACTGCTCCCTGTGAGTATTGAGTTAGTTTTTGAAAGGAAAACCTCCTGAAGCCTTAATGTTTCAAGGTGGATATTGCCTCTGTTTGTTCGAAATAGGGCTATTCATCTCAGTTGAAGAAATACATGTATCACTAAAAAGAAGACCATCTGTGTTACAAGCTGCAGTATCTAACACATGGTTTCCCTGTGACAAATGAGTTCGTTTAGGAACGTAAACTTCCTGCAACTTTGCTTTCTCTCAGTGGAGATAGGCTCTGTTTGTTTCAAGTCGGCCTATACTGTTGAGTTGAAGAAACACATGTATCTCTCGAAAGAAAACAATCTGTGTTAGAAGCAGACTCATAGAGCACATTGTTTCCCAGTGAGAAATGATGGACTTATTGAAAGGAAAACTCCTGCTCCCTGGAATTGTCATGGTGGACATAGGCTCTGTTTGTACCAAGAAACTCTATTCAGCTCAGTTGAAAATACACATGTATCAGTCCAAAGAAACCATCTCTGTTAGAAGCTGTACCATATACCACATTGTTTTCTTAGGGGAATTCAGTTTCTGATAGAAATACTTCCTGCTAATTAGGTTTGACAAGGACGCGCTTTACTTTCTTCCAAATAGGCCTTTTAAGCACAGTTGAAGAAACACATGTATCATGCAAAGAAAATCATCTATATTAGAAGTTGAAGTATCTAGTCCACTGTTTTCCTTGGAGAATTGAGTGAGTTTCTTAAAGTGCTACTTCTTACCACTTAGGTATTTCAAGGTGGAGATAAGCTCTTGTTCCAAATATTCCTATTTAGATGAGATGAAGAAACACATGTATCTCTCCAAAGAAAACCATCTGTGTTAGAAGCAGGATCTTCAAGCCCCTAATTTTTCTGTCAGAATTGAATTAGTTTTTGAAAGGAAAACCTCTGCTTCTTAGGATTTTCAAGGAGTAGATATGATCTGTTTGTTCCATGTAGGCCTGTTCAGCTGAGTTGAAAAACGGATGTTGTAGAACAAAGAAAGCCATCTGTGTTAGACGCTGCAGCATCAAGCACATTGTTTCCCTATGAGACCTGAGTTAGTTTCTGAAAGTAATACTTCCTGCAACTTATGTTTTTCAAGGTGGATATAGGCTCTTTTTGTTCCATATAGGCCTATGAGGCTGAGTGGAAGAAACACATGTATCAACCCAAAGAAAACCATTTTAGATAGAAGCTGCAGCATCTAGCTCCATGTTTCCCTGTGAATATTGAGTTAATTTTACAAAGGAGTACTTCCTGCAACTTAGGTTTCTCAAGGTGGAGAGAAGCTTACTTTTTTACCAGTATGCCTATTGAGAAGATTTGATGACACACATGAATCTCTCGAAAGAAAATAATCGACATTCGAGGCAGGAGTATCTAGCACATTGTCTCCCTCTGAGAACTTAGTTAATTTCTGAAATTAATAGATCCTGAAACGTCGGTTTTGAAAGGTGGAGATAGACTCTCTTTGTTCCGAATATCTCTATTCAGCTGAGTTGAAAGAACACATATATCAATTGAAAACAAACTGCTGTTGTTAGATGCAGGATCATTGAGCTTACTGTTTCCCTGTTAGATTTCAGTTGTTTTTTCCAAGAAAAACCTTGTGCTACTTAGCATGTTCAAATAGGCATATTCAGCTCAGTTGATGAAACACATATGTCACTGCAAAAAAGGCCATCTGTGTTAGAAGTTACAGCATTTAGCACATTGTTTCCCTGTGAGAATTCAGTTATATTCTGATAGCAATACTTCCTGCAACTTAGGTTTTTCCAGCTGGAGATAGTCTCTCTTCGTTCCAAATATCCCTATTCGGCTGAGTTGAAAAAACACACGTATCTCTCCAAAGAAAACCATCTGTGTTAGAAGCAGGGGCATCTATCACACTGATTCCCTGTGAGAATTGACATATTTTTTGAAAGGATAAGTTCCTTCTACTTAGGAATTTCGAGATAGTGATAGGCTCTTTTTATTCCCCAGTAGGCCTATTGAGTAGACCTGAAGAAACACATATATCACTTCAAAGAAAAACATCTATGTTGAAAGCTGCAGCATCTAGCACCTTGGTTGCCTGTGAGAATTGAGTTAGTTTTAGAAAGGAATACTTCCTGCAACTTATGTTTCTCTAAGTAGATGTAGGCTTAGTTTGTCGCCTGTAGGCCTATTGGTAAGAGTTGATGGAACACATGTATCTCTCAAAAGGGTACCATCTGGGTTCAAAGCTAGAGCACCTAGCACTTGATTCCCTATGAGAATTGAGTGAATTTGTGAAAATAATACTCCCTGCATCTTCGGATTTTCTTTCTGGAGATAGATTCTGGTTGTTCCAAATAGGCCTATTTAGCATAGTTGAAGAAATGTCTGTACCAATCGAAAGAAAATCATCTGTGATAGAAGCAGGATCATCAAGCACATTGTTTCGGAGTGAGAATTGAATTAGTTTTTGAGAAGAAAACTTTCTCCTACTTAGGTTATTCAAGGTGAAATTAGACTGGGTTTGTTCCACATTGCCTTGTTCAGGTCACTTGAAGAAACACTTGTATCACTCTAAGGAAAACCATGTATGTTAGAAGCTGCAGAATCTGGCACACTGTTTCACTCTGAGAAGTGAGTAAGTTTTTGAAAGGAATTCCTCCCCTAACTTAGATTTATCCAGAAGACGATTGGCTTTCTTGGTTCCAAGTAGTCATACTCACCTCAGTTGAAGAAACACATGTATCAACAGGCAGAAAAACATCTGTGTGAGAAGAAGGATCATCTAGCACATTGTTTTCCTGTGAGAATTGAGTTCGATTTTGAAAGGAAAATGTCCTGCTATGGAGGTTATTTAAGGTGGAGGATGGCTGTGATTGTTCCAAATAAGCCTATTCAGCTGATTTGAAGAAACACATGTATCAATGGAAAGAAACCCATCTGAGTTAGAGGCACGATCATCTATCACATAGTTTTTTATTTTTGTGATAATTGAGTTACTGTTTGAAAGGGAAACTTCATGCTACTTTAGGATATCAAGGTGGTGGTAGGCTCTCTTTATTCCAAATAGGCCTATTCAGCAGATTGAAGAAACACATATAGCACTGCAAAGATAACCATCTATGTTAGAAGCTGCAGATTTGAGCACATGGTTTGCTTGTGAGAATTGAGTCCGTTTTGAAAGGAATTTCCCTTGCAACTTAGACTTTTCGAGGTGGAGGTAGGCTCTGGTTGTTCCAAGTAGCCCTATTCAGATCAGTTGAAGAAACACCATGTATCACTTCAAAGAAGACCATATGTGTGAGAGCTGCGGCATCTAGCACATTGTTTCCCGGTGAGAATTCAATGAGTTTCTGAAAGTAATCCTTCCTCCAACTTATGCTTTTCATGGTTGACCTAGGCTGTCTTTGTGCCAAATAGGCCTATTCAGCTGAGTTGAACAAACAGCTGTACAACTCTAAAGAAAACCATCTATGTTTCAAACGGTACCAACTATCACCTTGTTTCCAAGTGAAAATTGAGTTAGTTTTTGGAAGGTGTTCCTCCTTCAACTTCGATTTTGAACGTTGGAGATTAGCTCTTGTGGTTCCAAAGGGGCATAGTCAGCTCAGTTGAAGAAACCCATGTATCACTGCAAAGAAGAACATCTGTGTTAAAAGCGTCATTATCTAGCACATTGTTTCCCTATGAGAATTGAGTAATTTTTGACAGGAACTCCACCTTCAACTTAGATTATTCAAAGTGGAGATAGGCTGTCTTTGCTTCAAATAGGCCTACTCACCTGAACTGAATGAACACATGTTTCTCTAGAAAGAAAACCATCTGTCATGGAAGCCAGATCAAAAGTCACATTGTTTCCCTGTGAGAATTGAGTGAATTTTTGAACAGAAAACTTCCTGCTTCTTAGGTTTTTCAAGGTGTATACAGGCTGTGTTTGTTCCATATTGGGCTCTTCAGCTCAGTTGAAGAAACACATGTGTCTCTCCAAAGAAACCATCTATGTTAGAAACTGCAGCATCTAGCACATTGTTTCCCGGTGAGAACTGAGATTCTTTCTGAAAGCAATACTTCTTGCAAGTTAGGTTTCTGAAGGTGGGGATAGGCTTTCTTGTTCCAAATAGGCCTATTCATGAGAGTTGAAGATACACATATATCACTGCAGATAAATCCATGTATGTTAGAAGCTGCAAAAACTAGCAAATTGTTTCCCAGTGAGAATTGATTTCTTTTTAGAAGGGAATACTTCTGGAACCTAGGTATCTCAAGGTGTAGAAAGGCTGATTTTGTTAGAAGTATGTATATGCAGCAGAGTTGATGTAACACATGTATCTCTCGAAAGAAAACCATCTGCGTTAACTCTTTGAGCATCAGACACACTGCTCCCTGTGAGCATTGAGTTAGTTTTTGAAAGGAAAACCTCCTGAAGCTTGAATGTTTTAAGGTGGATGTTGCCTCTGTTTGTTCGAAATAGGGCTATTCATCTCAGTTGAAGAAATACATGTATCACTAAAAAGAAGACCATCTGTGTTACAAGCTGCAGTATCTAACACATGGTTTCCCTGTGACAAATGAGTTCGTTTAGGAACGTAAACTTCCTGCAACTTTGCTTTCTCTCGGAGGAGATAGGCTCTGTTTGTTTCAAGTCGGCCTATACTGTTGAGTTGAAGAAACACATGTATCTCTCGAAAGAAAACAATCTGTGTTAGAAGCAGACTCATAGAGCACATTGTTTCCCAGTGAGAAATGATGGACTTATTGAAAGGAAAACTCCTGCTCCCTGGAATTTTCATGGTGGACATAGGCTCTGTTTGTACCAAGAAACTCTATTCAGCTCAGTTGAAAATACACATGTATCAGTCCAAAGAAACCATCTCTGTTAGAAGCTGTACCATATACCACATTGTTTCCTTAGGGGAATTCAGTTTCTGATAGAAATACTTCCTGCTAATTAGGTTTGACAAGGACGCGCTTCACTTTCTTCCAAATAGGCCTTTTAAGCACAGTTGAAGAAACACATGTATCATGCAAAGAAAATCATCTATATTAGAAGTTGAAGTATCTAGTCCACTGTTTTCCTTGGAGAATTGAGTGAGTTTCTTAAAGTGCTACTTCTTACCACTTAGGTATTTCAAGGTGGAGATAAGCTCTTGTTCCAAATATTCCTATTTAGATGAGATGAAGAAACACATGTATCTCTCCAAAGAAAACCATCTGTGTTAGAAGCAGGATCTTCAAGCCCCTAATTTTTCTGTCAGAATTGAATTAGTTTTTGAAAGGAAAACCTCTGCTTCTTAGGATTTTCAAGGAGTAGATATGATCTGTTTGTTCCATGTAGGCCTGTTCAGCTGAGTTGAAAAACGGATGTTGTAGAACAAAGAAAGCCATCTGTGTTAGACGCTGCAGCATCAAGCACATTGTTTCCCTATGAGACCTGAGTTAGTTTCTGAAAGTAATACTTCCTGCAACTTATGTTTTTCAAGGTGGATATAGGCTCTTTTTGTTCCATATAGGCCTATGAGGCTGAGTGGAAGAAACACATGTATCAACCCAAAGAAAACCATTTTAGATAGAAGCTGCAGCATCTAGCTCCATGTTTCCCTGTGAATATTGAGTTAATTTTACAAAGGAGTACTTCCTGCAACTTAGGTTTCTCAAGGTGGAGAGAAGCTTACTTTTTTACCAGTATGCCTATTGAGAAGATTTGATGACACACATGAATCTCTCGAAAGAAAATAATCCACATTCGAGGCAGGAGTATCTAGCCCACTGTCTCCCTCTGAGAACTTAGTTAATTTCTGAAATTAATAGATCCTGAAACGTCGGTTTTGAAAGGTGGAGATAGACTCTCTTTGTTCCGAATATCTCTATTCAGCTGAGTTGAAAGAACACATATATCAATTGAAAACAAACCGCTGTTGTTAGATGCAGGATCATTGAGCTTACTGTTTCCCTGTTAGATTTCAGTTGTTTTTTCCAAGAAAAACCTTGTGCTACTTAGCATGTTCAAATAGGCATATTCAGCTCAGTTGATGAAACACATATGTCACTGCAAAAAAGGCCATCTGTGTTAGAAGTTACAGCATTTAGCACATTGTTTCCCTGTGAGAATTCAGTTATATTCTGACAGCAATACTTCCTGCAACTTAGGTTTTTCCAGCTTGAGATAGTCTCTCTTCGTTCCAAATATCCCTATTCGGCTGAGTTGAAAAAACACACGTATCTCTCCAAAGAAAACCATCTGTGTTAGAAGCAGGGGCATCTATCACACTGATTCCCTGTGAGAATTGACATACTTTTTGAAAGGAAAAGTTCCTTCTACTTAGGAATTTCGAGATAGTGATAGGCTCTTTTTATTCCCCAGTAGGCCTATTGAGTAGACCTGAAGAAACACATATATCACTTCAAAGAAAAACATCTATGTTGAAAGCTGCAGCATCTAGCACCTTGGTTGCCTGTGAGAATTGAGTTAGTTTTAGAAAGGAATACTTCCTGCAACTTATGTTTCTCTAAGTAGATGTAGGCTTAGTTTGTCGCCTGTAGGCCTATTGGTAAGAGTTGATGGAACACATGTATCTCTCAAAAGGGTACCATCTGGGTTCAAAGCTAGAGCACCTAGCACTTGATTCCCTACGAGAATTGAGTGAATTTGTGAAAATAATACTCCCTGCATCTTCGGATTTTCTTTCTGGAGATAGATTCTGGTTGTTCCAAATAGGCCTATTTAGCATAGTTGAAGAAATGTCTGTACCAATCGAAAGAAAATCATCTGTGCTAGAAGCAGGATCATCAAGCACATTGTTTCGGAGTGAGAATTGAATTAGTTTTTGAGAAGAAAACTTTCTCCTACTTAGGTTATTCAAGGTGAAATTAGACTGGGTTTGTTCCACATTGCCTTGTTCAGGTCACTTGAAGAAACACTTGTATCACTCTAAGGAAAACCATGTATGTTAGAAGCTGCAGAATCTGGCACACTGTTTCACTCTGAGAAGTGAGTAAGTTTTTGAAAGGAATTCCTCCCCTAACTTAGATTTATCCAGAAGACGATTGGCTTTCTTGGTTCCAAGTAGTCATACTCACCTCAGTTGAAGAAACACATGTATCAACAGGCAGAAAAACATCTGTGTGAGAAGAAGGATCATCTAGCACATTGTTTTCCTGTGAGAATTGAGTTCGATTTTGAAAGAAAAATGTCCTGCTATGGAGGTTATTTAAGGTGGAGGATGGCTCTGATTGTTCCAAATAAGCCTATTCAGCTGATTTGAAGAAACACATGTATCAATGGAAAGAAACCCATCTGAGTTAGAGGCACGATCATCTATCACATAGTTTTTTATTTTTGTGATAATTGAGTTACTGTTTGAAAGGGAAACTTCATGCTACTTTAGGATATCAAGGTGGTGGTAGGCTCTCTTTATTCCAAATAGGCCTATTCAGCAGATTGAAGAAACACATATAGCACTGCAAAGATAACCATCTATGTTAGAAGCTGCAGATTTGAGCACATGGTTTGCTTGTGAGAATTGAGTCCGTTTTGAAAGGAATTTCCCTTGCAACTTAGACTTTTCGAGGTGGAGGTAGGCTCTGGTTGTTCCAAGTAGCCCTATTCAGATCAGTTGAAGAAACACCATGTATCACTTCAAAGAAGACCATATGTGTGAGAGCTGCGGCATCTAGCACATTGTTTCCCGGTGAGAATTCAATGAGTTTCTGAAAGTAATCCTTCCTCCAACTTATGCTTTTCATGGTTGACCTAGGCTGTCTTTGTGCCAAATAGGCCTATTCAGCTGAGTTGAACAAACAGCTGTACAACTCTAAAGAAAACCATCTATGTTTCAAACGGTACCAACTATCACCTTGTTTCCAAGTGAAAATTGAGTTAGTTTTTGGAAGGTGTTCCTCCTTCAACTTCGATTTTGAACGTTGGAGATTAGCTCTTGTGGTTCCAAAGGGGCATAGTCAGCTCAGTTGAAGAAACCCATGTATCACTGCAAAGAAGAACATCTGTGTTAAAAGCGTCATTATCTAGCACATTGTTTCCCTATGAGAATTGAGTAATTTTTGACAGGAACTCCACCTTCAACTTAGATTATTCAAAGTGGAGATAGGCTGTCTTTGCTTCAAATAGGCCTACTCACCTGAACTGAATGAACACATGTTTCTCTAGAAAGAAAACCATCTGTCATGGAAGCCAGATCAAAAGTCACATTGTTTCCCTGTGAGAATTGAGTGAATTTTTGAACAGAAAACTTCCTGCTTCTTAGGTTTTTCAAGGTGTATACAGGCTGTGTTTGTTCCATATTGGGCTCTTCAGCTCAGTTGAAGAAACACATGTGTCTCTCCAAAGAAACCATCTATGTTAGAAGCTGCAGCATCTAGCACATTGTTTCCCGGTGAGAACTGAGATTCTTTCTGAAAGCAATACTTCTTGCAAGTTAGGTTTCTGAAGGTGGGGATAGGCTTTCTTGTTCCAAATAGGCCTATTCATGAGAGTTGAAGATACACATATATCACTGCAGATAAATCCATGTATGTTAGAAGCTGCAAAAACTAGCAAATTGTTTCCCAGTGAGAATTGATTTCTTTTTAGAAGGGAATACTTCTGGAACCTAGGTATCTCAAGGTGTAGAAAGGCTGATTTTGTTAGAAGTATGTGTATGCAGCAGAGTTGATGTAACACATGTATCTCTCGAAAGAAAACCATCTGCGTTAACTCTTTGAGCATCAGACACACTGCTCCCTGTGAGCATTGAGTTAGTTTTTGAAAGGAAAACCTCCTGAAGCCTTAATGTTTCAAGGTGGATATTGCCTCTGTTTGTTCGAAATAGGGCTATTCATCTCAGTTGAAGAAATACATGTATCACTAAAAAGAAGACCATCTGTGTTACAAGCTGCAGTATCTAACACATGGTTTCCCTGTGACAAATGAGTTAGTTTAGGAACGTAAACTTCCTGCAACTTTGCTTTCTCTCAGTGGAGATAGGCTCTGTTTGTTTCAAGTCGGCCTATACTGTTGAGTTGAAGAAACACATGTATCTCTCGAAAGAAAACAATCTGTGTTAGAAGCAGACTCATAGAGCACATTGTTTCCCAGTGAGAAATGATGGACTTATTGAAAGGAAAACTCCTGCTCCCTGGAATTGTCATGGTGGACATAGGCTCTGTTTGTACCAAGAAACTCTATTCAGCTCAGTTGAAAATACACATGTATCAGTCCAAAGAAACCATCTCTGTTAGAAGCTGTACCATATACCACATTGTTTTCTTAGGGGAATTCAGTTTCTGATAGAAATACTTCCTGCTAATTAGGT
This sequence comes from Castor canadensis, assembly GCF_047511655.1. Lineage (NCBI taxonomy): Eukaryota > Metazoa > Chordata > Mammalia > Rodentia > Castoridae > Castor > Castor canadensis. The sequence continues at coordinate 93,097,074 of NC_133388.1, forward strand.
TTGACAAGGACGCGCTTTACTTTCTTCCAAATAGGCCTTTTAAGCACAGTTGAAGAAACACATGTATCATGCAAAGAAAATCATCTATATTAGAAGTTGAAGTATCTAGTCCACTGTTTTCCTTGGAGAATTGAGTGAGTTTCTTAAAGTGCTACTTCTTACCACTTAGGTATTTCAAGGTGGAGATAAGCTCTTGTTCCAAATATTCCTATTTAGATGAGATGAAGAAACACATGTATCTCTCCAAAGAAAACCATCTGTGTTAGAAGCAGGATCTTCAAGCCCCTAATTTTTCTGTCAGAATTGAATTAGTTTTTGAAAGGAAAACCTCTGCTTCTTAGGATTTTCAAGGAGTAGATATGATCTGTTTGTTCCATGTAGGCCTGTTCAGCTGAGTTGAAAAACGGATGTTGTAGAACAAAGAAAGCTATCTGTGTTAGACGCTGCAGCATCAAGCACATTGTTTCCCTATGAGACCTGAGTTAGTTTCTGAAAGTAATACTTCCTGCAACTTATGTTTTTCAAGGTGGATATAGGCTCTTTTTGTTCCATATAGGCCTATGAGGCTGAGTGGAAGAAACACATGTATCAACCCAAAGAAAACCATTTTAGATAGAAGCTGCAGCATCTAGCTCCATGTTTCCCTGTGAATATTGAGTTAATTTTACAAAGGAGTACTTCCTGCAACTTAGGTTTCTCAAGGTGGAGAGAAGCTTACTTTTTTACCAGTATGCCTATTGAGAAGATTTGATGACACACATGAATCTCTCGAAAGAAAATAATCCTCATTTGAGGCAGGAGTATCTAGCCCACTGTCTCCCTCTGAGAACTTAGTTAATTTCTGAAATTAATAGATCCTGAAACGTCGGTTTTGAAAGGTGGAGATAGACTCTCTTTGTTCCGAATATCTCTATTCAGCTGAGTTGAAAGAACACATATATCAATTGAAAACAAACCGCTGTTGTTAGATGCAGGATCATTGAGCTTACTGTTTCCCTGTTAGATTTCAGTTGTTTTTTCCAAGAAAAACCTTGTGCTACTTAGCATGTTCAAATAGGCATATTCAGCTCAGTTGATGAAACACATATGTCACTGCAAAAAAGGCCATCTGTGTTAGAAGTTACAGCATTTAGCACATTGTTTCCCTGTGAGAATTCAGTTATATTCTGATAGCAATACTTCCTGCAACTTAGGTTTTTCCAGCTGGAGATAGTCTCTCTTCGTTCCAAATATCCCTATTCGGCTGAGTTGAAAAAACACACGTATCTCTCCAAAGAAAACCATCTGTGTTAGAAGCAGGGGCATCTATCACACTGATTCCCTGTGAGAATTGACATATTTTTTGAAAGGATAAGTTCCTTCTACTTAGGAATTTCGAGATAGTGATAGGCTCTTTTTATTCCCCAGTAGGCCTATTGAGTAGACCTGAAGAAACACATATATCACTTCAAAGAAAAACATCTATGTTGAAAGCTGCAGCATCTAGCACCTTGGTTGCCTGTGAGAATTGAGTTAGTTTTAGAAAGGAATACTTCCTGCAACTTATGTTTCTCTAAGTAGATGTAGGCTTAGTTTGTCGCCTGTAGGCCTATTGGTAAGAGTTGATGGAACACATGTATCTCTCAAAAGGGTACCATCTGGGTTCAAAGCTAGAGCACCTAGCACTTGATTCCCTACGAGAATTGAGTGAATTTGTGAAAATAATACTCCCTGCATCTTCGGATTTTCTTTCTGGAGATAGATTCTGGTTGTTCCAAATAGGCCTATTTAGCATAGTTGAAGAAATGTCTGTACCAATCGAAAGAAAATCATCTGTGCTAGAAGCAGGATCATCAAGCACATTGTTTCGGAGTGAGAATTGAATTAGTTTTTGAGAAGAAAACTTTCTCCTACTTAGGTTATTCAAGGTGAAATTAGACTGGGTTTGTTCCACATTGCCTTGTTCAGGTCACTTGAAGAAACACTTGTATCACTCTAAGGAAAACCATGTATGTTAGAAGCTGCAGAATCTGGCACACTGTTTCACTCTGAGAAGTGAGTAAGTTTTTGAAAGGAATTCCTCCCCTAACTTAGATTTATCCAGAAGACGATTGGCTTTCTTGGTTCCAAGTAGTCACACTCACCTCAGTTGAAGAAACACATGTATCAACAGGCAGAAAAACATCTGTGTGAGAAGAATGATCATCTAGCACATTGTTTTCCTGTGAGAATTGAGTTCGATTTTGAAAGGAAAATGTCCTGCTATGGAGGTTATTTAAGGTGGAGGATGGCTGTGATTGTTCCAAATAAGCCTATTCAGCTGATTTGAAGAAACACATGTATCAATGGAAAGAAACCCATCTGAGTTAGAGGCACGATCATCTATCACATAGTTTTTTATTTTTGTGATAATTGAGTTACTGTTTGAAAGGGAAACTTCATGCTACTTTAGGATATCAAGGTGGTGGTAGGCTCTCTTTATTCCAAATAGGCCTATTCAGCAGATTGAAGAAACACATATAGCACTGCAAAGATAACCATCTATGTTAGAAGCTGCAGATTTGAGCACATGGTTTGCTTGTGAGAATTGAGTCCGTTTTGAAAGGAATTTCCCTTGCAACTTAGACTTTTCGAGGTGGAGGTAGGCTCTGGTTGTTCCAAGTAGCCCTATTCAGATCAGTTGAAGAAACACCATGTATCACTTCAAAGAAGACCATATGTGTGAGAGCTGCGGCATCTAGCACATTGTTTCCCGGTGAGAATTCAATGAGTTTCTGAAAGTAATCCTTCCTCCAACTTATGCTTTTCATGGTTGACCTAGGCTGTCTTTGTGCCAAATAGGCCTATTCAGCTGAGTTGAACAAACAGCTGTACAACTCTAAAGAAAACCATCTATGTTTCAAACGGTACCAACTATCACCTTGTTTCCAAGTGAAAATTGAGTTAGTTTTTGGAAGGTGTTCCTCCTTCAACTTCGATTTTGAACGTTGGAGATTAGCTCTTGTGGTTCCAAAGGGGCATAGTCAGCTCAGTTGAAGAAACCCATGTATCACTGCAAAGAAGAACATCTGTGTTAAAAGCGTCATTATCTAGCACATTGTTTCCCTATGAGAATTGAGTAATTTTTGACAGGAACTCCACCTTCAACTTAGATTATTCAAAGTGGAGATAGGCTGTCTTTGCTTCAAATAGGCCTACTCACCTGAACTGAATGAACACATGTTTCTCTAGAAAGAAAACCATCTGTCATGGAAGCCAGATCAAAAGTCACATTGTTTCCCTGTGAGAATTGAGTGAATTTTTGAACAGAAAACTTCCTGCTTCTTAGGTTTTTCAAGGTGTATACAGGCTGTGTTTGTTCCATATTGGGCTCTTCAGCTCAGTTGAAGAAACACATGTGTCTCTCCAAAGAAACCATCTATGTTAGAAGCTGCAGCATCTAGCACATTGTTTCCCGGTGAGAACTGAGATTCTTTCTGAAAGCAATACTTCTTGCAAGTTAGGTTTCTGAAGGTGGGGATAGGCTTTCTTGTTCCAAATAGGCCTATTCATGAGAGTTGAAGATACACATATATCACTGCAGATAAATCCATGTATGTTAGAAGCTGCAAAAACTAGCAAATTGTTTCCCAGTGAGAATTGATTTCTTTTTAGAAGGGAATACTTCTGGAACCTAGGTATCTCAAGGTGTAGAAAGGCTGATTTTGTTAGAAGTATGTGTATGCAGCAGAGTTGATGTAACACATGTATCTCTCGAAAGAAAACCATCTGCGTTAACTCTTTGAGCATCAGACACACTGCTCCCTGTGAGCATTGAGTTAGTTTTTGAAAGGAAAACCTCCTGAAGCCTTAATGTTTCAAGGTGGATGTTGCCTCTGTTTGTTCGAAATAGGGCTATTCATCTCAGTTGAAGAAATACATGTATCACTAAAAAGAAGACCATCTGTGTTACAAGCTGCAGTATCTAACACATGGTTTCCCTGTGACAAATGAGTTCGTTTAGGAACGTAAACTTCCTGCAACTTTGCTTTCTCTCGGTGGAGATAGGCTCTGTTTGTTTCAAGTCGGCCTATACTGTTGAGTTGAAGAAACACATGTATCTCTCGAAAGAAAACAATCTGTGTTAGAAGCAGACTCATAGAGCACATTGTTTCCCAGTGAGAAATGATGGACTTATTGAAAGGAAAACTCCTGCTCCCTGGAATTTTCATGGTGGACATAGGCTCTGTTTGTACCAAGAAACTCTATTCAGCTCAGTTGAAAATACACATGTATCAGTCCAAAGAAACCATCTCTGTTAGAAGCTGTACCATATACCACATTGTTTCCTTAGGGGAATTCAGTTTCTGATAGAAATACTTCCTGCTAATTAGGTTTGACAAGGACGCGCTTCACTTTCTTCCAAATAGGCCTTTTAAGGGCTGGTGGAGTGGCTCAAGTGGTAGAATTCCTGCCAAATAGGCCTTTTAAGCACAGTTGAAGAAACACATGTATCATGCAAAGAAAATCATCTATATTAGAAGTTGAAGTATCTAGTCCACTGTTTTCCTTGGAGAATTGAGTGAGTTTCTTAAAGTGCTACTTCTTACCACTTAGGTATTTCAAGGTGGAGATAAGCTCTTGTTCCAAATATTCCTATTTAGATGAGATGAAGAAACACATGTATCTCTCCAAAGAAAACCATCTGTGTTAGAAGCAGGATCTTCAAGCCCCTAATTTTTCTGTCAGAATTGAATTAGTTTTTGAAAGGAAAACCTCTGCTTCTTAGGATTTTCAAGGAGTAGATATGATCTGTTTGTTCCATGTAGGCCTGTTCAGCTGAGTTGAAAAACGGATGTTGTAGAACAAAGAAAGCCATCTGTGTTAGACGCTGCAGCATCAAGCACATTGTTTCCCTATGAGACCTGAGTTAGTTTCTGAAAGTAATACTTCCTGCAACTTATGTTTTTCAAGGTGGATATAGGCTCTTTTTGTTCCATATAGGCCTATGAGGCTGAGTGGAAGAAACACATGTATCAACCCAAAGAAAACCATTTTAGATAGAAGCTGCAGCATCTAGCTCCATGTTTCCCTGTGAATATTGAGTTAATTTTACAAAGGAGTACTTCCTGCAACTTAGGTTTCTCAAGGTGGAGAGAAGCTTACTTTTTTACCAGTATGCCTATTGAGAAGATTTGATGACACACATGAATCTCTCGAAAGAAAATAATCGACATTCGAGGCAGGAGTATCTAGCACATTGTCTCCCTCTGAGAACTTAGTTAATTTCTGAAATTAATAGATCCTGAAACGTCGGTTTTGAAAGGTGGAGATAGACTCTCTTTGTTCCGAATATCTCTATTCAGCTGAGTTGAAAGAACACATATATCAATTGAAAACAAACTGCTGTTGTTAGATGCAGGATCATTGAGCTTACTGTTTCCCTGTTAGATTTCAGTTGTTTTTTCCAAGAAAAACCTTGTGCTACTTAGCATGTTCAAATAGGCATATTCAGCTCAGTTGATGAAACACATATGTCACTGCAAAAAAGGCCATCTGTGTTAGAAGTTACAGCATTTAGCACATTGTTTCCCTGTGAGAATTCAGTTATATTCTGATAGCAATACTTCCTGCAACTTAGGTTTTTCCAGCTGGAGATAGTCTCTCTTCGTTCCAAATATCCCTATTCGGCTGAGTTGAAAAAACACACGTATCTCTCCAAAGAAAACCATCTGTGTTAGAAGCAGGGGCATCTATCACACTGATTCCCTGTGAGAATTGACATATTTTTTGAAAGGATAAGTTCCTTCTACTTAGGAATTTCGAGATAGTGATAGGCTCTTTTTATTCCCCAGTAGGCCTATTGAGTAGACCTGAAGAAACACATATATCACTTCAAAGAAAAACATCTATGTTGAAAGCTGCAGCATCTAGCACCTTGGTTGCCTGTGAGAATTGAGTTAGTTTTAGAAAGGAATACTTCCTGCAACTTATGTTTCTCTAAGTAGATGTAGGCTTAGTTTGTCGCCTGTAGGCCTATTGGTAAGAGTTGATGGAACACATGTATCTCTCAAAAGGGTACCATCTGGGTTCAAAGCTAGAGCACCTAGCACTTGATTCCCTATGAGAATTGAGTGAATTTGTGAAAATAATACTCCCTGCATCTTCGGATTTTCTTTCTGGAGATAGATTCTGGTTGTTCCAAATAGGCCTATTTAGCATAGTTGAAGAAATGTCTGTACCAATCGAAAGAAAATCATCTGTGATAGAAGCAGGATCATCAAGCACATTGTTTCGGAGTGAGAATTGAATTAGTTTTTGAGAAGAAAACTTTCTCCTACTTAGGTTATTCAAGGTGAAATTAGACTGGGTTTGTTCCACATTGCCTTGTTCAGGTCACTTGAAGAAACACTTGTATCACTCTAAGGAAAACCATGTATGTTAGAAGCTGCAGAATCTGGCACACTGTTTCACTCTGAGAAGTGAGTAAGTTTTTGAAAGGAATTCCTCCCCTAACTTAGATTTATCCAGAAGACGATTGGCTTTCTTGGTTCCAAGTAGTCATACTCACCTCAGTTGAAGAAACACATGTATCAACAGGCAGAAAAACATCTGTGTGAGAAGAAGGATCATCTAGCACATTGTTTTCCTGTGAGAATTGAGTTCGATTTTGAAAGGAAAATGTCCTGCTATGGAGGTTATTTAAGGTGGAGGATGGCTGTGATTGTTCCAAATAAGCCTATTCAGCTGATTTGAAGAAACACATGTATCAATGGAAAGAAACCCATCTGAGTTAGAGGCACGATCATCTATCACATAGTTTTTTATTTTTGTGATAATTGAGTTACTGTTTGAAAGGGAAACTTCATGCTACTTTAGGATATCAAGGTGGTGGTAGGCTCTCTTTATTCCAAATAGGCCTATTCAGCAGATTGAAGAAACACATATAGCACTGCAAAGATAACCATCTATGTTAGAAGCTGCAGATTTGAGCACATGGTTTGCTTGTGAGAATTGAGTCCGTTTTGAAAGGAATTTCCCTTGCAACTTAGACTTTTCGAGGTGGAGGTAGGCTCTGGTTGTTCCAAGTAGCCCTATTCAGATCAGTTGAAGAAACACCATGTATCACTTCAAAGAAGACCATATGTGTGAGAGCTGCGGCATCTAGCACATTGTTTCCCGGTGAGAATTCAATGAGTTTCTGAAAGTAATCCTTCCTCCAACTTATGCTTTTCATGGTTGACCTAGGCTGTCTTTGTGCCAAATAGGCCTATTCAGCTGAGTTGAACAAACAGCTGTACAACTCTAAAGAAAACCATCTATGTTTCAAACGGTACCAACTATCACCTTGTTTCCAAGTGAAAATTGAGTTAGTTTTTGGAAGGTGTTCCTCCTTCAACTTCGATTTTGAACGTTGGAGATTAGCTCTTGTGGTTCCAAAGGGGCATAGTCAGCTCAGTTGAAGAAACCCATGTATCACTGCAAAGAAGAACATCTGTGTTAAAAGCGTCATTATCTAGCACATTGTTTCCCTATGAGAATTGAGTAATTTTTGACAGGAACTCCACCTTCAACTTAGATTATTCAAAGTGGAGATAGGCTGTCTTTGCTTCAAATAGGCCTACTCACCTGAACTGAATGAACACATGTTTCTCTAGAAAGAAAACCATCTGTCATGGAAGCCAGATCAAAAGTCACATTGTTTCCCTGTGAGAATTGAGTGAATTTTTGAACAGAAAACTTCCTGCTTCTTAGGTTTTTCAAGGTGTATACAGGCTGTGTTTGTTCCATATTGGGCTCTTCAGCTCAGTTGAAGAAACACATGTGTCTCTCCAAAGAAACCATCTATGTTAGAAACTGCAGCATCTAGCACATTGTTTCCCGGTGAGAACTGAGATTCTTTCTGAAAGCAATACTTCTTGCAAGTTAGGTTTCTGAAGGTGGGGATAGGCTTTCTTGTTCCAAATAGGCCTATTCATGAGAGTTGAAGATACACATATATCACTGCAGATAAATCCATGTATGTTAGAAGCTGCAAAAACTAGCAAATTGTTTCCCAGTGAGAATTGATTTCTTTTTAGAAGGGAATACTTCTGGAACCTAGGTATCTCAAGGTGTAGAAAGGCTGATTTTGTTAGAAGTATGTATATGCAGCAGAGTTGATGTAACACATGTATCTCTCGAAAGAAAACCATCTGCGTTAACTCTTTGAGCATCAGACACACTGCTCCCTGTGAGCATTGAGTTAGTTTTTGAAAGGAAAACCTCCTGAAGCTTGAATGTTTTAAGGTGGATGTTGCCTCTGTTTGTTCGAAATAGGGCTATTCATCTCAGTTGAAGAAATACATGTATCACTAAAAAGAAGACCATCTGTGTTACAAGCTGCAGTATCTAACACATGGTTTCCCTGTGACAAATGAGTTCGTTTAGGAACGTAAACTTCCTGCAACTTTGCTTTCTCTCGGAGGAGATAGGCTCTGTTTGTTTCAAGTCGGCCTATACTGTTGAGTTGAAGAAACACATGTATCTCTCGAAAGAAAACAATCTGTGTTAGAAGCAGACTCATAGAGCACATTGTTTCCCAGTGAGAAATGATGGACTTATTGAAAGGAAAACTCCTGCTCCCTGGAATTTTCATGGTGGACATAGGCTCTGTTGGTACCAAGAAACTCTATTCAGCTCAGTTGAAAATACACATGTATCAGTCCAAAGAAACCATCTCTGTTAGAAGCTGTACCATATACCACATTGTTTCCTTAGGGGAATTCAGTTTCTGATAGAAATACTTCCTGCTAATTAGATTTGACAAGGACGCGCTTCACTTTCTTCCAAATAGGCCTTTTAAGCACAGTTGAAGAAACACATGTATCATGCAAAGAAAATCATCTATATTAGAAGTTGAAGTATCTAGTCCACTGTTTTCCTTGGAGAATTGAGTGAGTTTCTTAAAGTGCTACTTCTTACCACTTAGGTATTTCAAGGTGGAGATAAGCTCTTGTTCCAAATATTCCTATTTAGATGAGATGAAGAAACACATGTATCTCTCCAAAGAAAACCATCTGTGTTAGAAGCAGGATCTTCAAGCCCCTAATTTTTCTGTCAGAATTGAATTAGTTTTTGAAAGGAAAACCTCTGCTTCTTAGGATTTTCAAGGAGTAGATATGATCTGTTTGTTCCATGTAGGCCTGTTCAGCTGAGTTGAAAAACGGATGTTGTAGAACAAAGAAAGCCATCTGTGTTAGACGCTGCAGCATCAAGCACATTGTTTCCCTATGAGACCTGAGTTAGTTTCTGAAAGTAATACTTCCTGCAACTTATGTTTTTCAAGGTGGATATAGGCTCTTTTTGTTCCATATAGGCCTATGAGGCTGAGTGGAAGAAACACATGTATCAACCCAAAGAAAACCATTTTAGATAGAAGCTGCAGCATCTAGCTCCATGTTTCCCTGTGAATATTGAGTTAATTTTACAAAGGAGTACTTCCTGCAACTTAGGTTTCTCAAGGTGGAGAGAAGCTTACTTTTTTACCAGTATGCCTATTGAGAAGATTTGATGACACACATGAATCTCTCGAAAGAAAATAATCCACATTCGAGGCAGGAGTATCTAGCCCACTGTCTCCCTCTGAGAACTTAGTTAATTTCTGAAATTAATAGATCCTGAAACGTCGGTTTTGAAAGGTGGAGATAGACTCTCTTTGTTCCGAATATCTCTATTCAGCTGAGTTGAAAGAACACATATATCAATTGAAAACAAACCGCTGTTGTTAGATGCAGGATCATTGAGCTTACTGTTTCCCTGTTAGATTTCAGTTGTTTTTTCCAAGAAAAACCTTGTGCTACTTAGCATGTTCAAATAGGCATATTCAGCTCAGTTGATGAAACACATATGTCACTGCAAAAAAGGCCATCTGTGTTAGAAGTTACAGCATTTAGCACATTGTTTCCCTGTGAGAATTCAGTTATATTCTGACAGCAATACTTCCTGCAACTTAGGTTTTTCCAGCTTGAGATAGTCTCTCTTCGTTCCAAATATCCCTATTCGGCTGAGTTGAAAAAACACACGTATCTCTCCAAAGAAAACCATCTGTGTTAGAAGCAGGGGCATCTATCACACTGATTCCCTGTGAGAATTGACATACTTTTTGAAAGGAAAAGTTCCTTCTACTTAGGAATTTCGAGATAGTGATAGGCTCTTTTTATTCCCCAGTAGGCCTATTGAGTAGACCTGAAGAAACACATATATCACTTCAAAGAAAAACATCTATGTTGAAAGCTGCAGCATCTAGCACCTTGGTTGCCTGTGAGAATTGAGTTAGTTTTAGAAAGGAATACTTCCTGCAACTTATGTTTCTCTAAGTAGATGTAGGCTTAGTTTGTCGCCTGTAGGCCTATTGGTAAGAGTTGATGGAACACATGTATCTCTCAAAAGGGTACCATCTGGGTTCAAAGCTAGAGCACCTAGCACTTGATTCCCTACGAGAATTGAGTGAATTTTTGAAAATAATACTCCCTGCATCTTCGGATTTTCTTTCTGGAGATAGATTCTGGTTGTTCCAAATAGGCCTATTTAGCATAGTTGAAGAAATGTCTGTACCAATCGAAAGAAAATCATCTGTGCTAGAAGCAGGATCATCAAGCACATTGTTTCGGAGTGAGAATTGAATTAGTTTTTGAGAAGAAAACTTTCTCCTACTTAGGTTATTCAAGGTGAAATTAGACTGGGTTTGTTCCACATTGCCTTGTTCAGGTCACTTGAAGAAACACTTGTATCACTCTAAGGAAAACCATGTATGTTAGAAGCTGCAGAATCTGGCACACTGTTTCACTCTGAGAAGTGAGTAAGTTTTTGAAAGGAATTCCTCCCCTAACTTAGATTTATCCAGAAGACGATTGGCTTTCTTGGTTCCAAGTAGTCATACTCACCTCAGTTGAAGAAACACATGTATCAACAGGCAGAAAAACATCTGTGTGAGAAGAAGGATCATCTAGCACATTGTTTTCCTGTGAGAATTGAGTTCGATTTTGAAAGAAAAATGTCCTGCTATGGAGGTTATTTAAGGTGGAGGATGGCTCTGATTGTTCCAAATAAGCCTATTCAGCTGATTTGAAGAAACACATGTATCAATGGAAAGAAACCCATCTGAGTTAGAGGCACGATCATCTATCACATAGTTTTTTATTTTTGTGATAATTGAGTTACTGTTTGAAAGGGAAACTTCATGCTACTTTAGGATATCAAGGTGGTGGTAGGCTCTCTTTATTCCAAATAGGCCTATTCAGCAGATTGAAGAAACACATATAGCACTGCAAAGATAACCATCTATGTTAGAAGCTGCAGATTTGAGCACATGGTTTGCTTGTGAGAATTGAGTCCGTTTTGAAAGGAATTTCCCTTGCAACTTAGACTTTTCGAGGTGGAGGTAGGCTCTGGTTGTTCCAAGTAGCCCTATTCAGATCAGTTGAAGAAACACCATGTATCACTTCAAAGAAGACCATATGTGTGAGAGCTGCGGCATCTAGCACATTGTTTCCCGGTGAGAATTCAATGAGTTTCTGAAAGTAATCCTTCCTCCAACTTATGCTTTTCATGGTTGACCTAGGCTGTCTTTGTGCCAAATAGGCCTATTCAGCTGAGTTGAACAAACAGCTGTACAACTCTAAAGAAAACCATCTATGTTTCAAACGGTACCAACTATCACCTTGTTTCCAAGTGAAAATTGAGTTAGTTTTTGGAAGGTGTTCCTCCTTCAACTTCGATTTTGAACGTTGGAGATTAGCTCTTGTGGTTCCAAAGGGGCATAGTCAGCTCAGTTGAAGAAACCCATGTATCACTGCAAAGAAGAACATCTGTGTTAAAAGCGTCATTATCTAGCACATTGTTTCCCTATGAGAATTGAGTAATTTTTGACAGGAACTCCACCTTCAACTTAGATTATTCAAAGTGGAGATAGGCTGTCTTTGCTTCAAATAGGCCTACTCACCTGAACTGAATGAACACATGTTTCTCTAGAAAGAAAACCATCTGTCATGGAAGCCAGATCAAAAGTCACATTGTTTCCCTGTGAGAATTGAGTGAATTTTTGAACAGAAAACTTCCTGCTTCTTAGGTTTTTCAAGGTGTATACAGGCTGTGTTTGTTCCATATTGGGCTCTTCAGCTCAGTTGAAGAAACACATGTGTCTCTCCAAAGAAACCATCTATGTTAGAAGCTGCAGCATCTAGCACATTGTTTCCCGGTGAGAACTGAGATTCTTTCTGAAAGCAATACTTCTTGCAAGTTAGGTTTCTGAAGGTGGGGATAGGCTTTCTTGTTCCAAATAGGCCTATTCATGAGAGTTGAAGATACACATATATCACTGCAGATAAATCCATGTATGTTAGAAGCTGCAAAAACTAGCAAATTGTTTCCCAGTGAGAATTGATTTCTTTTTAGAAGGGAATACTTCTGGAACCTAGGTATCTCAAGGTGTAGAAAGGCTGATTTTGTTAGAAGTATGTGTATGCAGCAGAGTTGATGTAACACATGTATCTCTCGAAAGAAAACCATCTGCGTTAACTCTTTGAGCATCAGACACACTGCTCCCTGTGAGTATTGAGTTAGTTTTTGAAAGGAAAACCTCCTGAAGCCTTAATGTTTCAAGGTGGATATTGCCTCTGTTTGTTCGAAATAGGGCTATTCATCTCAGTTGAAGAAATACATGTATCACTAAAAAGAAGACCATCTGTGTTACAAGCTGCAGTATCTAACACATGGTTTCCCTGTGACAAATGAGTTCGTTTAGGAACGTAAACTTCCTGCAACTTTGCTTTCTCTCAGTGGAGATAGGCTCTGTTTGTTTCAAGTCGGCCTATACTGTTGAGTTGAAGAAACACATGTATCTCTCGAAAGAAAACAATCTGTGTTAGAAGCAGACTCATAGAGCACATTGTTTCCCAGTGAGAAATGATGGACTTATTGAAAGGAAAACTCCTGCTCCCTGGAATTGTCATGGTGGACATAGGCTCTGTTTGTACCAAGAAACTCTATTCAGCTCAGTTGAAAATACACATGTATCAGTCCAAAGAAACCATCTCTGTTAGAAGCTGTACCATATACCACATTGTTTTCTTAGGGGAATTCAGTTTCTGATAGAAATACTTCCTGCTAATTAGGTTTGACAAGGACGCGCTTTACTTTCTTCCAAATAGGCCTTTTAAGCACAGTTGAAGAAACACATGTATCATGCAAAGAAAATCATCTATATTAGAAGTTGAAGTATCTAGTCCACTGTTTTCCTTGGAGAATTGAGTGAGTTTCTTAAAGTGCTACTTCTTACCACTTAGGTATTTCAAGGTGGAGATAAGCTCTTGTTCCAAATATTCCTATTTAGATGAGATGAAGAAACACATGTATCTCTCCAAAGAAAACCATCTGTGTTAGAAGCAGGATCTTCAAGCCCCTAATTTTTCTGTCAGAATTGAATTAGTTTTTGAAAGGAAAACCTCTGCTTCTTAGGATTTTCAAGGAGTAGATATGATCTGTTTGTTCCATGTAGGCCTGTTCAGCTGAGTTGAAAAACGGATGTTGTAGAACAAAGAAAGCCATCTGTGTTAGACGCTGCAGCATCAAGCACATTGTTTCCCTATGAGACCTGAGTTAGTTTCTGAAAGTAATACTTCCTGCAACTTATGTTTTTCAAGGTGGATATAGGCTCTTTTTGTTCCATATAGGCCTATGAGGCTGAGTGGAAGAAACACATGTATCAACCCAAAGAAAACCATTTTAGATAGAAGCTGCAGCATCTAGCTCCATGTTTCCCTGTGAATATTGAGTTAATTTTACAAAGGAGTACTTCCTGCAACTTAGGTTTCTCAAGGTGGAGAGAAGCTTACTTTTTTACCAGTATGCCTATTGAGAAGATTTGATGACACACATGAATCTCTCGAAAGAAAATAATCGACATTCGAGGCAGGAGTATCTAGCACATTGTCTCCCTCTGAGAACTTAGTTAATTTCTGAAATTAATAGATCCTGAAACGTCGGTTTTGAAAGGTGGAGATAGACTCTCTTTGTTCCGAATATCTCTATTCAGCTGAGTTGAAAGAACACATATATCAATTGAAAACAAACTGCTGTTGTTAGATGCAGGATCATTGAGCTTACTGTTTCCCTGTTAGATTTCAGTTGTTTTTTCCAAGAAAAACCTTGTGCTACTTAGCATGTTCAAATAGGCATATTCAGCTCAGTTGATGAAACACATATGTCACTGCAAAAAAGGCCATCTGTGTTAGAAGTTACAGCATTTAGCACATTGTTTCCCTGTGAGAATTCAGTTATATTCTGATAGCAATACTTCCTGCAACTTAGGTTTTTCCAGCTGGAGATAGTCTCTCTTCGTTCCAAATATCCCTATTCGGCTGAGTTGAAAAAACACACGTATCTCTCCAAAGAAAACCATCTGTGTTAGAAGCAGGGGCATCTATCACACTGATTCCCTGTGAGAATTGACATATTTTTTGAAAGGATAAGTTCCTTCTACTTAGGAATTTCGAGATAGTGATAGGCTCTTTTTATTCCCCAGTAGGCCTATTGAGTAGACCTGAAGAAACACATATATCACTTCAAAGAAAAACATCTATGTTGAAAGCTGCAGCATCTAGCACCTTGGTTGCCTGTGAGAATTGAGTTAGTTTTAGAAAGGAATACTTCCTGCAACTTATGTTTCTCTAAGTAGATGTAGGCTTAGTTTGTCGCCTGTAGGCCTATTGGTAAGAGTTGATGGAACACATGTATCTCTCAAAAGGGTACCATCTGGGTTCAAAGCTAGAGCACCTAGCACTTGATTCCCTATGAGAATTGAGTGAATTTGTGAAAATAATACTCCCTGCATCTTCGGATTTTCTTTCTGGAGATAGATTCTGGTTGTTCCAAATAGGCCTATTTAGCATAGTTGAAGAAATGTCTGTACCAATCGAAAGAAAATCATCTGTGATAGAAGCAGGATCATCAAGCACATTGTTTCGGAGTGAGAATTGAATTAGTTTTTGAGAAGAAAACTTTCTCCTACTTAGGTTATTCAAGGTGAAATTAGACTGGGTTTGTTCCACATTGCCTTGTTCAGGTCACTTGAAGAAACACTTGTATCACTCTAAGGAAAACCATGTATGTTAGAAGCTGCAGAATCTGGCACACTGTTTCACTCTGAGAAGTGAGTAAGTTTTTGAAAGGAATTCCTCCCCTAACTTAGATTTATCCAGAAGACGATTGGCTTTCTTGGTTCCAAGTAGTCATACTCACCTCAGTTGAAGAAACACATGTA